>NC_135040.1:11070000-11387500 GCF_051020975.1 Osmia lignaria lignaria
TCTAAACGAAAGTTTTCTGTAGCCTCCGGCTGAAATTTGCCCTCTGACTCGATCAACTCCGTCATTTTTTAAATAAAAAAGTATGTCATTCAAACAGATTTTTCGTTCGAAAGCAAGATAAAATATTCAGCAATTTTAATTTCTATTTCATGAATTTCTTATGGGTGAAGAATTTGCAAATGCTGATGAAATTATGAACACTCGCCTTATTTTATTATTCGCACTTGGCGTCCCGTTTTCGCCGACGAGGAAACATTGTGCCGGTTATCGGCGGTCGTTTCGTCGGGAAACATATTCGCGAATTTGCCAGTAAACACGTTAAATAATGCAAGCGATTCGAACAAACGGAGCGTGCTCTCGCGACTGTTCATAATTAAATAGCGACGCACGTTCGCGCGTTATGAGACAGCGTTTTAATCGGCTTTAAAAAGCGTCGATGAATTTTCGCGAGAATCCACCCTTCCTCTCCAGGCAATGTCTTTTTTCCACCCCTTCCTTTTTGTTTCACTGTCGGACAGACGCGAGACATGAACGCAACGATGCACACGGATTTCGGTGCACTCGCGAATTTACGAGTGACACGGGACTTCGGATTTCGATAAAAACTTAATCATGCACGGGCAACGAGTATCGATCGAACTCGAGGGCTAATAAATCGAGAGCCACGGAATGGTCGTTCCGCTCGTACCGTCATCGTATTTCAACCCTGGCAAGACTTTATGACACTTTTCTCCCTTTTATTTTCTTTTGTTTTCTATTTTTTAAATTCTTCCAGCGGGTAATTATTTTATGGGCCGTCGCTGGTTTATCGAGGAACACGACGGGTGTCGTTTGTCCTTCGCCAAGACACACGAAATGAAGAATTATAACCCGGTCTTCGTTCTACCTTCTAAACGGAATTTATTTGCCTAACCGCGAACGGGTCTCTTCGTGTTAACGTCACATTTCGCAACGAGCGAGGCAATGAACATATAATTATAAGTTAGTTGTATCTACCTATAAATATTCACCTGTTACACTGTGCACGAGATGCGATATTTTGTTAACTATTTCACGATATCATTGAAATTTTTACTCTCGTAAAAATGATCGAATAGAAGAGTATAATATTTGATTTGGAAATGAATTTTTCCAGTTTTCGAAACTTTTTCAGATGTTAAGTTAATTCCGTAGCGATTCAATTGATAAATTATCGAAGCTTTATATTTGTTCGGTCTTTTGATATTCGATCGAATATGGTAACAGCTGCGTTTACACTTTTGATTTCGGAAATGCAACGAGGTCCGATAAACGTCGCGAGAGCTCGCAAATTCTCGGTTACACCGTCAACATTACGATCGATAAGGTGGCTTCCGTTTTACAATTAAGGTCGGCCACTTTCGCGCCCTGTACTTTATCGAAGTGCAGGTACACCTGCTGGTATCCGGTCAGTTGGATATATCGTAGGATGGATAGCAATAATTCTGACACGGGCTATCATTTCGTGATCGTGAAGAGAGTCGAAACGGTTTCCGTTTCTCCCTCGAGCCACGATAGAGAGGGCCATGGAGGTAATAATTCGAAGCAGGGCTTACCTGGAGTTAGCGTAACGTCGTGTTAGAATGTTTTACGGCCACGTGTGATACTTCTACATTGCCATCACGTAGATTTTAATCGACCAATCGTACATTCTCGAATGTCGAAATTACTTGAAGAATTAATTTGAAAAATCTAGTAATGGCTATACATTTAATATATATAATTCTAGTTTTATTATTTGTGGCAATATAAAACAAAATACGAACGAAGTAGTTTCCCCATTTATTTCCTTTTCTTTCTATATTATCGTAGATGCTCAAATGTCGAAATTACTTGAGGAATTAACTTGAAAAATCTAATAATGACTATTGAAACGTCTGCACAACTCTAGTTTTGTTATTTAAGGTGATATAAAACCAATTACGATAGAAATAGCTTCCCCATTCGTTTCTTTTTTTCTCAGTATTATTTCTATCAATTTCAGTTGGGCAATTTTTGCAACCGCGAATTGCTCGATCACAGAGTCGCCTCGTGTCCGGCAAGTCTGCCTCGCTAACGTACCATTTTCCCCGGCAGAATGTTGCCGAATTAAAAAGAGCAGCCGCGTGTCCACTCGATCATATTCCGAACGTGGTCCCATCCATCGATTCCAAGCTCTTGTCGTGCCTGGTGAATTCCAAACCGCGAACTCGTTCTCTGTTGCCCGGCCGATGTCAATAACCCGTATAAATTCCGTCAAACAAATTCGTATCCGTAGTCGACAGAGATGATCATCCTTTGTTCCTTTATTCCTGAAAAATTAACATATTTTCATAAATTAGAATTCGAGATGATTTTGCAAAATTTTAAGGTACATATTCGAATCTCGGCAAGGGTTGACATTTTAATTTACGATCACATTAAATCATTTCCACGACGCGTATATATGTGTATCGAGGCTGTGTACGCTCGAGGAGGAAACGTGGACCTCGTGGGTCGATGATGAACATCGATCGAACAGCATGGAAAATGGTGGTCCCCTTCGAACGGTGGAAATTATGCGTCGCGGATGCAAAGTGCATAGGGAACGAGGCTCGGCCGTGCGCTTCGATGCTCCCGAATGCACGGGATTGCATTCTCCTTCATCCTGCAGCCGGTCCTGCGGCTCGTTGCACGCACAGCTACGTATACAGGGACGAAGGACAGAGGCAGGAAGAGAAACGAACACGCGAAGTTAACGTCCCGTGAGAAACAGGTAGCTTCTTCTACCGTTTCATTCGTCCCGTCTCGCAGTTCCATTTTCTCCCCCTCGCGATTCACTTTCGCCCCTGGTCCTGTTTTATCTCTATTATTCAAGTAACCCGTCTCGCCTACGATGGAAGAAATCGTAGCGTGTTCGCTTTGAGCCTTTTGCACGACCGAGACTCGCGACACGGGTACTTTAGATGGCTCGAGAAAGCAGAGGAGAGATCAAACGTACCGCGAACTCGCCCTTGTCGTTGGATCTTAACGCGACCAAAGAGGGTGGAGAAACGGCCTGTCGTGTCCCGGTCTGGTTGAATTAGACTGTTTAATGTTCGCTAAGGTAAACGCGAGTTACCAGGGATCGGTTCTTGATGCCTGCCAGCGTAAGTAAACTTTCGAGGAAAATTTTCAGGTTTAACTACCACCGAATTTATGAAATATAATCGAAACATGAATAAAACCGACTTTTTCATCGTTCGGTATATACTTGTATTTGTGGGGTTGGATAAAAAGTGATGTTGTGGGTGAATGAATTTTTTATCAGGATTAGGGTTATTTCTTGTAAACCATTGGAATCCATTAAGATTTTTTGTATTGATAAATTGTTTCGACGAACGACTCGCAAACAAGGGTCGTCTTCGAAACATTGATATTGGGGCTAATTGAAGGATTTTCAAGGATGGCTTAAGATTTCGGGTTTTTAATAAAGTCCTCATATGGTGCAGGAATGTACTGAGGATAAATCTTTACCTTTTGAAATTTTCTTAGGACCAAACTTTGAAAATTTGTTAAAAATATAGTTTTTAAAATTTTTGAAAACCCTCTCGTTAAATTATACAAAGAAACAAGAGAAATCAAACGAAACTATTTGTTGAAGATATCGTTTATAATTTCTGAGAAAAGGAACATTGAATATTGGGACATTTGCATGGGAAAATGAAGTATTTATACGAATGAAATTCTAATCATAATTTAATCCACTGTACTTCAGTTCATCGTATTATACACTTGTATTTCAAGAAATATATATGCACCAGTTTATACAATAGAAGGATTAAATTCTTCGATGAACCATATTCGATGAAGGTTCGCGATAAATCTAAGCGAAAGAATTTCTAAACGCAACATGGTCCGCTCCTGAAAGCGGATTCGAACGTTCCTTGGCCAAGGAATTACGCGAAGAAGCTCCTTCGAAGTTCCTTACGTAGGAGATTAATCGCTGATCATCTCTTCCATCTACGCTACCCAGCCATCCCGCGTGTCTGTGTTTTCGTCCGCTTCTGAAGCTCGCTTGATTACACGCAAGCCTGATAATAGATCACCTGCTGCCCCGTTCACGCTACCTACCTACCCGCTCGCTAATATCCACCATGCTGACAGAGACGAGCTGCGGGCTGCTAGCATTTTCCTTGATCCGATTCCGTGACGTATGCTACCAGTTATCCGGATTTTCTTCTATTCTCCATAGAATAGCACCGCTATCGAATTAATCTTATCCCGAGTTGCATGATTCCTTCCACGATGAAACGCTTGGTAATCGCTTTATCCTCTGACATGAACGATCATTATTAACACGTCATCTCGTGACGCATGATCATTAGTAATTTCGCAAAAATTTGCAAAATCTTTATTATCGCTCGTCCAACGATAAGCGGTGTCGATCGACGCTAAACATCTTGTATCTTTCAATTATCTATTCGCCATCGGTACGCGCCCTTTGGACGCTGTTGATAGACCGCCCCGGGGATATTAATGTATCATTACCGGTTCATTGGCCTGTGACAGAGGACCTCGGGGCAGAACACGAAGACAGAGGATTGGTAGTTAGCAGTGGCCAGCAGCTAGTTGGCTTGTCGCTGTTCCCTAGAATACACCATGATCTAGACGATGTGTATTGTAATTATACGGAAACATCCTCTCGTGACTTCATCCTTTGTCTACCGCTGCCTCTGTCTTCGTCGTTCCCTCGACAATTCTCTTTCTCTCTTTCTCTCTCTCCTTTCACCTGTTCGTAATCATCAAACTCCGCTGTCTGTTTGCGTAGAGGCCGGGAAACGCAAACTGTGCAAACTCGTCGGACAACCGGCGATCTGCAACGCGTTGCGAAGCGTACGGTAGAACAGCAAGCCGATAACGAGATCGTTTGTTACGCGATCGATCGTTCCGTTTGCCCGGAAAATCGCGCTGGTTATTTTCATGGATAGCCAACGGATCGAAATAATGTCTTACGGTTCGTTTGCATCAACAAACGTTGAAACCTATACGTTACTTATGATTCTGTTCCTTTTCCCGCTTCACCGTAAGCGTTTACTTAAGAAATCAGTTTGCCGAGCGCAATCCAAGTTTTCCGAAAGGAAGCAACTTACCCGCGAGTTTCACGCTCGTTCCTTCCCCTTTAACTAACGCTTCCGTTTCGTAACCTTCTTGAACCCGCACCGTCAACGACGATTTATCCATCCCCCTTGTCGCTTGTGAACCTAACTAGTTCATTATCCGTCGCGAGGTTAATTCCGCGATGTTGAGAGACGAGAGGTGGCGGGCAGTCTTAACATAGTCCTGTTCCCTTCTGCGTATACACCGTCTCGTGTACGCGTTTATTTAATCAACGTCAGAAAATATTTCTCGAGTATCTGACCGCCGTTTCGCGTGGTTACTCTTTCGTAAACTTTGTTCATTAAAATGGCCCAATAAAATTCTATTCGATCCGCAACC
Organism: Osmia lignaria lignaria; assembly: GCF_051020975.1. Taxonomy (NCBI): domain Eukaryota; kingdom Metazoa; phylum Arthropoda; class Insecta; order Hymenoptera; family Megachilidae; genus Osmia; species Osmia lignaria. The sequence goes on from NC_135040.1 coordinate 11,075,455, forward strand.
TTCCTCAAAGTGGTTCACACAATATTTTCGAGCTTGCGTTTCTTTCGCTTGATATTGAAACGAGATAAATTAAATTCCAGTCGGTTGAATTAAAATCCAATTTTACTTTTCATCCGTCGCTCCTTGAACGATGAACTCGTATTAACGTTGACGGGAATATTATTCGGGGAATTATTCTGGGTTCGTGCAGTCTTCTTTCGCGTTGCTACGTTTCCCTGGATAATAGCCGGGGAAAATGAACGAACTTGTGCTTCCGATTGCACGCGAATGATAAACATAACGGAAAAGCTCGATTAATTGCAATGTGGTATTGTTGGTAATTATTGGTAGAGTGTATATTAAATTGATTATATTTGCTTTTGGGATTTAGAGAGTTTTGATTGCTACGTTTACTGTATTATTAATATAGGGGGGAACAGGGTCGAAAGTAACAATTTGACTTTGAATTGTAATTATGCAGAAATTATTATATTTACAAGAAAAGTGTTTATACTAAAATATTACATAGTTATCTGACATTATTGAATCACAGCAGTTTCGCTTAATAACAAGTAATAATTAAGTTATTAATAAGAAACGGGGATGAATGAAGTTCATTAAAAATTATAATAGTTTTATTTAATTATAGATTATTCGGTTTTACAGTTATCACAGACGTATAAATCACGATTTTTACTGCATTCTTTATGCACTGCACTCATTTTTCATTTGCCTTACTTCAGCTATAAGAATCGAAGCATACAAGATAGTAATACTCCTTATCTTTATCATCGCATTTCTCATTCCTTTTCTAGCCATTGTTGTTTTTATTTCTTCCTTTCGCCCCCGATCTCCTGTAAAATCACTGATATTAAAAGTAGCTTAAATACGTAGAATATAACTTTGCTATTTTCCTGAAATTCAATTCAAATTTCCAAATTTTCCATTCACAATTACCGGTACACCGAGGCAGACGTGGTATGAACTCTCGAGATTTTCAGCGGTACGCATATCAGGGAAGCCGAACACGTAAACTGTGCCTCGTCGGACAGTTTCTATTTTTATTTTTTTTTTTCGCAGCAAACACACGCGACGTGTGACGCGCCTGTAGAATTAGTTAGGAAGCTAATTGCAGCACCGCCTCGTTTTAATTCCATTATACTGGCTGAGTCGTGTAGATGCAAATTTCAGTTCCCCACCCCCCCTGTTTGCCGCCTACCTGACCCCCTAAACCTGTCCCTGGCGCACTTAAACCCTCTCCTAACATCCTGCACGGTCTCCTCTCGCTCTCTGTCGAGGAAGAGAAACTTTCGGAATTATCTTATAACGAGAGACGGCGGGAACGTTCCCAATTACGGGCACACGACTGTAAGGCGCTTTGCATACACCGCCACTGTATTAACGGATATGTCCCTCGTATTTCCGAAAGTTTAAGTACTCGCTGAAGCGAGTGACAACCGAAATCGAGAGTTTCTGAGTAGCTTCAAAGCAACACGCGTTTCGTTCGAGCAACGATCACAGTTTGATAAACAGATTACAGCGTGTTCAATGACTTGTTCTGGCACTAATGTTTATTTTTCCTTTCTGTTTCAGGTAAGTCGAACGTTGATGCGATCTTCTAGCAGGTTCGTGTGAGTAAGATTAATTTGAAATTATACAACACGGTTCATTAATATCGTAGCGAATTTTTAAGAGAAACGGGGAAAACTTCGTTACGATTTAACAAGTTGATCGACAGGTCGGTGGTTCTTGTCAGGCGGGTAAAAGCCACGGCTAAACCAGACCATCGATATAATCGTCTCCTCCGCTTAATTAGTGGCGGGAAACGAAGGCGCGCCCCGACCTAGCTATTAATTATAAACCATCCAAGTTTCGCGCGGGAAAGACGCCTAGTTTGACCGGCATTCCGTTCTAGATCTTCAATCAATTTGTTATCGAAGGCTTGCTCGAAACTTTGGTATCCTACTAAGCATCAGCTCGGGGAAAAATAGGAGGAAAAAGGAGATAGAGGAGGAAGTAGCCGAGGAACGATCGATTCTGCCTTTCGATATAATCGAGCCCGCAAACTACCGATACGCGACGGTTCGAACTTACTGTTGACACGAAGTCGGGGACACGTCAGGAACGTTTGCCTAATTGTTTACCGATGCGAATTCGAACTCCCGATTTCCCTGATGTTTGAGTTGCGCAACTAAAGCCAGCCGGAAACGTAAGTTAATTATCGCCTGGCGCGCGTTTCGTTAGGGTGCCTCTCGTTTCCCGGACCGCTCCGCGCAAACAAACGCGTCGCCGTTAACTTTGCCTCGTTTCCAAACGACGACGATGATTCAGCCTTCTCCGTCGTTAAATTTATGTGCTAGAAAACATTGCCCAAACAGTCTATTGTCAAAGTATGCATTATTTGCCGCCGACGATTGATAGCCGTCGGTATTTCACGGAGTTAAACCAAAAGGCAGCAAAAGTTCTTTTTTTTTTAAATTAAAATTTCAATAATCGAATCGAAATTATTTTCAGTTTCGAATTCACACGATTATTCAAACAAATATCAATATCCACTCCAGCATTGCAGGCGTTAATTCTCAGCCGTGTTGTACCATCATTAGTAGGACATCGTAATCCTTTTCAACCGGTTAATTGCGCTTCGACAATCGATAATTCTATCCCGAGAGCAGAAGGAATTTAAGTATCACGCGACCTGGCCATTAGTCGATTAATATCGTCGATGAATTTCGTTATCTAGTAGCGTTGCATTATCGCGACTGGTTACAGGGCTTGACTGCTGTCAGCGCGAGCTAGCTTTTACTCGTCTCCCTTTTTAAACCCTCTGCTCCGCTATCTCGCTTTCGCTTAATTACACGGAATTCTTTCTTTCGCTCGGTGTCTCACCCCATTCGGTACGATGTTGCGAGGAAAATGGTGCGGCGCACGCCGTGGAAATCTAATGACTACCCTATCTATGTGCATATTTCTTATATAATTACCCGCGTAAAGTACACTCCTCGAAACCCCTCCCTCCGTCGGCTGTACCAACAGCTTGCCCGCTCGTTGCGTTTTATACCGTCCCCCGGAGATATTTATGCGCATTAATCTTGCCTTTTCATCGGATTTCATTAATGCAACTACTCGGCGATGATAACGCGCGCCTTTAATACCACGTAGTTGCTTAACTGCCGTCTCGTTACCGCACGGGAAACAGCGATTTTTCACGTGATGCTAATTATCCACTGACCAGATCCTACAAGTTTTCCCCTGTCTCGCTTTTCGCCCCCTTACGACAGGTTACGCGGCCGAGCTTAAGGGTACGCGTTACTTCGGAAGCCTGAAAATTAACCACGAAGCTTCTAATTATGAGCCTTTATAATCCGTCGATGACGGGCTGTCTCCGTGAAACGGTTATCGATTAATCTCTCGAAGCGTTCATAGCTCGGCATCGATAGGCATTATCGAATTCGAGCGTCGACGGGAAGCTAGCAAGAGGGTGAGGCAGATGTGTCAAAGGGGGGTGGTGGTGGTTCGCAAACTTCCCGCGCGACTCCTCTGTACTTTCGCGTAATTACCGCAGGGTGTTCGGGAGGGGTTGGAGGGTAGCGATGGCGGCGAGAAAAATCACCGAATCGGCCTGCTTCGGCAAGTTCGTCGAAGTAATTTGAATTCGTATGCCACCGCAGAAATTCGGTTTGACACTCGACGTGAAACGTACATAACGAGTCTGCGAACTATCCGGGAATACGAACCCTCTCCGCCCGTCGCACCCGCACCCTCTTGTTCAGCTCGGCCGACTTAAACTTCGGTTAATGGCGTAATTCGTCGAATAATTAGCGTCTCGCAGTGAGATGCAGCGGAAATCCGATCGTTTGATTTCATTCTCGCGAAATTACGGGAAGCGTTTCTTAGCTCGACACTTCGAGATCGCAATTAGACTTTAATATCCGCGCAAGTTCTCATCTAAGAATTTCACCTCTCATCTCTACCGGTACAACTGATTGATCGCAACTAGAATTTAAATTTGAACTCGGATAAGCAGGTTGGCGTAGAGTAGCTGTTTGTTCGCGGCAAACAAACGAGACGCGCGTCGTTCGCGCAGTACAAAACGCGCGAGGACATAGCAGACCGTTCTGGCTAGGCTTTGATGAGAAGCTTCGGTGATTTAACGACACACAGGTAGACGTACACATACGCAGGCGGAGCATACAGAGCCGAGAGGAATCTAATTTATTTCCTCCTTTGTGAGCCGGGAAAGGAAGAGTGAGAGCCGGCACAGAGTCGCGGTTTTCAAAGCGAAAAAGCTTTCCAATCTCTCGAGGCAAAGGAGCTCTCGGGCAAACAAGGGATTTACCGCGATGGACGTCGATGGAAACGCGGATGGAATCGGCCAGGGGACAGAGGTGACCGTTGGCTATGCTTGTTTTCGACTCGTACCAACGGCCCGGGGAATTTCTTTGAACGGTATCGCCACGCCGCGTTTCGTTCGATCCTCTTCGTTTGATACGCGCAGACTTTGCCGGAACCGCGGCACGCCCGCAGGCGAAGTTTCCTTCGGGGCCGGCACCCTAGACTAAATAATGGCACCCACATCCGTTGCCTCATCCGTCACACCCTACTTTCTACCGAGAAGACTCGGACGCGAGCGTTGCTTTTCTTCACGACCTCGAAAAACCTGGTCGAATTTTCAATCTTTCGAAAGCTGGTTAATATTTCGTTTTTACTTCCTGCTTGCAATTTGGCAAAATTCCATCATGAATACATCATTTTCAGAAAGATGTTTCTTGCCGGCTCTGCAAATTCTCTCTTCAGCCAGCTATCCGTTTCTTCTTCGAACCTTCCTTGCATTAACTAGATTGTTGCAGTTGTTTCCGAGCCTGTTTCTTGCCACCTCGCGAAGGCGGACCGGTTCTATAGTAGACGATTTCGATGGCTTTTTACGGTGGAAACTGTTCGTGTTTCCCCGTGTTTATTGCTCGATTTTTCTTCCAATTTCATTACGTAATGACAAAAACAAAAGCGAGTAAAAAGAATCGTATTTCTCATTTACATAAAAATATAAATTTACAGAATTAATTGCATTTGAAGAAATTAATTTATTCAAGCATAAAATGATGAAAATTATAATCCGTATTATCAGTAGATGGACGATAGATCTAGTTTACATGTTTATTTATAAATTTCTAATGTTACTAATACAATCATATATTTACATCCAAGCACAGGTTTACTTTTAAACTTTGCAACTAGCATACAGTAATAACATAATCTAGCACTACAAAATATTTTTGTGTACAAAACAAATTTTCATAAAAAATGAAACAATAAATGTTTTTTCCATAAAATTAAAAAGAATTACTTAGATTAATGATTTCTTTTTTATAATTATCAATTAGTCTGTGATCGTCCATCTGCCAGATTGGTTATCCTCTTATCCACTTTGGTTCAGCAAAATCTCTGATATTTAATCCCGTTACGTGTTCGACATTTTCGAATTTAGTATGTGCCTGTGCCGTCAGTTCCAGCACGCTGGCTGGAATATTATGCAGCTCGCTCCAGCCAGCCGTTCGACGTCCGTCTAATTTGCAATTCGTGCTGTCCCGAAGGCACTTTTGATCCCGTCGCATCCCAATGATCCTGCAGCGGCCTCAAAGTGGCATCGACGGTATCGCGGGACACGGGAGGGGCCGTTCCCAAAGGGGGAGGATATTCATCGTTGCGAAAGGGTGACTCGGCGAGGGTGACGGTTCAACTTTGACCGTGAACCAACGGAAGGAAGGGAGCGAGCAAGAGAAGAGAGAGAGAGAGAGAGAGAGAGATTTATGCTGATCAGAAATTATAGGCCGGCTACGTGGTTGGCTAGCCCGTAACCTCATCCCGCCGCATTAACCCTCTTCGCACCCTATCTTCCGACTCGACCAACGTTCGCTTGCTTTATTCAAAACGAGATCCCGACCACCTAATGTCCCGACAAGTCGTATTTTCGCGATTACGATTTACGATCGACGCGCCCCTTGTTTCCGCGGGGCGAAAACTGGGGGAGAAACGCGTAGACGGGTACGCGTTAAATCAACGACGAGTTCGCCGACAATCGAACGAGGATTCCTTGTTAACGAGCGATGCGAACGCTTCGAGACTGCCGCAGGCATTTCGCGTGCGGGGTTGGCGGAAAATCGTTGAAAAGATTGAAATTCTCCGCGGCGCGAGGAGACTCGATAAGCGTCTTCGATCGACGGACGCGTCGTTTATTAGTTTTACGGCATCGTTCTTTTCCATATCTCTGGAATAATGGCGGGCCAAAGCGAGGCGATCGTCGAGATTTATTCCGGCCGATAAAAGTCTCGTCGCGTGCGATCGTTTCGGGATGACGAGCTTCTCGAGGCTTCAACGAGGCTCGTCTTCCTCGGAACGGAAAAACTATTTTCCACGGGAATGTTTGGGGAAGGGACGACGGTACTTACATTAAAGTCGCGACATGAAATTCGATCTCTCGACAAGGAAAATTCTAGTTTACACGGGGATGTAACGTTTATTCCTGACCCGTTCGATAAACTTCAGCAGGCGTGCAACGTTTCGGAACGGCAACGCAGAATCAATGTCACGGAAGTTCAAGTCCCGATAATTGCGAGTCTGCAACTGCTGCGGAACGTCAGAATCCTCCGGCATGTTCCACGAGACACACTGTCTGAAGGGAGGCGGTTTGCGTTCATCGCGGTTACTCCTTTCCCTTCAAAGGGAACTGTTGGCACGCACAGAACGGTCCCGGTTGATGCTCGCAATAATTATATGCGCAGACTGAATTCCCCGCTGACAGAGGCATCATCGAGGAATCTCGTTGACCCGTGAGTGTCGTCGCTCCTCTCCACTCGGCCAATGAGAGCAGAAGGGAGAACAGGTCCGGAGCAAAAGCGATGCTGGCCACGATTTCATATGCAAACACGGAGGATACAAGGCCGAGTATCTCCTCACAATGGCTTATGTCATATTCTTCTCTTCTTCAGCCGTTCTCCTCGCCTCTTCGTGCTACATTCCTCTTTCCACAGCTTCTCAGCCTTCTCCGTTTTCCACTCTCAAGCCTTTCTGAATGAACCTGGCCAAGCATTGCCGTCGACTCGGTTCTCTATTCTATTTTTAGAGCACACCGTCATTCGTGGTTCTCGTTTAACCCGGCGAGCACATGGCCGACATGATTGCTGATTAAATCGTGCACGACGCTTCGAACTGCTCAGCAAACTCCCCCGTGACTATTGCTCCGCTGAATGGGAATGGTCTGAAAGCATAATTGGCTTTCTCGAAAATTTCTTTCTTTCGCTTTCTGACCCCCAAAGACTCTGCTATATCGTTCAAAAATACAAGCTTTTTGTTTGAACCAACAGGGTAGCGAGAAGGTGTTAATGAACCCGTAGCCAGTCGTTTTCTGTTGTTGTTGGGTCGAAACAAGCGAGTCTCGCGTTACCTGTTCGCGATCTCTGTTCGCGCAGGTGACTCAGCGTGACAAAATGCTGCTTTCCGCTCGTATAACTCGGCGTCGCGTCGCGTCGTTTCTTGCCCGCCACGCGCGACGGGGTAGGTGTAGTTGCTTGGTCTGGCGCACAGCACGGTTACCGCAAGAATCGTCGATAAAATAACAGGGACAGAGAGCGAGTATATTCTGCGCCATATGCAAGCTTCGTAAAAGCAGGTTCGAGCATGTAACACGCTTCTTCGCCTCGCCTCTGCATCCGTTTTCACGAAGCTTCGACCGAATCGGCTTTCGAGCAACTCCCGGTCTCCGCTCCGACGCTTTACGCTTATCGTCTCGAAACTCGTGCTGGGAAAATCATACGGTTCGCTAACACTTTATGACCCAGTGCACCGGATTCCTCGCATCCAAGCGTTCTCTTTGCTATTTCCATCGATTTCGTATCTTGCCTCTCCGTTGATTGTATCGTTTCGAGGAATTCCAGGGAAAAGGGTTGTTTTTTAAAAAGTATCTATCGCTAGACCTAACACAGGGTTCAGAAATTATATTTCAGCATCGGTTGTTTAGGTAAATCAAGTTTCATATTTAAATACGACGGATTTTCGTACAATCGTCCTTTGTCGTCAAACATCGGCTCGCATCGGTGATTTTGATGATCGGTATCGAGTCAGTTTCGTGTAATTCGTCTTCGCGAGCGGATCGCTCTTTGTGTACCGATTTCATATACGGAATTCGTCATGTACGATTTCATATACGGAGTAGTAGAATCATTAAGTAATTTCATCTGTCCACGTTTTCTCCGATAATTGAACACTCCCATGATAATTAAACCCGCTGGGTGACCCATTCGAGTCCCAAGAACGCGTCGATGGCTAACGTTAGGACGTTGAAGGGTTTTAGGGTAGCAGAAGCAGGGAGTCTAATTCGGAAGAGCTATTATTTTCGCGTCAGGTCGCGGTGTACAAGGGGCTCCGTAGATATTTTAGCGCGAGGGTTGTCGCCCCAGCCGCAACGGGACCATTACCCCATGATATATGCTACGGTCCTGTTCTCTTTCTCTTTCTATCCCTTTAACCAAGCCTTGCCATTCCTCTCGTCGTAGCTACCTGTTACCCTATTACGCCGTATATACACTCCTGCATTCCACTTTATTTCGTTTCTTCTTTCTGCCCTCGTGCCACGCGGCGAAAATTCATGAGGGTTATTAATTGTTAAAAAAGGCCCGGGACAAAAGACGGTGAAATTTGCACAAGAATGTTTGAATACGCATTATGCCCCGCGGCTCGGTCTCCGCGTTACAACGAGGCCGACCCTTTCGTCCGTTGCTTTGCTTTTCCTTTCCTTTTGCTTCCGTTACGTTCTTCCTATCGTAAAGAAGAATTTTGTTCGCGAAAAACGAACAGGTGCGTAAAGCGATATTTACGGGCCACTGCTAACCAGAGACAAATGTTTACGAGACAATTGTTTCTCGTTCCTTGGAAACTTTGCTAAATCCATTGCATTCGTAATGATTTGAATCCGGTGCATGCTTTTTTTCTATCTAAGAATGCATTCTTTAATTATACAAGGAATATAATTATTTATTAGCTGAAAGCGATTTTTATAGTTCCTTTATCGACGAGTCAGTTGCTTTTAAACCTTTGACTACTGTTGGCGCCTATAGGTGCTTAAACTAGTTTGAACTCTTATATTGGTTTCGTGCATTGGAATTCAGAGTTTTGATTATTTCAATCTACTTTCTCAAAAATGCACGCCTAACGAAAAATTTCGTCGTTCTTGGTGTAAAGTGCAATTGAATTTCTGTTGTATGGTACGGCTGGTACGTCTTAAAATCTGCCGTAGTCAAAGGGTTAACACCTTTTATTCTTTATCCTTTGTAAATCTGTTCATAATCATCGTTTTAATGTCTACACCTCAGTTACAATCGCGTTTTTTTCTCGACACCTTAAGGCACAGATAATAGAAGAAAATAACTCTTCATTTTCCGACGCATCGATCGAACAACCGCGAGAAAAGTTGCTCCCCTTTACGAAACATTCGACAAAAGATTCCCCGGCGTGTTCTCTTAATCTACGTTCCTCGGGGAAATTTCTCGAGATCATTGTCGATGTACACTTCGTTTCGGAAAATTTCTGCGGAGAGCCGGCTTATCGGGACTGTAGATCAGCGACGGAAAAGTTATTCGATGTTGGATGTTTCGAAGCGGACGTGCCCCTTGTAATTTCATAGGATCACCGGTATCCCGTCGTATCCTCTGGGATCTGGTATAAAAATTCGCCGCTCCGACGGGGGTTGAGTTTTCGGTTGCGCCACGACGAACGGCGTTAACCTGTCTCTGGGTATCTTTTTGCGCCGACCGGGGTAATCCACGCCAGTCCTACCTTTTCTCTATCTTCTCCCTTCCCGTACCTTTTTACCGAGCTTACGTTTATGTGCGCCGCTGTCGCGAGGGGATCCCGTAGTTGAAGAACGAAGACACGACGTTTCGGCGGGGAAAAAGGAATCGGGAAGGGTAAATTTCTGATCCGAGCAGCCGGGAAGGGTTGCCTCGCGCGACAATAAACGACGCTCGAGCTCGGTTAGCCCATAAAGGGATTTGCAAATCCAATTTGCGGCCGGCGTTCTCTTCATCGTTGTAAATCTTCCGCTTCTTTTGTTACCTTCTGACTATGCTCTCTTTGCTTGCTCGCAGAGATTGGCCGGGATTCTTATCAGCGCGATGCTCTGACGCAGCCAGAATTCGCTCGATTATTAATTCTGAGCTTTAATTCTTTTGATGTTCAGCCCACGCGACGCTTGTCAGATACGGGCTGTCTGCTGTCACATATCTCGATGAAATGAAATTTCGTATCTCGAGGGCACTTGAAATAACAACTGTACGAGGTACAAGGGTGGGAAGAAGTGAAATAAAATGAACGTAAACTGTATCCTCAATGAAAATTCGAACCATGTAATTTTGTCTCATATTTCTGACAGACGTTCGATGCTTTCATGATAAATGAGGTCCTGTATTATTTATCGTCAGTTTCGTATAGTACGCTTTGAATTGTCCCTTATCGGGTTGTAACATTGTGAAACGATGGACAGCGTCAGTCTTGTTTGCTGGCAGTCGATGAAACGAAGCATTGAACGGGGACACCGATACGCTCTCTGATCGTCACTTAATTGTGAACGATGTTAATGACTCGTGTCCGTATACACACGTTCCCGTTTCGCGATACGACTGTCGCGCGTCGTGATAGATGAGCTTTATAGACGATATCTGCAGACGATTTGCGATTGTCGTCACGACTCGCCCGGAACTGCCATGTTCCCTCGTAAATTTCAACTTGACGCTGTACCAAGCTACTCGGCGTACCGATTTTCGCGTAGATTTCGATTAGAATTTCATAAAATCATAAGGATACGAGTTACAAAATTATACGTTTAATCGTGATTAGATGCGATCGTGTGGAAATCAAGTCACGAATAGAGCATCGTCGGAGGATCGTAACAGAAAAAACGATAGCGCGTTGGAATCGTGTTAAGGTCGATATAAATTTGAAAGTAAATAGACAAGGGATGGACAACGGCTTTCCTTTTATTATCGAGGAACGAACGCGTGTTTAAAATTCATAAGTTGATTCATTTCACCTGCACGTTTCTTCGCCGGTTCTTCTCTTATTTTATTCCTCTATAAATCATCCTCCGTCTACGGTTCCGCTGTTCTTCTTCGTTCTGGACTCGCGTGGTCGAGAAACTTTCTCTGAATTACCAGATATTTCATCGGCCTCCCGTTGAAACGATCGTTAGAGGAGGAAAGAGAAGGTTTCTCGGTTACCTTGCCACGAATCCACCGGCATTAATTACGCCGATAACGATTAGCCGGCCGAACCACGCGGACGATCTTCCCTCGACGAATGCTCTCGATTCGTCCAAGTTTAATTTAACTTCCCTATCGAATCTGCGAAAAACACTCGAGCTCGACCGGTTCGTTTTTCAGGGGAATTCAATTCCGCGGACGGCAGCCGTTTTCCCAACATTATATTTGCCAAGCAAAAATCTATCGGCCATTCCGGCAGAACGATCGGAAAATTTTTTAATGGATTAACCGTATCTCTCCGAACGATGGTTCGAATTATCATATAAATATTATTCGAAATAATTGTATTTCATATATCTTCCGATAATTTTATATGATGATGAGAATATTTTTTCAATGTACATATGTATTTACCTACTTGGTCAATTTGAATGAAAGTTTTAAGCAGTAAATAATTTTATTAGGTTTAAATTTAATCCCAGCAATAGCGGTTATACTAGATCTAAAAATTAATTAATATATAAATGACAAATCAAAATATAAGTTTTAATTGAAATAAAATTAGTTTAGTGAAATATTATAATTTTATAATAATGAAAATATTTCTTCATGATACGTTCAACGTATGTAATAACCTACTTGGTCAATTTTTCAAAGGATATTGCAAAGTCGTAAAAAAAAGAGAGTATAACAACAGCTGATACGTTTCTCTCGGAAAGCAAATTCTTGGCACGTACTTCTTCCTTCATATTCAGGACGGATTCTTCGGGGGTGTCGCGTTCTATCCAGACGGTTCCCGTTTCTCATCGTCCTCGATAACGTTCGCGTATCATCCCTTGCTAGGAAGCCGCGAAATTGGCCCGCACGGGATCCGTTTCGTGCAACCAGCTATCCCGGAACATCCGAGATTCGTCGGGGGTGCAGACTCGTTGCCGGTGCGCGCCGTCTCGGCGTCGCGTCACCAGCTTCCGGTACAGGGGTGCCGCTTACGGAACGTGGAAATCAGGAATGCAATATTAAGGCATCCGAAGTCCGTCGAAGTCTCGAGTATTCCCTGTCGACTCGAACTGCTTTCAGCTGTTTCGTCTCTCATCTCCGGTTCGCGTTAAATTAACGAGCACCGGTGTACGTTTTAGGCATGCAGGAACAGCTTAACCGTGATTATTCTCATATCGTATATACACAATTTTCCTTAGAAATTTGTAAAAAAGAAAATATCGTACGTTAGCGTATTTTCCGATTAATAATCCCATTTCAGAACGTTTGAATCCGCAACAGAAGGTTAGAGAAATGCAATCCAAGTTATCAAAGTTCAATGGAGTAGTAGCTCCGCAACTGTCGTTTCGCAGTTTGCCGGTTATTGAGCAACTGGTGCTCAAAATTGCAATTCTCCACGGTCGATTAAATCAGATGTAGCGACGCGGTTGGAGATCCCGAGCAAGTATCAGATTTTCCTCGATCGATACCGGAATATCGATCGCTGTTCCTCGATTTGTTCACTCGGTGACATTCGAAAGTCCCGCTCGCACCTTCGATATTTTCCTTTCCATCGAATGCACCACCTCTCAGTTCACCTCGAAACACTATTTACGTCGGTTATCCGGCGTCTGCATCCGACCTTACCCTCGATTGTATCCGCGTCGTTCCCGTCATTTCCAGCCAGGAAGAATTTCACTCGCTGCTTCATACGGAAGTGTTTGACTTTCTATGGATATTTTCATAACGACAGGGACGTGGCAGCATCCTCTTGGAATATTCAATAAATAATAAATAAATATCCAATTCGATATTCAAAATGATGGATGCTAGTTGAAAAATTTGGAGGAAAACACTTTTGCCTAATCCTTGACTTAAGATAAAGGAAATTCTAGCTTGAAAAATTAATTTTTACGTTAATAGAATTACTTGTAAAGAAAAGTCTTTTATCTCTGTAACACGATTAAGAGCGAAGATGGAGCTTGATGATCGTTCAAAGCGGATCGTTTTATATCGTCGGAAGGATATACTCGTCGAGAAGTCAGTGGTACGAACGCGTCAGGTTACAAATCGATTCCACACGGGGTATTCCGTAGAGTGGAGCTCTCAAAGATATCAGAGGGATAGATGAAGAGACGTCTGTATGATTCGAAACGTTTTAATCGCTCGGTTTCAGTTGCCTTCATGGTGGTAGACGAAAAAGAGGGACGTTCGGTGAAATGGAATCGACTGGTAGGATTACCAGCTGTGGGGATTATTTAAACTAATCGCGAGACCTTCTTTTTTTTCGAATGGACAAGTTTTCTCTGTATACATAATTGTGGTAGCGACAGAGCCGGGTTACCGAAAGAGTCGGCACGGAAAAAGAGGGTAGGAAAAAGGGGTATCGCGCTGGAGGTAACTCTGGGAAATCAGGCAATTTAAATTCACCGTAAAAAGGCTCTTTAATTAAAAGACTTTAATTCCTCACGGTCGCGAGGGGACGCTTACTTATTCATACTAATGACTAGGCAGCCTCGAGTAATTAGAACGCTTTGAACGCTCCAGGCATCCGATCTACGAGAATGTCAGGCCCCGGGAACGTTTGGGATTTTGATTGAAAACCAGCCTGACTTTTCTCGTCTGTTTCCTGATCACACGTTTCGAAAGTTTGACGAATGTTTAGGATAAAAAGATTGTTCCTTGATTGTTGAAAATAGAAAGTCATAGAATAATGTCATCGATACTGATGGAATTTAAGTGCATAAAGCGACAAGAAAGTAGTTGTGAAACTTTGTAAAAATGTGTTTTACACGCCGATGATATTCGATGCTCGTAGCAAAAAGAATTTGTAATTTGTAATTCGGTTAACTACGAGAAAGTCTCTCGAGAACAACGACCGTGGCGCAATCTCGCTAATTGGATCAGAGCGGCGCGATAATTAGTTTAAATCCTTCCATTAATATTCCGTGTTTTACTTTCGTGTTACGAACGACGTTTCGGATATCCGTCGCGCTGCTTTTCTCGCTTCGAAGATTTTATTTCTTCGAACAGAGTTTCCTTCTTCCTTTTTCTCTGTCCTATTTAAGAAACTATATAGTTGCGCGAGAAAAATGGAAAAATTTGAATGTATATGGCTTTGAATTTTAATCTTCTTCTCTTTTTTTTTTTTTTGAAAGATTGAATTATATTGCATAGCGTTTCCTTGCGTCGCTTCTACCGATCGAAATTTTCCACCATTCCAGCGACTCGATATTCCATCTGATAAATAAAAGATCCTTTCCGCGATCCGTCACAGGAAACTCTTTGATGTGTTAAATCCGAGCGTGTTCGTCCGAGAAAAGATTTCTTTCCCGACGATCGTGAATTTTTGCCCTGCTCTAAGCGATTTCTTTAGCGAGGATACTCGACGCACAGATTTAACCATTCCTTTGGATCGAGTATGATTTACGATCAAAGAAAATGGTTACATTTGAGCGTTTCAAGAAATATAAGAAATTGAAGAGCTATACATATTTTTCGTTTTAAATCGTTTCTCGTACGTTTAATCTACTTTTAGCCTACAAAAACAAAATTATGATTGCCGATGCAATTTTATAAAATTAGATCAAAATTAAAAAATGTAATTTATTGCCTATTTTTATTTTTGTGTTATTTTGCATAGGAAGAAGATATATTATTCGTATTTGGAAGAAAACGTACCCTTATTTCAAATTCCATTCTTATGCATACAGAATAGCATGTTTCTTTTTTCTTATAGCAAACCAATTTTCGAAAAAGCTTCTCTGTTTTCTGTTCCCTTCAGCATCCACCTTTATCGTTCAACTTCCTTTCTCTGCAGATAACCAGCCAATGTTCCGGTCGTTATTCTTTTTCGATATCCGGTGCCTCAGAATTTTTTGCACCATCCGCGCCATTCTTCTTCCTCTCCGTCGTAATTGTATTTTGGATTTAATCTCTGGAGACGTTTCTTGCACCGACGGTTCGAAGAAACCATCGCTGGCTGCTGTTGCTACCGATTCATCCATCAATCTTCGCGCCTTACGTCGTTCCCACGGCGCTTCCTGTTCCGCTTTTTTACGTCCGCGGATCAACGGAAGCGTCGAACGTTTTTCGCGGGTGAAATCTCTCTCTCCCTCTCTTGCATCGAGGGGAATTGGTAAAAGATTGCTTAACGAATTTTACTTTGGAAAAGATAGAAATTCAACGTAGGAGTGATTTTCGACAAAAGACATTAACCTTCCTTTGGATATTTAAATTTCAATTTCAATTTCTTATAAATGCATAAGAAAATTGAAGGAGACAAAAATGACTGCATAAGTAATACCATCAAGGAAATATCAAGGATATCGCAGCAGCAGTAACCCAGTACTTCCTTAACATTGTTCGACAAGAGAGAAAAATTCAAGATTCAGATGCAGAAGTTAAAACGCTTTTGAACAGCGTGATTGAATTTCCGATCAGCTCGCACGCCGATGTATGCGATATCTTTTGTACCGATTCCATGCTCGTTGCAATTTCTCTACCCTTTTATCCACTTCTTTCTCTTTTTTTTTTGTTGTTAGTTCTCCGAAGGAATCGGTAGAGAGTGTTCGATAGGGGGTTGAAATCGCGGCACGTCGCTTCGCGAACAGACAGAAGGTGGAGTTTTCGGCCCAGTTTCCCTCTGAAGAGTCTGAAAGAGAGATAGGGTCGATCGAAAAACAGTAAAGAGCCCGCTACGCCGTCATAAAAGTTAAATGGATTCTGGAGACCTTTCTCTTTACACCAGACGGCAGGGAGAAAAGGTATCCGGCCGTTTTACTTTTGAAATAGTTTTTGAAACTGGCGCGCGATGAGCCCGTAGGAGGAGGGTCCGGAAGATCCCTCGCCTTGGGAGATTTAGTAATTCGAAATGGATTTTTACGAGGATTCTTTCGAAGGAGAAGAGGTCGAATCCGTATGGTTCTGCTTCGTTTCGACGAACAGAGCATCGTACAAGTTTCCGGACAAACTGGGAAGCAACGGGGGCAAGAAGTAATTACAGGAAGTTCGCATGGCGTTGCAATGTCTATCGGAATAACCTCGATGCTGAATAGTTTCGAAATTAGTACGACTAGGTTACCGCGCTCGTCACGTCGACCAAGTAACGGCAAACCATTCGATCCGTTACTGCTTCCTCGATCACGTTAGTTGCACTTGTTTCACAATCAAAGGGACGAGAAACGTACAAAAGATTCAGTAATCAAAGGAAATTCTTAGAAATGGATGGCACACTTGGATCTCTCTTCCGTTGAAAGAGAAAGTCAGAATAAGAAGTGGAGAGTAGGGAATCCGAAGAATTCTATGAAATTTAAGAATCTTAGGAAATAGAGAGCTTTCGGAGGATGTTAGAGATTTCTAAGGCTGAAAATTCTTAAAGTTGAAGTGTCTGAAGGCTTTCAAAAATAAATTCGAGTGTCAAATCGCTCTAGAGAATCACGAGTCGACTTCCAAACGATTATTCCCCCCGCGTTTCCACGAAGAGACACACGAATTCGCGAAACGCGTCATTCACCGAATTCCCATCGTATTCAACGTTATCAAGCAGCCATTCACGGCTTCTTGATCATAGTGATGTTACGTCCTCCGGTCTCGGTTATCTTTTTCATCGTATCGCGTGCAGGAATACCTGCCGTGGAATAAAACGTGTCCCTCTAGTCGAATACCCGTGTCGTATTCATTCTTCCGTTGCTCGTCGACGAAACTAGGAATGTATGTCCATCCTGAATGTCTCTGGTTTGGATATTTTCAAGCATTCGTTGCATACACCGGTTTATTCACCGGTGGTATACACGCGCACACGTTGTGTACATGGTCAGCAGTGGTATTACGCTTACACCTGTTTTAATCCTCCGAGTACTCGGCGAGGAACAGCGGAAACTCGGTACTGGCTGGCTGTGCATAATACCCTTAATACCGCCTGGTTAACTACGAAAGACAAGCGAAGCGAAAAAAAAAAAGGATAAGGAAAGTAAGAGAAACAAGGGTTGACGTCGAGGGTGCCGGTGAAACAGAGTTTCTCTGATTTTAGCCGAAATTGAGTTTCCAGCGAGGAGCTTTGCTGCGTTTTGACGTGCCGTTAGTGCAACGGGAAGCTAAAAGCGTCGAAACGCAAGGGAAATTTTCCGAAGAAAATGAAATTTTACCCGTCTAATTTCTCTTGACATCGTTCACTTTGATTCTTCATTCAAATTGAATCCTACCCCGAAATTTGATATCGAATTCAACAAAAATTCGAGGGTTAATTTCAACAAAGCGTTTCCAACGAAAACCAGCAAAGTTCCTCGTAATGCACACGGAAGAAGCAATATGTAAGTTTGTTCTTCACGGTGGAACGGTGTTAGGCTCGGATCCGAATTAAGAGGAAGTTCTATGGTGAACTCGGGACAAGTAGAAGCGGAAGGCAAGAGGTCAGAGTCGCGGTACAAATCATTCCAAGTTCTTGAGCGAGTTCGGTGAGCTTCGAAACGGCGCGTCCGCTCGGGCGTAAAATTGCTATGATATAGAAGGGTGAGCCTGGAGTTGCTCTCGGTCTACCAATAGCCAACGCGGAAATCTCGCCAGGAGAACGCGCTTTCCGAAACTTTCGATCGTTCTTCGCCTCGCGAAGATTGAATTATTCCTCGAGGAGTTGTTCGAGAAGAGGAGAGAGAGGCGCGTATGCCGTTGGCAGCGAGCGATAAATTATTCGTTTTGTCGCGAGCTTGTCGGAAATTCATTGAGACTTCTTTCTTACCCCTTTAGACCTGAAATTTATATCGTTCAGACGTTCCCCGGAAAACCAGAATGGCCAAATTATTTGGTATGATAATTTCAATTGTTCCGCTTGAATTACCTTTTTATTCGCGAGAAATTACGCGACAGATATATCACGCAATCGTTTTTAGACTTTTTAAATTACGGCTGAAAATTCATTAAAAAGTCAGGTGAAACAAAGAGGAGGGACCGGTGTCCCAGGGATAATTCTAGTTTCAAATTTCCAGCTCGAGCGTGGTTCGGTTCTGTACTTTCTGAAGTCAAGAAGTATTTAACTCGTTCCCCTTTGAATCATGTGTCGAGCGTCTGTACGCTATCGCGGCGCCGTTTGCACAAGAACCGACAGCGATTCTCGGTTCGTTAGGGACGCACACAGTATGCGGCTATAATTGGCCCGCCTTTTTCCCTTACCGTTCGAATAGACTTTTCCACTTCATTCTTTTTGCGCCCTTTCGTTTACTTAGTTCGACCAGAGTACTCCCGTCAACGATGAGTTTTCTTTTCACCTACCAATTTCTTCGACAATAGCTACGCTATCGATTCGTTTCCCATCAATTCCTTTCGAACGTCCTTCTCGATCCTTTCGACGAATTCTTAAGTCAACGTATTAGGATCTCTTCCGGGCTCCATTTGAAAAGGCGAATTAATTTGTAATCAGAACGTAAGAGGACGACGCGACGTAGCGAATACGGATGTCTGAGAAACCGTGCACCTCGAGGGGTTAATTGTGATTGCACCGTGAGAAAGGAAAAAAGGGAAGCACTGCCAGGGAATTTTGTCTCGCGGAGTGAAGCACGCGCCAACCATTCAATTTTCTCGCGGAAAATTGCATCGTAGCTGTGTAAATTCGTGTCGAAAGTCGACCGGCCGCGGAATAAACGACGTCTCTGCCTGGCCTGCTCTTCTCGAATCAGCATAATGAAAACTTACTGGGTTAATGAGAAAGACGGTCGAATGCAAATGCAACAGTCCCGGTTCCGTGCCTTTTTATTTCCCCTTTACCCTCTCGTAATTCCTCGTTAGAAGACGGGAGAAATGGTGGAAAAGAAACGAAGAGGGATGAGAGGGAAGGTTTCAAGGTCCGAAGGATTGGTGTAGGTCAGTCGAGCGGAAACGGTCGATTTACGACCGACTTGCTTCATAACGAACTGCTCCGAGTTACAATTGGGCGGTGCCAGAGATTCTGCCACGGTAATTTCAGTTACTGTCGGAAGCGGCTTGCTTCTAAATTAGCTGCAAGGATTCGAGCATCTAGAAGGAGTAGCATCCTGCTCGATGTTCCCTTGTCCGCGATACACATTTACATTCACCATCTTGATGAATATACACGATGGAAATCTGCTAGCAGTCAGTAATATCATTTCCATATCTCTTAGTCTTGATTTTATTTTCCCCTTAGTATTCGTCGGGAGGATCAGGAAGAGAAATATCTCGGGTAACTAAGCGCAGCCGGGCGACGATTCCGGGACACGTAGGACTCGTATTTCGAAAATAATTTCACGGAGTAATTTCATAATGGAGAGTCCCGTCGCGTATCCCAACGGGTTACTCGGTTCTGACGCTCGAAAATGCTGGCCGCTGAAATTTCGACTAGCTGGTAACGCCGTCAGTAGAGGAGGATCCTCATTATCCCTGTGCCGTTGCGGTGCACCGTTTCACGGATTTTCCGAATTATATAACGTCGACCGAGCAAAACCGCAACGGGGTCTATAAAACCAGCCAACTCGATGAATCGCCGTCCCGAGAATACACGATGGAACTGAAAAGGACGTTCGCTTCCGCGTTGTCTCCGTATTTCCGCCCACTGTATTCTTTGTTCGCTCGTTAATCTACCGTTTCGAACAGTTTTTCATTTGACTCGATTAAAAAAAAAAGGAGAAAAAGAATGGAAGGTTGTTTATGATTTCCTAGAGATGTTTACGAGTGTTTAAGAACATTGATTACGTGTCACGATTCTCTTAATTATGATTTAATATTGAATTACTGAAATGAATATGCGAGAGGATAGAAGCGCTTGTTTTATTTCCGCTCTTGGCTTGCGATTCATTTTTTAATGCACGCGAGGGAGAAAAGAAATAGGAGCATGGAAAGGGTTGTTTGAACAGAGGCGACGAGCACGTTACTTTTCGGACGCGATTTTTATTCCCTCGTATTTTCTGCGCTCTTTTTTCTCGTACACCGTCTGCCAGAGTCGCACTTGATACAGAAATCCGAGTAAACTGTTTACACAGAATTAAAGTGCATTTCTCGCTCACCCGGATACGTCGAAAAAGTTAACAGACTACACTGGGACGTAAATGTATCCAGGCAAATCTAGGTTTTTCAAGTTTTGGATGGCTTTAGCAGGCCGTAAAGCCGAGTAACTATTAATGAAGCTGTCCATTCGTTTCCATTTGTCCGTTAATCGAGCCTTCGATAAAAAAATACAGGATAAATCGAGCTGTGAAAGCGTGTAACATTGGTGGGTGACGATCGATAGGGACTTGGACTTGGACGCTTATTCCGGTGACCGTCGACGTCGTTTTAAATCAGTTCCGGCCGTCGCGCCGATTCGGTTCAAGCTTGCAATTCAATCGAGAAATCGTTTAGAAAACATTGTCTCCCTCGATGCGACACAATCGACGCAATCATTGGAGCACACCTGACCCCGATAATCCCTATCGTCGAAGATCGACCCGCTTTTTTTCGACAATCCCAAACGCGCAGGGGGTTGCTGGTGGTTGCAACGGCTGACTGGAAGTCACATTGTTTCCAAGAATTTAATTCCAAACGTGCACTGGCGACGAAGGGCTGCTGGAATATACTGGGTGTCACATAATATATAATCTTTCAAATGATCATTCGAATCTTTGTACAGCATCTTTGCAAGAAATAAAAAAATAAAAGATTTCAAATTTTAACAAATGATAGATTTAAAAATTGATGGAATATTTATTATCAAAAGGATGTGTCTAAAATTCTGTAAAATTTTTTCGCACAAAACTACCCCTTAAATAGCGTCTCTGTTCGAGTAGCGTTGTAAGTCAGGAAAGATTACCTCGCGCGGTATCGGGAGATTTATCCGGACGATGAAAGAAAACGAACTGGAGAAGAGTTGGTAAGGGCGGAAAGGACGAAGCAAGGCAGCTAGAGGGAAACGGGAGGAAAGAAGGAAGGAAAAGCGAAGAGGGAAAAGACGAAGGTTCTCATAGGGTGGGAAGGGGTGGAAAGCCACCAAGAACTCGAGCAGTTTTATCGGGTGAATTGTATCGGTGTCAGACGTGCCGAGTCCCGTCGGACCGGATTCCTCGGCCTCGCGGAAATTACATTCTCCGATAGAACGTGGTGGTGCAAAAGAAACGCGGCGAAACAACGAAAACTCCGGCTGAGAAAGGTGAAGGACACAGAGGGTAGGAGGTATATAGGGTGTCATGTAACTGGTACAACAGAAAAGTCATTGAGATTTTTAGTAAAAAAGCTAAATGGAAAATGTAAAATAGAATTCAAACAATTTCGAGGTAGGTTATCCGAGATAACAATCTCATGCATTTTTTCCCCATTCCAAGGATTCTTGAATTCCAAACGCATGTTTTCTATTAGACGATTACATCGAACATGCGTAATTGAAGGCAATTAGAAACAAAGTCCTCGAGCAAAGTCGTTCCATTCGTAATGAGGCAAACATGGTCGAATGAACCTCTGATTTCTTCGATCTTTTTACTCGTTTTCTATCCTTCCACTTTCTTCTTTCTTTTTCTCGCATTTGCTAGAATTCGTTTCTCGGATTCTCTTCGAATCGTTGCCAGTTTCCTTTCCTCCGTACACTTCAGTAAATCTCGAGACTCGCCGCTTCAGAGAGTAATGTTCGTGATTTTACGGATTGACCGACTTTGTTCCCATGACCGAGTCGAATTCGTAATAAGGAAAAGGGTTTCCCTTGCCCTTCTTTCTCAATTGTTGGCGAAAAACGAACTGTAAACAGTACAAATGGTACTTGGAATCGATGAGACACCTTTCAAGATACTATTTGTTTCTTCAAAAATTGATAAGTTGAAATGGTAAACGATGGAAGTGTCAGAGGTGAAACTTTTCAGTAACAATGAAAAACTTTTTCAATATTTATATCGTTCATCATTTTTAACTGACGAGTTCACGATCTTTCATTAAGTTTTCTCCTTGCTTCGAGTCAAAGCTAATGAGAGGAGTACATAAACGCATCGTTCACGTTCGCCTGATTTAATCATTAGAAAAGTAAGAAGAAGATGCAGTGAGAGAACCGAGTGGTTTCCCTTCAGGGTGTTCGAAGGTTTTAATCTACTCTCCAGAATGAGTGGCGTGCAATTTCCATCATCGTAGATGTTGATGAACCAAGCCAGACCAATCTTCTTTGTCCATCCTTGACAGGATTATAGTAAAAAGAAATGAGAGGGAATAGAGTTTAAGTACCGTGCGTCGCCGACCTTCCGAACGGATTCTCGGTATCTACATAAAGGGAAGCATATACCAGAAAGACCCCGAATATCAAGAGAAAAGTTTCTAAGCCCCAATTTCATTTATCTATTGATGCTGAAGGCAAAAATTCTAAGCTTCTTTGGAGACTGAAGAAATAGAGTCCAAGTACCGTACGTCGCCGACCTTCCGGACGGATTCTTGCTATCAAAAATTTGAAGTTTCACCGGAAACAGAAGGATCAAAGTCCTCTGCACCGTCGACCTTATTCCATACTTGATCTAATCGAGATCTCTTGTTTCTTCCTCTTCGTGTACTCTGCAAAATCGATTCGGGAGCTGAATTTCAAAAGCGAGCACGTCGATCCTTGCCGGTGAACTTTCTGCAAGGATCCTTCTTCACTTTCACGAAATCCGATACGAAAGGCAGGAGGGATGCATCAACATGTCAAGCTGTAATACCTGACCTCTTCTTGGACGATTGCTTCTTCCTCTTCGTTCCACTTTCCTTCAGCTTCGTCTCTTTCGTTACATCGCGCGTTATCCTTTGTGTGTTCTCGAAAAATTCAAAACTTCGGGAGACGATCTCGATTCCCCTGATCTTTCCTGGATTTTTCTGTTCGACTCGTTTGATGCATCGGACCGTTTTCGATTTCTTGAATGGAAAAACCTTGGTTTATGCAGGATTGTTCGTTTTTACCCGGAAACGTGACCGCGCGTTACTCGGGGAAGATCGTGATCTAGTTTCTTTCATACGATACTTCTCTGTTGTTTATTTTCTGGAATACCAAGAACCCTTTTGTCTTTGTACACTCCTCTCTCTTTTTACCCGTTTAACCGTAGAAGATCGTGGTTTTCAGCTTTCTCGTTTCCTGACTCAAAGGTCTCTTTTCTATGATTTTGTTTGCCAGTGTTCCTTTTCAGTTCTCGATAGCAACACGATTCGCATAAATAGTTATGGTACTTCAAAATATATCTTCTCAGACTTCTCGTTTCTTTCATTCAATCTCCGTATCCATTTAATTTTCTTAAACTCATATATTTTTTATACACCCAGTATAGATAGACATATTCGTGTATCAACTTGTCACGTAGATGATACTCTCCGCATCTTGGCAACTTTCGACTAGCAGTTCTTCTCTTTCGTTCTCCTTGCACGTCCCTGGGCGACGTTTTCACGAGCACCCGAAGGAGAATGTAGAAGTTTCAACTTCTCTTTGTTCCCCTTTCCTATCTCACCGCGTTCTCCTTCACCTGCCTTTCTCCGTGAAAGCCTCTCTCGCAAAGTTAGGTCCGTTCTGGATCCCTAGGTTGAAACTACGACCTGACCTAGCCCTTATTGGTATCGATAAACCGTGACACGGGGTGCGAGGAGGGCTTCTAGCAGCCAATATAATGGTGGTCGCGCGACCCCCCGGCCTCTTGGAACGACGAAAAAGAAACGAGACAAAAATTGCGTCTCCTCTTTTATCGTTTCGTGCAAGCGAGCCTGGCTCGATTGCTCGTACAACGTTCTGGACGCGTTTGCCGACTCGTTATTGGCCGACAGTTAATGATACGCTCGAACAAGGAGGCCGGTAATTTCGTGGTCGACGTCGTTGTTCATCGGCGAGGAGTCGAGGAAGATTCATGGGACACCAGGGTCGATACTCTTTTACGTATACCCTCGAGGAAACGACTTTGGAAAGCAGGCGACATCGATCGAGACTTAACCTGCTCTACTTCGACGAATTTTCTTCCCTCTAATTGTGTCTTTTGTTAGAATTTTCGAAAATGACAAGCGATCTTTGATTCGGAGAATTAATGTCTCTATCTTCCATAGCTCCATGTCTGTTATTGTGGAATCAGAAATAAGTAGGAATTCAGGAAAGTTTAATGGTTACAAAATGCAAACAATTTTATATTTAGACATTACATTCGACTAACAATCTTTATAATCAAGCCGATTCGTAGAACAAGAATAGGAAATGATAAATCGACCTCCATATTATTAAAAAATAAACGTACAAAAGTGTAAATGGTTCTCTAAAAGCACTCTGAACGGCTAGGTTAAAGAAGATCCTTAGAATGGTGGAAGCACGATGGACGAGTAAGTCGAAGGGAAGGTCGTTATCCGATTATCGAAACGGATTGAGGAGGCTTTACTCGATCCCACGAAAGCGGCGCCCATTAATTACCCAACAAATACATTTAATTGCCGTGTTGTTCGGAATAAAAGGAGGGAAAAGGAAGGAAGGAAGGGCGGCGAGTGAAGCAGCACACCGAAAGGGGATGATGATAATTTAATTGCAGAACGCTTGTTGTGTCTTGCTTCTCTTAGCCTCGAAAACCGAGGCGCAGCTGGCGAAGACGTATTTACTCGGTGTGTCTAGCCTTAGCTGCTTGTTCTCCACCAGTCCTCCGTCTCTGTTCACCTCTATGCAGCTGTTTTTATTGCCAAGTCAAAGACCGAGTTCCGGCGAGGCCGCAGGAACTGTTTTGTCACCCGACTAAAAGGAACCCCGCCGGAAGAAAAGCTCGCGCGACTCGTAGGGAACCGAGGGAAAACGTTTTCCACCCGCGACGTCTTCCCATAAACAACGAACCGGCTACGACTTCCGCCAATTTCCCTTCGGCTCGACGTGTTTTTATGTCCTCTTGTTCACTCGTCTGTGAATTTCTTCATTCGGTTCCTATAGACATTGAATCTTCGTCCCTTTTTTATTTTAATTCATACAATCTTGATGGGAAAATGAATTAAATCAACAAAACACGCATCACACCAACCATTAAAGCGTTAATTATTCTACGGAAATAAGAAACGAAGATTTATTAGCATTTCGTGAACGATGTCCACGTTAGGTCGATCGAGTCAATTAATGGCACGTCCTTGCTCGTTCGTTTTCGTTTGCCAATAATTGGCCCATCTGTAACAGCTTCTTTCAGCAAAACAAATCGCTGGAACAACAGTGTATTTCTGAACGTGTGTAGCCGCGTTTATTACCGTCGGCGTTTCTATCCATGCAATTTTCGCGAAACAGCCGGACAACTTGGTTGTTCGGCCCGACGTTGATGCATCTGCGCGCAGTGTGCAGCCGAGTATGGATCGGCGAAAGCTTGTTCAGAAAAGCTGCTTTTGCCAGCGACCAGACACACACTGAACACAGTGTTTCGAGTTTCTTCTTTTTTACCATTCGAAATAGATCTTTTATCAATTCGACATTCTTTGTGTTGTACGTTTTTATTTTGAGATACCAAAGATATACATATATTTTCTGCCGCTAAATATCTTCTTGTCGCAGCTAAAGGGTTGTATCTTAATTTTTTTTTATACACTTTGAAAAAAAGCAACATCGAATTTTATGTTTGGATTCTCTGTTCGAACAAGTCTCGTTTGTCAGGAAAGGATCGTTCGATCTGATTTCCTCGGAAATCAGAAACGCTGAATCAGAGATGCAGGCCCGATAAGCATTAACGAGCAGCTAAGTTTTCAGTAACGGGATTTTCTGTGCCGGGGCGCAGGTAAATCACGGGCTCGTAAATCGCGTGGCAGGCCGTTCTTGCGGGAACACGAATCGCGCCGCGATATCTCCTCGATCGGGGAATTATTTAATTTCACGAAGCTCTCAGCTGCAACGGCAAACGACCGTCGGCCCAGTTCCACTCGGATTATAATTTACAACGCGTAAGACAAATGGCCGCAACGTCGTTCCAGCGACTCGTATTATGTTGTTCGTTTAAAATGGAAAATGCCAGCGGCGGCTGGAGTGCTCGCACACGTGGAAAATCGATGCCGACTTAATTTGTCGTTGCTGATTCTCTTCCGGTTTTTATCGCCTCCTTCGTACGATGCTGCGAGACTGCTTTGAAACGCGCCGTTTAATCCGTCGCGTTTTTGCATTAATTGCAATTCGGCACGCGTTGGCGAACAGGTGTCAAGTCGAAAAGAAATCGGGAGAAACAATTAACGTTTCATTGAATTTGTTAATCCTTTACTTTAGAAAAATAATTTGAACGTTGAAGACAATGTACCTATTGTGTTATAATAGTATGGAAAAGAATGGATGTTTCAAAGGTTTCAAACTAAGAAAGATTTGTCAAAGGAATTCAGAATGCGAGAAACGTCGCTGGAGACGATACCGATACCGCGTTTCCAACTTGCCAACTTCCGCCAGCTGTTTTCTTCGCTCTCTTTTTCGTACTTTTATTTCGCTCGGCTGTCGTGAGAGTTCCAAGGCGAAGTCGGTCGGTTGGCCACTCGGAAAACGTGTCTACCGGCAGTCGAGCGAGGAATCACCGGCTTTTAAGGGTGGAAAGAAAGGGGTGGCTAATATTTGATCGAATCTGCTCGATTCCAAAAGAGGTCCCGAAAGTTACGCGGCCAGGGAACACAGAAGAAAAGGTAGCTGGAGAGAGGATGAAGAGAGAGAGGATAGTAGTTGAAATATTTGCTTGGTGCAAACAAAAAATTCTCCACTAACGTCTCTCTCCTGTCTTCTCTCCTACTTTTCTCCTTTCTTTCACCGTTTTCGTGAAATTTCTTATGGATGAGCCTGTGAACTGTCTCGTTTCGATTTATACGATACTTCACACGCTACTTTTGCAAATTCATTATTCTTTTTAACAAAAAAATTGAATTATCAATAGGTCGTTTAAGAATAGTGGTTTGTGATATTATCTGCAAGATAGAAGAGGTAGATTTTATAGTTATACCTTTATCGTGTTTGAAAGCTAGATATTGATCTACATGTTTTCAACGTTTTCTGATATACCCTTCACCTCCGTCACTTCTCTTCTTTTGAAAGAAATGTTACTTTATACTTGTACTATTGTTAGATAGAAAACTCCATACCTTTCACAAGTGTTCCGTGGGAATTCAGTGGGTAATAGTGGATTTAAACGATAGCAGGTGTTCTATATTAATTTTAGTATTTTAATATTACAGAATTAATAAATACTAAACGAGACAAATACTAATTACAGACATTTTAATAAAAACAGAATCTTAATATAAAAAATTAATGTTATGATATCTAGCTTTCTCTAGTGGACATACTTTCAAACATCTAACAAAATTATTCATAGTTAGATAAGTATGTAAAATATTTCAGTCCAGAATGAATGACAAATCCCTCTAGAAATTCATGTGTCACCTCCATTCAAATGAGTTGGAATTCAAACAGCTAATTTTATGTTTTTGCAAGTACATAAAAATTACGTCAAATCCTGAATTCATAATTCGAACTGGTTCTAGTTGATTAGATATGGTTTCTAGTAATAGAGTCATTCGTGTCGACTGATTCTATGTCTCGCGATTTGATATTTGGAAGTGACTGGTGTCTGCAACATTAACTCGTGAATTTAGATATCGACCGTGACATAATCGTTGAAATCAAAAGGTTTAATAAATTACACGTCAATCAGCTCTCGTTACACCGGAATGTAGAATATAGAAGTTTGTTGACGATGACATTGTTCTAGTATTATAAATGAATCATTTCTTTCGCTCGATTCTTTTCCCCGCTGACAGATCCTTCGAGCAAATTTCACGGGATGAATAATTGCGTTTAGAGCCCATGATTTCCCTGACAATTCGTGTCGGCGGAACTTACCCGCGCGAGATAGAACAAACGGTGTCCCATCGATAACAAATCGTCGCTGGAAATCATCGCTCCCATTTTTCCATCGACATTCATTCACGAGAAAAGGAATTATATGCATTCTGAAATCGCACAGGGATTTATGGGAAATTTACTTTTCATCTGTAATCCTTTGACGCGTTGAATACCGTGGAATCAAATGTGGGAACCGCAAATTCCATATAATAGAACAAAGAGAAAAATTGTAAACGATACTAAATTTGTTATTTCATAAAAAATGATAATTTGTAAAATTAAATGAATACTTATACTATATCATACTTTATACTTTCTAATTTTAAACGAAAACGAATGCTATAATTCCATAATTTTTTATGTTTTTGCTGGTCAAATCAAAGCTCGAGCCAGTTCTTTTACACATATCGCGGCTGGGTAAATGGGTTCCATGATGTTAGAGGGAAAAAACCGTGGAAAAATTGCGCGAACCAGTGGAAGAGTTGGAAAACGCAACCAGATGACAATCGGCTGGTAAAAGCTGGATGAAATGTCTATCAATCTGTCGATCTATCCGTGCGCGTTGTACCACAGAAAAATATGGAGATCTATTTTCCTGTCGTTTTTCGATACGAACGCGAGAATGGGAAACGACACGGGGATTTTGTTGACGCATACGATGCTCCTCTATTTTTTATCCTAGATTTAGAGACGAGGATCTACGTGTTCTTTATAGAAGTTCGGTTATTTGAGAAGGATCGTACCTTCGATAAAGTAATCTTGTATATTTCTTCATTTTCTTATAAATAAAAGGAGAAAAGCATTTTCTGTCAACTACAATCGTAGCAGAAAGGTTAAATAAATATAGAAAAGAAAAGAGGGTACGAATGTGGGTTATCCATTTTATTTTCAGATACAGAGAGTCACAGAATAGTCATAAACAGAAAAATCGAACGTAGAAATTTTGGAGATTTTATACGGAGTGATCTGTATAAATATAAATATTATAGACTTTACCAAACTTCAATTTTTTTTTTCATTTTTATAATAAGAAATCAAGTAAAAGGTGAGCGAATAAATTTGATGAAGGTTCGCGAATACCAGAGGAATATTCACGTTTCTCTCTATGCATTTTTATTCGCGACAGTCTCCCTCGAACAGGCTATTGGGATGCAATTACATTTCGCCGTTGATGTTCCTCCGGAAGGACGGGGAGAGAAAAACGAGAGGCGCCAGCAATTTCCGCCATAAACGGTCGACATTAAACGCATCGCGTGTAATGCGTTCCATGCATTATAGGAAATGTAATCACGTTTTTAGCTACCGTGTAACGAAAACCGCCGCATCTCGACAGGAATGTAATTAAAGAAATTTGATTCGCGGATCGATCGATCGAACTTTTGTTCCCTGTGGAAACGCGCGTGTGTAAATTTTTGCACGAACGATCAAAGGGAAAGCTGCTTGTACCTGTGGTACTCGTATTTCGGTATTGTTATTGTTATGTAATAAAATTTGGATGTTATGTTTGCTCGAGATCCTTTGTACGGAGTGTCCTAGATTTTTGGTTAATAAAATAGGCGGGTTTATTCTGTAGGTAAAAATAAGAGAAAAATCTTGTATAAAATTATCAAATTATAATTTGAGCCGCCCATTTGCCAAATAAATTAACTACAAAGAAAAAAGAAAAAAGGTAAAGGAATTGATGAAATATAAATGTTAATCAACTGCCATGGCATTAAAATTTTAGCAGATTACTTTCGGCTCATTTATTACCTGATAATTAAATAATCAACGTAGGGAAAGGGGTATCTAAATTCTTTTTAGATTTTTCTTAGACATTTCGTGAGTCACCAATGACCGACATGCTAACATATCAAGACTTGACCCTGTATATCAAGCGTCAAGTGAAGCGTATCTGAGAGAACTCTTTGAAATCGTGCGGTCAGGGACGCGATCGTCTATTAGAAACGGAATGAAACTCGATTCAATTGCATCGAGATAAGGCTTCGTTCAGTTAAAGGGCGATTGAACGCGAGCTCCCGTGCCCGTTCGCCCACGCGTACGTCAAAGAATTCCTGATCTTAGGATCGTTGCACGGACGAAGGTAAACATTCACCGGTCTCGACCGCGTTACAAGTGTCATTAATTTCCATTAGAAGTATCACGGTGCTCGCGGTCGATCAAAGATTCCATTGAACGAAGCTCGCCGCCACTCGATCAACAACAAATCAACTATTCTCTTTTAATCGATGCTGCTCGAGCGTGCTGCTGTATTTACTCGGAACACTAATCGTATGAACGATCAAATATTTGCCGGCTGACCAGCTGCCGCGCTGTCCGCGAGAGCCGTTTCGTCGTTGGCCAGCTAGTCGAAGGAAATTAAAAGTAAATTGAAATCGGTTGCTGCACGGTATCGATTAAGCGGTTGAAAAAGAGAACGATCGAACGATGAACGAGCATTGGCAACGATTGAATTTCGGCGAGCCGACAGCCGTACGGCCGATTTCACGTTAAAATTTCATAAATCGCGCCGAGATTGTATTACAGTTCAAAGGCTGTCGTCGATGGGTGAACCGTCATCGTTTAATATCACGGTACGATGAATCTGGACTCTAAATAACGTACGATTGCCGCAGTTTTATTTCATTTTTATCATGGTTGAAACGACAAGTTTATTGTCTTTGATAGCCTACCGATTTCTACTATTTTTCTCTACTTACCTCAGTTGTTTTAACGTTCTGAAACATCCAAGAAAAATAAAACAGAGTAAAAAGAATTGCAAAGGTTCATGAGTAGAAATTATGCCAGCGATTGAAGGGTCATTTAATCCTTCATTCTCCGTTGCTTGGTTGCTAGTGTCCAAGGGGTTAATACATCATTAGACACCGGGAGGTGGAAGCATTGAACGTCACGCATGCAGTACACGTTTTGTTTATCCGTTAATCAATGATAAGCCATCGACGGCGACGCGGTGGTTGCTCGCGATCGATAGGGTACATAACGACTTCCCTTTATCGACGTCTACCTTTAATTAACGTTAACGAACCGAGATAGCGAACACCCCCTCTGTGAAGTGCTGCTGCTGCTGCTTCTCTCAGCTTAGTTTGTATTCGTAGATGCCGCAGAATTTCGCTTCGGAGGCTGCGCGCGATCCCCTGCTTGTCCAGCTTGTTAACGTTTATGCGCTTTACGTTGAATTCCTCTGGTATGCCGGCTAATTGTATCCTATATCTACTCGCATTTCCGCGCGCGTTATCGCGATCACTCGTGAACGAAGCTGCGGAAATTGCGATCGGATGATCTCTTCCTTTCAAGTATTTTCGTGAACAACTTCCTATTAGGTTTGAAGACGAATCTACTATGTCTCGCCCTATTTTTCAAGCGATTAAAAATTTAATATCGATTAGAGATTCAAATTTACAAAATTAATCTAGAGTTTCATATATTTAAATAAAATAGAACTAATATGAAATAGGAAATTAAATTAACATCGGGGCTCTCTCCATGGTCCGCCATCCGTTGGTTGAACCTAATTCAAAGCTTTACAATTACAAGAGTATTGATTTTCCCAATCGAAATGGTGGATCTATTTCAATCAACGATTCATTTTCATACCGCCCTGGTTAAGTGAGAGTTGCATTTGATGTAGTTTAGTATTCGAAACACAGTCGGCTGAATCTCTTTACCCGGATTCCCTGCGTGGCTGAGTTATTAATACGAAATCAATATTCATCGGTGCGTTTTCGACGGTGCCGAGTTCGGTTCAGTTCGAATCATTGAAGTCAGGTCAGGCACGGTTAAGTAGCTACACGGTAATCTCTCTCTGTCAATGGTAATTAGAAACGCAGAGAGATTATCGATACGTGGTTGTCGCGTTATAGCGCGAAAGATATCGTTCTTACCGCTGGGTAACGGAGACAGAGTGGAAAGCTCGTTAAGTTGCAGAGTTAAACTTGGACAGAAGTGGCTCGGATGAGTAATCGACTAGAAGTTCCATGTGCTGTTAGCGTTAGCCGAGGCCATCTAAAATTGCAGATTTATGCCTGATGACCGTGCTAGATGACGAGTTAATACCGGCAAGTTATACGAGTTTCTCGGACCAGCTCTCTGAGATAGATTCTTGGTTTATGAATCTACTTGGCTATCCTCTACGATTAATGCATTCAACTGGAAAAACAACGTAACTCATTGCTCGGAGGTTTTGAAACGAAGAAATCGAAAGCACGGAGAGGAAAAATCCTTGCTAAAAATTGAAACGTACTCGAACGTGAAAGAATGAAACGTCGCGAGACAAATCGCGCGAGTGTTTCAACGAAGTATACCACGGTATTACGTGCCACGTGACATCCAGGGCAGTCTCGTATAAATGGTTTAATTTCCTTATTCGGACGGCAAACCACTCGGTGTGCCGGGACGAGCATACTGATGAAACAACGACGCGGTTCGTCGAGGACAATCAAGAGGGTCGAGACGTTTACTACAAACAGCCCTCGTCGGGAGTGCGCTCGAAACTTCCGCCGGTGACCCTTTTCCTGGGTGATCGTTAGCCGGCGACTCCCAACGCGCTGGAAGAAAAAATAGACCGGATGAAAATTGCGAAGAATTGCAGTTAATTTCCAGTTGTCCCGTAGACTCACAGGGCAAAGTGTTTGAGAAAAGTTGCAATAAAACAATTATGACGTACGCTCGCTTTAGAGTCGTCTAAGGTTAAAATGGCAGGAATTGTTAAGTAAACGGCGACACGAAACAGCGCCGTTTCAAAGGTTTTTCTCGCGCGGAAGGCAAGAGCAGGGAAGTTAGACGTAACCGGGCTTAACAGTGTATGTATATCTCGAGCCAACGGCGCGTAATGAAACGGAATTGTATTAAATTGCCCTGCTTATCTCTCACGAGATCGGCCGCTCGGTCTCCAGGCGAACTTTTTTCGCGCGAAACAGCGCACTTACTTTTGCGAAACGTCCATTCCATTATCCTACGCGGCGAATTAAAATTCACACCGCTTTGCGGTCGGTAGATTAAAATAATGAATTTGGAAAAATGTCCGTTCACGGCAGCTCGCGTGTTTCTGCGTCTCTTCGAATCGCGTGAAAAATGCTTTTATTGTACTACAGGTTGTTTGAAAAAAATTACATACCCATTTTATAGTAAAAGAATCAACGTGTGTATAACTTGTGAATAAATCTCGAGTTATATTCGTTTAGTTCCCTTCGTGTTTTTCGACGAGCGATTTTACGCTCGATTTCTCCTCGGACCGCGAGCCGTTCGCTTTTTCAAGATATGTACTTCCCGAAGAAAAATCACCACGATTTCTGCCCTTACTCCCGATCCTCTCGCGTTTCGCGACACGTAGCCAAAGAGGAATCAGCCGAATACCCTGACAAAACGATACTTGTCCTTCGGAACAAACGGCCGATGCATTTATGAGATTTAAATCGCCTAAGCGGTCCATTTCCTCGGTTATACATTATTCACCGGTCCCACAAGCTACCTGAATGTTTTATACACCCTTCTTTCCCTTCATATTCATTTTCTTCTATTTCTTCTTCTCGTCCTCTTGCTCTTGGAGGACTGGCAGATACGTACGTTTATCGCACTAGTCTCTAGAGACTCGGGGTTGAACGATAAAGAAAGCAGCCAGGTTTCTTCATTTCTCCTCAGTTTCTCGCTGCCTATTATCATTTTTCACGTAGCCGGATGCAAATAACAGCGAACGCCTCGAGGCGTGTCCGCTTGATATTCGCGGACATTAGCTCTTGTCGTCTTTAAAATCGTCTGGAGTCGTTTAATCCCCGTGACACTGGCGATTACGGCTTGCATTGTGATACCAGAGACTTAAATTACCCGCCGTTGCTCGAATCTTTGACAAGATCCGACATTTTCGGCGTCTCGCGCACCCCTGGTAACCTAAGTTGCCCTAAAAAATTCACTTCTGAAACCTGGCGCATGGCAGATGTTCGAATCTTTAAGCCAGTTTGCGAAGAACAGAGCAAATAAACTCGTAGTCACGAAGAATTCATAGAAACAAAATCCTCCTCTCTTTGTCGAACCGTCAAAGACCGTTTTCCCTGTTCGAATAGGGATGCGAAGAAGCTGCGACGAATCGTCGCAGCTCGCGTCACGTAGAAAAGGTGAACGTGAGTTTGGTGGCGAGTGTCGCGGGCGAAAAGGCAGAGGCAGAAAAGAGGGATAATTAAAGGGGGCAAGGTAAGGCAAGCACGAAACTGGACACTGGCCATGTCTGCCGGGGGGCGAGCGAGGATCAGGAAAATTCCTGCAGCTGGATGCCGAGGCGAATTCGTGAATCGACGCTGTGAATACCAAAAAACCGGCCGAGGGATGCGATTGCACGTACACCCTTCGCCCAGCTAGCCGGCTTGCCAACGAAATTTACATTTCTCCAGATAGCCGGGAGAAAATCGAAAGAACGGAGAATGGCTGGTCAGCGGCGACGCAGGAAAATCGAAACGCGACGAAACGGGAAGTCGGTTAGACGAACGAAGAGGGCAAGAGTTTCAAGCAAGTTTCGTTATTGTACATCGTTGAACAATTTCCGATCAATTGACGTTTAATTGGCCTCAAAGAACGGAAATACGGAACGAGTTCTTTAAGAATATCGGGTATTTGTACTTGGAAATCATAGTACTTGAGGGAAACTAGCGTGGGTACCACTTGTCCTATATATTTCTGCAAAGTTTCGTGAATACTAAAAATCGTAGGATTAATGGTTCGTGCTTCAACGATCGAACGTATCAGAAATTGATTACTCGATTTTTTGTGTTTTTTTTTAAAGCAATATCGCTAGTTGTTGCTTTTCAAAGACACAACATGATGGAGGATGTTCAGCGAGTTTATAGGAGCAACCCCCGCGACTTTCAATATTTTATCGTCAAACAGAGGCGGGAATATTAACCGGACGTCCCGAAGGGCCGGTTACGCATACCGTAGAATAATGTGACCCTGTTTGACGATAAATTTCCAACGATATCCGCGATTTTTCTTTTATTTCCGTTGATACTGCAGCCGGTATTGCGATCGAGCCCGTGGGCCGGAGAGTTCGCTCGTATACTAGCTCATATACACGAGTTTGCTTGTATTATATTTTCATCGAGCTGATTTTTCCAATCTGCATACTAGACAAAGTTGTCAGCAATGTTTGCTTTTAGAACTTTATATGAATGGTAGAATGTAGATTGGTGAATTGTAACGGTGCAGTAAGCAATCAGATTAATTGAAACGTGAAATATATATTTAGTTGAAATATTTTATATTTGATAGAACAGTTTGGAAAAAATCCCTAAATTACAAATTCAGAAATTTTGTATATTATTCTATCCGCAATGATAAATTTAGTCGTAATTAAATGAAGCAGTAAATAGAATTAAACGACGTCGATAAAGTATTTCGATCACGACACTCGTTTCACCAATTAATCTCTCCGAATGAAATTCCCCTTCAAAGGAATTAAATTAATTGCTCAAGAGTACGCGATTAGATTACCGGTGAATGTTCGATAGAAAACGAAGAAGACGGATCATGAATTCTTGCACGAAGTCGTCGTTCTTCGCTTTATTTTTGTCCGTCGATGCTCTTTCGTCCAGATGTCCCGTCCATCTTGGCTTCTTCGAGATCGGAAAGCGTAGGGGTCGTGAGTATGGATCGACCATCAATGCTTTTACGACGACCAAGCTGCGACTTGGCCATAGAACGACGATAAAAATCGGTCATGAAACGTAAGAAGTTTGTTCCCTTTCGTGACGATATTCCTCGTGTTCGCTTGTATCCGTCGTTCGAAGGATTTCTTTCGCTTTTTTCTCGCGTGCTTGCACTTTACGATCGTGTACTTTGCTGCTGTATAAATTAAACTAGTGTCGTTGTAAAACGCGATTTTTCACAAATCGCGGATCCTGTTTAATTCACTTAACGCACTTGTTCTGCATCGTGATTAGTGAACTAAGTATTTCCTACGTACGTTTATTTGTTTAACAACTAAAACTACCAAACTAGTTAAAATGACTGACTTTAAGTTTCTTATTTTAAATTTTTTATCGATATAAATATTTTTGTTGAATTGTATGTTGCCTGTTGTTCAAATAATTACTGAACAATAGTAGATAATTACTATATATTAAGTCATGTTTTATTCTCTGTTTAATTAATTTTATACATTATTTTCAAATTAAAAATAAGTGTGCATCAAACATCGGTAGTTGTAGTGTTGAACTGAAACCTGATATATCTAATTTGGTGACACAAAAGTACTGTAAAATAATTTAATTGAAGCTTAATGTTTAATGAAAATAATTACATAATCGTTTCATCAATATTCTTCAGACAAATAGCTGCTTCTTCTATTGAAGCAAACAATGGATAGAAAAACTGAAAGCAATGTATTCAGTCGCATAATTGAGTCTCCCCTGGGTCATCAGAATCTTAAGATAATTCGATGCGTGTGGGTGAAATTCATTTCGAAGCTTCGACTAGCAAGTTTGTCTCGGTTTTTTACCGACCAGAATGCAAATGAAACGTCTCGCCTAAAACGCTTCTTGCACGGCTGGGTTTCGATTAACCCGTCTCGAGGTGTCTCGAGTTTTTCGCCTCAAGTCCCATTCAATTACCCCTCTCGATCATTAATAAGCCCACGTCCAGATTAATTAACGACGATCGGTGGTTGGAGGATGCTTCTAACCGGTAAACAAAGATTCCTTCGCGCACTGAGAGCAGAAAGTTTTCTACGTCGCGGCGGCGTACGATCGAAACGATCGAACTTTGTTGGAGCGTGAAACAAAGGTGTCGTCGAACGATCCGACCGCAGGTCGAAGCGGAAAGCAATCGGATCGCGTTCGAATCGAACCGCAATTTCAGCGTGTAATTGGAACGGAACGGGACAATGGTGAAACGCGGACGGTTTTGCGCGACGATCCCGATTTGCCCCTTTTGGACGCCATTTCGAACCCTCTTAAGTCGCTGGCCGGATTACTAATTAGATCCATCGGTATACGCGTTCGTCGAGAGACTCTCGTTTTGAGGAGAGAAATTGGAACCAAACGAGCTGCTGTTTCGTGATTAATTAGAAATTTTAAGAGATCAACCATTCAGAAATCAATCAGAATAGAAGGGTCAATATTATTTAGAAAGAAAAATAGATTAAATTAGAGGGGCATTTAAGAAGATTTCCTTGATTGACTTGTCATGTTGCGTGTAGAAACGCGTCACAAAAGCGTAAGACGAGGAGTTCCCTTCTGAACGCGATCGAATTAAATCGAGTGCATCGACCGGGTCCCGTGGTTACAAATTCCCCCTCTCGAAGCAAAGTGCAATTAATTATCGTTCAATTGGAGCGGGGATACTTTAGATTTCACGGGGACCGGTTCTGGGACGCGGGACGTCTTCGCGGATCATTAAGCCGGCGAAATCGAGCGTCTAGCGTGCTGAACGGGACGAAAATGCGCCTAATTATTTCGCGTACTCGTGTTGTTGCAGCAATTTGATCGGTTATTTAAGATACTCTATTTTCTCGTGCAAAGATCGATTAAATATGTAAAATGAAGTTTATTCATACGAAGCATTATTTCTAAGAAAATCAGTTTTCGGTATCTCAGAGTTAAGTGAACTCTTCGCTTGATTTTTAGAGGGAAACCATCTTACGTCAGGTTGTACCATCATTATGGTTTATATCCCATATAGAGAGCTCTCGAGACAGAGGCTGAGTGTGCCCTTTTCCCGCGGGTAATTAATTTTCTTTAAGCTCGTCGAGGATTCTTCGACGGCTACCTCGAGCGATTCGAATAGAGACTGCTTCTTTCAGCAAAGTGTCTTGCTTGCTGATAAGGCAACACCGAAACCAAGAAGAATCTCGGAAATTCTCGGTAGAGAGTAAACTAAGATCCATGCTACGTTTAATTAAAATTTGTCCTAATCAATTTATAATTGATTTTCTTCTGAAAAAAATTAAATTTTATGCTACACTAAAAATACAGTACTTGCAATCCAATCGTTTTTATTAGGTCAATAATTATAGATTCATGAGCCTTTCATATATTATCCTCGAAAATCCACCCTTCGACTAAGTCTCTGAAGAGATCCAGTTCTAAACACCATTTAGCATACAGCTACTTATCCACTCGAGTTCGCTAGACTAGTAGCCTCTTCAATCTTCCAAGTCCGTCGCGACGAGGGTGTATTTCCGCTCGGCGCGGCTCTAGATCTCAGTGTTCATCTCGATCCATCGTTCATCGGGAAGATCGATTGAGACAGCGAGCGGCGTCGAGAGAGGACAGGCGAGAACGAGTCGCGTATTCAAAGTGGAATCGACGGGCTGCCAGTCGCGATGTCGGCTCCGTGGCCGAGCGGAATAAACGTCGCAGTGACGTAACCGCGATATTTCCCGTCGATGGATATCGGCTCGCTGGGAGACGACTTAATAGAACGACGCCAAACCACCCTCTTAATGGAATATCCCATAAAACCACGGGCGGCATTAACCCTGCTGCCCGGCGAGTTGCGAGCAAAAAGCCTCGCTTATTTTATACACCGATACACAGGGTGTTACCTTAACACTTTAGCCTTTAATTCAAAATTCATTTAATCGAAGAATTTCCCTGGTGTGAAAATGCCCAAAGTAGGGTATTCTTTGAGAATTTTTCAGATGAAAATAACCAAACCGATTGACATAAAACTTTTCGTATATATTACGCTATATTTAAGAAATATATCAACATTTTTTTCAATCATAAATATGTATAACTAATAGCATCTCAGGTATTCTGTTGGAGCTCTTTCCAAAGAAGATTTTGTGAATGGTAACCACGATTGTAATTGTTATAGTTATCTGAAACAAACGAACCAAAGAGATTCTCAATCTGCACAAGCATAGCTCAAGTTTGACCTCGAATCGTGGAAAAATATTGAAAATTGAAGAAATTATAGCGTTTTTATTTTTCTGCTTCTATTTTTAAGATAAAATTCCGTAGTCTTTTGAGTTTCAAATTTTTTCTTTTAAACGTGTCGACAAATTTTTAGGTCGAACGAAAATTATACATCTATTGAATGTGTCCTCAAAATTACAAATGGATTTGCCATTTATTCCCGTGGTTATTAATTTTAGAAATATAAATAAGGTACTTAGAAAGCAGCTACGACACCTCGAAATACTATTTTTAAAATAAGTTACGCTCTAAGAAAATGCAATAACAAAAAATTCGATTATTTTGAACCGACACACTAGGGAAACCTTTAAAAAAATTAAAATAGCAGGAATGCAACAGCGCTAGTAGATAGTTCGCATTAGCGCGCGTCAGACCAGACGGCTGTATCTACTGCGGCGTGGAGGCGCGCTCGAAATTCACGAAAACCCAATCGAACAACACTCGATATAGAAGGTAGATTCATTCTATCGGTGTTGTTCGAATTTCGTTTACCGGTGGCCAGGTTCGTTAAGGGATAGCACGACGTGAAGTCACCGTGATCATGGTG
The DNA here is from genome assembly GCF_051020975.1 of Osmia lignaria lignaria. Classification (NCBI taxonomy): domain Eukaryota; kingdom Metazoa; phylum Arthropoda; class Insecta; order Hymenoptera; family Megachilidae; genus Osmia; species Osmia lignaria. The sequence goes on from NC_135040.1 coordinate 11,114,884, forward strand.
GTCCAGCGGTTTCTATTAATAGGCACACGTGTGCACGCATGACGGGGCGCACCCCGATAAATCAGCGACACGGTACTTTTATCGTAGATACCAGCCTGCAACGATCCTTGCGTCGACTTCAGAGGCCCACGCGCGTCGATATGAACCAGAAAATCGAACGACCATCGTCTAGTAAGCCCCATAAATCGTGCGTCATGGAAATCCGGTGAGAAAGTGGTTAAAGGTGATTTTTATTTCCAAGTGGTATTTTTATTTCTCTTCCTATCCTGCTGGGTATTTTGAGATCGTATTAGATTTATTGCATTCTGTATCATTTTCAATGAGATCAAAAATCAAGGAGCGTATGATAAAATGTGTTTCGAAAGAAAATGGAACGCTGACAAGTTGGTAAAACAAGATACTAGCCATTATCATAAAGAGATACAAACTGGATTCCAGAAGAGTTTCAAATGGGTTTCAAAAAGCATCAGAAACTCCTTCGGAGGCTGTGTAGAGGGAAGAAATCCCGAGGAAAGTCTGCCTTCGCGAAGTACGAAAATACTTGGCAGAGTCTTAACGCCAAGTCACCGCTTCTCAAAACTCGTAAATCCCATAACACCACCAAGAGAGACCATTTCTTCGGGAAATCCTAAGACACGCCGTATCTTGACGAGCAAGAATTCGCAAACAATCTTGTCACCGAAATAGCGCCAAAGTATCTTTCATGTTTTACAAATTAAAAACAATTTCACTTAATTATCGCTGTTCAAAGAAGGTGAATTTCGGTGGCCAATTAAGAGTAACTTCGTTTCATACAGTTTTCATATTTTTTGATGAAATAGAAATAAACGTCGACTCACCATAATGGATGTTCCGTGTCAGTCGCAAAATCCTCTTCGAGTCAGCTTAAAGAGACTTATTTTTCTCTTGTCGATCTCACTGCCACAATTTCTCACATTTCATCCGTCCACGATATATAAATTCACCGATGATTTATCATTTAAAAATTTTCGCGAAAGGTGATCGTTGTTCTTTCGAAATTTCCCGGTTTAGCGCGGATCGAGGACGAAACGATGCGCAGAAGCAGACGTCGCAAGCGCATTCGCGGCACTGTTCGCGAAGCGGCTTTCTTAGGTTCGAGAACCGGACACGAGGGCCATCCCCGCCACGATTTAGCTACGAGAAACGAGCCTTAAGCCTTGTTCATAATCGTAGAACGTGGCGAACAATGCGGGCCACACGGAGCGATGAGTCAATGATCGAGTACACGCTTCACGACTCCGCTCCGTTGAACGTCTCTGGAATTTCTCATCTCGACGTCCATTTTTTTTCGGACATCTCCGAGAGCAAGTGTTTTCCCAGACGACGCTTCATTCCGCATTCGACGCACGAGTCTCGTGTTTAGTATTTAAATTTGAGAGGTGTGTTTGACGTCCGCAAACCGAGCTCGCGAAACTCTGTCTTCTACTGATTTTTCCATTTCCGTACAGGATTTCTATGCGAAATTCCGAGAATTAATACGTTTCCTGCGATTAATTAAATCACACTCGATAGGATCTTCCTGATCCAGCTTGACGAGATTCGCGGAGACGAGAAACTCGACTCGTTTCATGAATTACGAGCAACCCTGTGAATTAATCAACGCGATAACGAAGCTGCATAATACTGGGGGAGCTTCTCCGCGATACGTATCAATTTTCTCGGGCCACTTTCGCTGGCCAAACGGAAAGTCATCGATAATAGGAACGGTATCTCAGGTGGCGACGTTCACTTGCGACCTTTTGCTCGCTTGGAATTCGACGAGCGTTCCGCGCGCGAGGATGGTCGCCGAGCGACCATCGATTCGAGCATCTAACCGGTTGATCGCCTGGATAGCTTAAAGATCCTATGTGTTTTCTATTAGATCTCAGGGATTCCTTTGTTTCCTCTTAGAAATAGCCGAGAGGCTGGAGTTTAACCCTTTCAATTCCGTTGGTATTATATTGGCCTATAAAAAGTTTAGGTAAACCCATGAAAATAAATAATTTTTCATGCTCGAACCTTTACAATTTCAATAAAATTTGTATGAATATTATAAACATGTCCGATACATTTTTGCAAAAATTTTTAGTACTATAAATCTTGGAATTTCTCGTTGAAGTTTACGAACAGCGAGCTCCTTTTAAAATTGCTAGGAAAAACAAGCCGGGTACCGTGGCTGTTCGACGCAACATTGATTCTCACTTAATCGTTGCAACCACTCGCCCTCTTCGACCTCGTTCACCGACCGGCGACAAGGATTTTGGAAATTTCGAGTGGAAGTTCGGGGAGGTTGAGAGGACGGGAGGGAGAGGTGAGTTTAGGTGGACGACCTCGGGCCCTACGGGCGTCGACCCGCGAGATAGAGACACGTGAGACGTTGGAAAGAGTTTCATACACGCTTCGAGCTGAGGACGAGCCGGCTCGTATGAAATTGACACCGTGTATTACAGAGAAAGCTGACTCTCCGAGCGTTTTCTTAAGCTCCCGAGCGGCGCGTTACCGGATTTCAGGCCCCCGCGAGGATGAAATTCATCTGGCCGGAAACGGGAACGAAACGGGGTAATCTTTGTGAAACGGTATTAAATTCGTAGAAAGTTTGCCAAAGAAACGAGGTACTTAGCATCTGGACTATAATCAATTTTTCTTTCTCTACTTGGACATTTTTCCTTTGCCCTATGATTTTCTATAAATATCACTATTAATCGTGAGATAAATTCTGCTCGCTCTAAAAATCCTTCGCCCCATTCTTCAATGTCTCCATCGACCGGTTCGACGACAGTTCCAGTTGCCTATCTCCAGGATCTCCCCGTCTGATCAGCAGGTGGACCCTTCTGCGAGATGTGCGGCAAATTACGTGATATTGTTAGTCGCGACGATAGACAGTCCTCTCTTCCCGATCGTAGACCGACGGGAAGCAACGGAAAGAACGAAAGAGATTCGCGAATGCAAATCCAAGAAGGGATACGATCGCCGATACGAGGCCAGTGCTCGGTCCCCCTTATCGAAGATTAGGCTAGGAGAGCCGGAGGAGCCAGTCTGAATTTCGATGAATCCGGATAACCGACTGCTACGGTCCACGTCTATTGAGAACTCGCCTTAATCTCGTCGACGGTTGTTCCCAGTCGAGCGGCTGTCGACCTGTTGGCCAGAGTGGACGCTTGACAAAGAGAAAAACCGACGGATATCTAACGGGGGTTAGAGAAGACCGTACGGGAAGAACGGACGTAGAGAAATTGCGAGGATTGAGTGGCCGTGAACGAGGAACTCTGTTTTCTCTTCCATTCGTCGATCGAGGGCTTTGATTTCAGATATAGAGATTCCGGATAAGATCGTTGAAAGGATGAATTAATAATTTGGGTAAAAGAAAGTGGTGTGATCGCACTTCGACGCATGGAAAATTTGTCAAACAAGTGTGTTGGTTAATTCAGGATTAAACGTTCATGCATTTTACTTTCAAAGTGACATTTATTAAATATAAAATACACGATGGAATTTCTGTATTCCGGTTACAAAATATGTGACTGACTTGTTGTCAGCTCTGCTTCAGGCCTTTCTGTCCTACGGGAAGGGGTGCATAATGGTCAGGTCAAAGGGACCTATGCGGCTGCACCCGCAAGCGCCGCTGCTTACGCGTAGTTTAACAAGGGGAACTACCCAAGTGTTACACTCACTTATTAATGAAACTTTGCCAGCTTGTAGAGCTCGTCGAGCTGAACACGCCAATACCCCCTTTTGGGGGCAGACGGCTAATTGTTTAAAAGATATTAACAATTACAGTTAGTTACTCCTTACATTCTGAAGTATGTCAAACTCAAACATACAACTCGCAATCTAGAAATCCACGGTTCAAATCCTTGGTTCCCAACATTTTTTTTTTTTTTTTTTTAATGATAATTTGTCTCTTTTTGAATAACTATTACATAAAAATTATGATAAAAAAAAAAAAAATTTTTGGGAATCAAGGATTTGAACCGAGGGCCTTCAGATTGCGAATCATGGATCCGCTCCGTGGTTAAACACATGACTCGGAATCTAAAGGTCTTCGGTTCAAATCCTTGGTTCACATTTTTTTTTTTTTTTTTTTTAATGATAATTTGTCTCTTTTTGAATAACTAAAATTCTATATAATTCTAAACTAAAATTCTATATTCTATTTTGAATAACTTAAATTCTATAAAAATTGCAGTGTATGTAATTAATTATTAATAAATGCAATGATTATAGCACAGCTGTAATAGTTATTCAAAAAGAGACAAATTATAATTTAAAAAAAAACTTGGGAATCACGGATATGAACCGTGGACCTTTAGATTGCGAGTCAAGCATTTTACCACAGAGTTAACCGTTTGTATGTGTGAGTCTGTCATACTTCTCAATGTAAGTAGTAACTAACTTTAATTATTAATATCTTTTAAACAATTAGAAGAAGCGAATGAATCGGCTTCGTAGAATAAATACGAAGAACCAGGCTACGTTTATACTTGCTCATTATTCTTACAAGCGAGAGACTCTGCAAAGGGTTAAGAAAATCTGGTGGTCTTCACAACCGACTTGAAACAAAGCGTGCACGAATATACGCGAGTTCTTTCATTTTACATTCTCAAAGGCAAAGAATTCGTTTGAAAGGAAGAACATACAACGTTACACGCGAAACGGGGCTCTTAGAGATGCATTTGAAACAATACCGCGTTCCAAGTTCCCAAATGGATGGAAGACCAAGGATACTCGCATAGTTATCAATTAATTCTAAAGACACATCGGAAGTCTTTAATCGGCGAATTAATTATGGAGAAAGATAAATCTGATGAAAGAGATAGGGTAAAAGGAGGATCGAAAAGAAATCGCAATGGGGATCGAGGCAATCGAGTTTCTCAATGACCATGAATCTCTCAGGACGAGATACGGTTTCCGTTCGAATCTCGCGAAAGAACATGCGACAATGAGCCAGCTTCGCTTCGAGTGGATGAGCCTCGACGCGCAATTATTTTTCATTCTGCTAATTGAAGAGACGCGTCGTCGTGACGCCTCGTGCCGGTGTATCACAAAGCGATCCAATCGATGCGTGCAATTTCGAGTGTTACGAGTGTTGATTAATTAGAAAATCTGGGTGCTATCTTTCCTTTTCGTTCGTTGCTTTCATTCGTCGAATCGACGCCACTGAAAGTTTGATTGCTCTTCAGGATTAACCTTGGTCCTTTAGTGGGGGTGGCTTTGTGTTCGTCAAGGTTTAAAGTTCAAATTAGAGAGAATCGTTCGAGTAATCCTCTATTATCTTATTAAGAATTTAACAACGACAAATTTGTAAGGAGAACAAAATATCTGTTGGACGATGTTGCCGAGGTAGGCAGAGGTTGGCCTTTCTCTGCCGGTTTTAGCCGGGTCGAGGTCCCTTCCGCTTTTACCGCCGCCGCTGCCGCTGCCCACATCCTGTCCCAATGCAATCAAATTACTCGCTGCTCGACGCGCCAACGGGGAAATGTCGTTAACCATGGTGGTTATCGCCGGTGCGTGTCGCGTGTCGCGCTTTAAATCGAGTTTGTACCTTCTGTGCATGGGGCAACGCAGCCCTGCGATCGGCCGGTTCCTGGCCAAACCCGATTTTTGTTTTTGTCCCGAGGAAATTCCCCGGTGACCGTCCAACCCATCCTCGCACATCGACTACCTCTGACAACATTTCGTTTCGCCTCGCTTCCGTAGGACTAGCTGCTACAGCTGGCTGGTACATTTTCGAATCGTTTGGATGACAGCAGGGGGATGGAAGGTTATTTATTTGGTTACCAGTTGAGCGATTACACTTTACAGTAAGTAAATTGTATTTGTTACCGGCAATGTATGAAAAGAAGGCATTCTATATAATTGGTTAGGCAATATATAGAATGTCTGACGTTTTTAACATCTCATCATTCATCTGAAGTCTGGTATCTTCCTCTAAACTATCACATCTGCTCCCAGCAATTTATTTTTGACTTTCTTGTTTTTCGCTTTCATTGAATATTGTGGCAGCCTGTCCACTCTATAATATTTATAATTCCTGTTATATCTTAATTGTTGAATTTTCCCATATTCATAATATCTTTTCTATATCCTTATTTTGCCTTTTATATTCTTATTTCCATTTTAAACCTACTTGACTTCATTCATTTCTTTTCAAATAATCCTTTTGTTAACACAATTTCATTCTCGATAACCCCTTCTCTTCCTCTATTGAACACTGTTTTATTAAATCTCTTTCCCTACCATTTCTTGTGCCACCTTCGTACCTAATTGCTGTTTGCTCAGATCTAATTCGCACCAGTAAGTAAATTGTATCGCGGAAAAAATAAGTCGTCTTCACGAGTGGCCAGGATGTTGGAGCACACCTATTATTCCGGCAAAATCGTTCCAGGTAATTCGTGTTATCTTGCTTCCCATAGAAACGTCAATTTGAACGAGAAAAACGACCCACTCCCGACTACATAAGCTCACCTTTCGTCCCGTAGGGAGCGACCAATCTTAATTCCCGAACGGCGATTGTCCTTGTACCTGGCCCGGTTGCTGAAACTGGTTCATCGATAAACGTGACATTCGACCAGGAATTATCGTTCAAATCGTAAATAATTAATCCCGACGAAAAGTGACGCGTTTCGAAGCGACGACGACTCGACGGTTATTTTTTTTTCTTTTTTACCATCGAGCGATGCATCGTTGATTACTGATTATCACTCGACGCGACGCGTTAATTAAGTTCGCCTCGTTTCACCTGGGAAATTTCAGCTTTCGCGTGAAAATACTTTCGATCGGAACGCGTTAATTTCGATTTTTCAAAGATTTTTTCGTCCAATTGATTGACGCCGATAGCTAGACAAATCGTTGCTGCGAATAGATAGGCAATCGCGTTGTAGATACGATGTCGCGAATGGATTCGTGAAATCCGGAAATTTATCGTCTCCAACGATGCGTTTTATTTTCGACGAATGTAGTTGCGCGCACGGTATTACCCTTTGATTTACGCTGCTTATAATTTTATACAACGCTGTTTATCGTCCGGCTTTGTGCGATAAGTTAGAACCGGACGACTGTTTCCATAAGCGGACCGTTCCGCTTCATTTCGGAGGTAATGCGGTTTATTTTTCAATCAAACGAAATTCCATCGTAAACTGGGTCGAATATTTGATCATAACGAATCGTGCATACGCGGCAAACGCGGCCGCATCAAAGTGGCCTCATTTATGTTTAATCGGGCTGTCCGCGTGATTTGAATGACGTTGGTACGTCCGGTTTACGCGGGCACAATTGATTTTTGGTATTTCCATATTGTCGAAACGTACGGGTAAATTATTCAAACAGATTACATCACGAACCCGTTATAACTTCCATGTCGTAACAAATCAAATGCGTTTTCCTATGAAAATGATATTTACATTCCGTAGAATCTATGATTTTGCAATTTTACATGCTTCGCTTTGTCACATAATTTCTTGGCCAAAGGCACGATCAAAATTGCCAGAGAAAAAACCGCTGTAACGCGGTTCTCTGAACGATTTAAAGGGGATATTCTGAGGGGAAGGGAAAAAAGGCTATTGGCCACGGCAAAGCCCTCTGTGCAAGGCTGGTCTCGGTCCCCGAACTATTACGTTTAAAGTCGCTTCTTGTGTCTAAAGGCTTTTTCATGGGCGTCGCGCGACCCCTGGCGAGGAAGTCTCTATAAGGGAGAGCATGGCACGCGATCCATCTTTCATGAAACGCATACCGCGGCGTGCAAACCGTCGCGCCGCAGCAATAACGACGGCTTAGAAGCATAAAGTCCGCCCTGGCTAGAGAACGCTGAGAGAAACGGCCGGCGCGGCGGAGGGAACAGGGGGGCTAGCCGTTGCCGAGGTTCCCAAATTCCCGCGAGATTGAACCCAAGGTCGAGTACCCGGGGCTATACCAGCGGGAACACGAACCTTCCCGCTAATATTGCACGGACCGGGGAGAGCAGCCACCAGTATCTGACCAACTTTGCGCTTGATACCCTCCCTGTTAGATTTCATCGCTAAATCATGCGTTTACAAAGCGAGCGATAATTTCAGTTTCAAATGGTGATATTTTTCTGATTTAGAAATGCTACTTCAAGTTTTCGTTCTCGCCTCGACAAAGTTTTTTCGAAATATCAGTGAATCTTCTTGAACGTTTTATTGAGTAATCGATTGAAAGCCATCGTAGTGTTCTACTCGAAAGAAGAAGTTTTCAAATTGCAATTTTATCTTCTCCACCAAGAAACAATATTTCCAATGATTCGAAATATCAAATCAAAAGTTTCGTGAAAATTCATCGAAACAGCGGTGAAAAATTCAATCCGCAATTCAATTTCGGTCACTTTGTTCCGCTTTGAATGAGACACGTGATCCCGTTCCACGATTTCCCGATTAATTTAATCGCATTACGGCTAATCGGTGTCCGGGAACATCGATCAACAAGGTTTGTACGAAAGTTGGTAGCTGATGCGGTGCAGTTGGATCGAGTAACAGGGGCAAAGTTTTCAGCCACGTTATCGTCGCCATCGCCGTCGTCGTCGTCGTCGTCGTCGAGGCTTAGCCGCACACGACGCTTTATCAACGCTGTAACGAGCTGTCGGCGTTATTGCCGAGGTGTCTCCGTTACCACGGAAGCTGACGTGGCGTTTCTAATAAAACGATCGCGCCAAGGTAGCCTGCATCGCATCAGGATCGTGGTAGGTGATGTTGGTGAAGGGCTTGTGTTAACGACCCGACCAGCCTCCCTATAATCCTGCGGTGGATCAATTCTAGTCGACCGACGGATCTACAAAACATCCTACCGGAAACTGCTGTTTCCATTCTGTCCATTCTGTTTCACGCGAAATATCAATTGCAAATCGTTCCAAGAAATTCGCTGCACAATAATTAGTTATCTCAGAAGTGCATAGTGTTGAATGCAACTTTCATTTAATTCAAGAATTAAAAACAATTCATTTCTACATCTAACAGAAGGCAAGGAATTGTTTGTCGGCGAACGAACTCGCGTTTCTAAAACAACCGGTTGGTCGCATGAAAAATAAAAGGGAGGATTATAAAGTTAAGCAGGAAAATTGTAGAGGGTGCGTAACTGCGAAGCAACGCTGTGGCGAGGATAAGGGTGGAAAGGAGAAAGCCGTGCTCAAACGTGGATAAGCAGCCAACAGAAACATGACTATTCTCCTTTAATGGCGGTGCACTGTTTACTAGACTCGCCAACAGTAAGTCCTCTAGAATCCTGTTGTCATAATCACCGTTATTTGCTTAATTAGTACCGGTAATTGTGCTCCGCGTGTGCGTCAAGCAATGCCGCCTCTTTGTTAATCATTGACATTTTGCCTTCGTAGAGTGTGGAGAAAAATCTTAATTCTAAATACAGTCAAAGAGAATATTTAATATTTCGCTTTGACTGCTTTATCCAATTATTTATAAAACAGATATTGCGAGGTAGGAATTGAAAAAATGGGAGGTTTAATATTCATACTCTCAATAGTAGAGAGTCATCTTTATTATCATAATTGAAGTTCAAAGTACCCAAAAGCTTGCTTCTTGCAATAATGCGCCAAACTATTGATCAGGCTAAGAATCTTGCGCAAACAGTATAGCTACAGAATACACGGGTCTTTACTTAACGGAGAATAAGTCTTTGTTTTTGCGAGTGGCTCTTCTACCTTCCCCTGTGTTGTACAAAATCAGCTCAGCGTGGTTGCAATGCACTGGAAATACTATAATAATTTCACTTAAATTTTTAATAATCATAAGAAAAATAATACAAAATTAATCAAGTGTCAAACATTTTCAATTCAAGAAAAATGATAAAATTATTCGAAAATTAATTGTCAATTCATACAAAGGACATTTTAAGTAAAAGTAAGTAGGGCAGCGTTAGGTTGCATTTCATCTTGGCCACGCAGCTGGTCGGTATTCCCATTCGATGAATAATCAAAGTCCGTGGCAGGAAGTCGAAGGGCCGCGAATTAATGAAACCAATATGAGCCTGCTTTCCCCCGACTACCGGCTGAAAGTTGAGAAATTCATTTTGCGCGTCGTTTCACCCAAGCGACTTTCAATTACAACCGTCTCGATGAAGTCTGCGAATCCCACGCGGGTGCCTCCTTCCGGATTTTGAATTGTAAATGGGTCGAGGAGCTGGTTCGACGTCGATCCAAGTACACACTGTTCGATTCCTTCCTTTTTTAAATCCTTTTTTCGCTAGAAAGTCGAGAGCGGTCTAAAAGCATGGTTATTTGGAATGAATTGAAATATGCTCGAATTTCTGCTGATTTCAGTTAAAGTCTTGTACGTAATTGTAACTGTTAAAAATATAGATGAAAAATTTTTATAATCATTTCGATTAAATTTTCAGCTTCGAATTGATATTTTATAAGAGTGCTATTTTGAGATACTTTTATGTCATCCATTTATATTCTTTTTTAAATGAAAAACGACACCGTTGAGAAGAACTAAAGTTCTAACCTCTCCATTACAATATTTCACGATTATATCTGGTTCTAAGGGAACAACAAACTTTGTTAAACATCCGCTTGCAGTGTCGACATCATCTTCATCCCCGAGCATTCGCGTGTCTTCTTCCCTCAGGAATGCCACACTGTTCAAACTTCATTTTCACTCTGACACGCTTGCAAGTTCATGAAGGTTCGTGCGTTGGCTCGTGACGCGTGTTTGGCGTGCGCGTGTCGTCTCCCTTCGACCGTGAAACAATGGTTCCTCCTCGTGCTTCCGGGGTGGGAAGAAGCGCGGTTGACATTAGGGGCGCGTCGCGGCACGATGTCGTCTAATTTTCGCGCCACGCGTCTTTGTACGGTTGCTCATTAAGCGACCGTGTGTGTACGCGACCAGCCATCCTTGTGTTCGCCTTGCTAAAGTACCGTCTCGTGTTGACGGTAAATATCAAACTCGGGGGGTGCAAATGAACGCAAGTTGTAAATCTATCCGTTTCGTCGATCGAAGGTTGGAATTTAACCGAGTATCATATTTTTCCGTAATAAATCCCAGTGGCGTGTTAGAAATGCGTCAACGTACGTTCTCGACGTCTAGACTCGTCAGAAGGGTTGCGAAATTACGAGGACGAGCAGACGCGAGCGTGTTCCGCTGCAAGAAGCCCCGAAGGATTTTGGCAACCGGTAGCAAGAGATTTTCAGGACACCATTGTCGACCCGACTCATTGTTCGCCTCATTGTTTGTCCTCACGTGTCAGCGTTCTTGATTCAGGTCCACACCTGAAAAACACATGGTCCAAGTAAGCAACCAGTCGCAAGTTTTAAAAAGTCAGGAAAGAGGGAAACAATGGGTCCTAACATTTTTACTTATCCGTGATGATAAATAAATCTTCTCACGGATATATAAAAAAATTCATATACCGTTGAAGACTGATTTAATTTCAGCGCTCAGTCGCGAAATAGAAATTTCTTAATTCAGTGCAGAGCTATTATTTTGATCAGTTGAAATTTGGAATCTTTATATTCTTTAACTGTCAAGTGGAATTGAGAATGGTATACATACAGGATGAGTCAGATAAAGTGTTACAAAGTATCATTTTGGAATAATAATTTGCAATTATTCACCTGATTCTTTTTTTAAATTAAATGGAACGAAAAATCGTTAATTATTAAAAATATCAAAAACTGTTTCGAGTAAATGTTATCCACTTTGATGAAATCTATTTAAATAAAAAGAAATTAGTATAGCATTCCATCTAAAAAAAACGATGTAGGGTTATTCTGACTCCATGGTAGACACTCTAGAAAAGTTTCTTATACACCATACAGACACTTCGTACCATTTAATTTGAAAAAATAGAATTAGGTCAATTGCTGCTATAGTTTCCGAGATAATAGTTTGTAACTTTTAGCAAATATCCTAATTTGGATGTGATAATTCCACTTGTAAGCGATCAAGTCGTCGGAGCAGCAGGTGGGAAAAGTCGAACGAAAAGTTTAGCTATCGTCGGGGCGAGACAGCTGAAACATTTCTTTCTCCTTCGTCGAATATCTGTTTCGGTCTCGTGTTGGCAGGTAATTCGTCCTGCGCGACGGATGGATCGATCCTCGCGGCTTCTTCTGCTGATAAGAGCAAAAGAAACGTCGAACAAGAGGTAGGAGGAGAGAATACGTTTTTCCATCCGATCTGGCGCATTCGCGACGGATGATAAATCGTCGCCTTTCTCGAGGGGACGAGTATCTTTAACGTCTTGCGAACTCCTTTCACGGAACTGCAAGACACTGACCGTCCAGACAAAGTTTACGTCAGGTCGATTCTCTTGAGATGAAGCCAGTAAAAGAATAAGGAAATGTTAACCGGTTGCGGCTCGACTCGCGCTTTCTTGGCTCGGAGTCAATTTAAAAAGAAGAACGAAAGAATTCTGCGATAGGTTCATGGCCTTTAAATTTATGTCTACTGAATATTAGCTGGAAACGGTTGAATCTCCATACAAATCATCATCACCTATTAAGGATTCTTTCAGCAGAAATAGAAAAGACATAGTACGCTTTCAAATTTTTCAAAGGAAAAACACTTGGCATGTGATTCACTTTCGGAAGCTTTCGTGATTAAACGAGGGACGTTTTGTTGGCGAAAGCTCAACTTCGACGGACGTTCTTTGAAAGCTTCCTGATTGCTGCATGGGTGTATGGAGTTCTTGATGTTCTTCGCTCACTGCGCCGTCATAGTAAATAATAATCTCTGTTTATGTTTACGGTTGTGATATACGAGTTAGGCAGGAACTACGCGAACTTCTCGTGGCCTGGTGTGTCGAAAGTTTTTTAATATCACACCGCTTGCAAGTTTAGGGAAGGGGTAGGAATGAAATTAAGGGGTGATGTGATCGTGGGTGAATCAATGTACACAAAAAGATACCATGGTTCCGATATAAAGTTTTTAATCACGTAATTAAATTTTTCATGACATCAAATTGTATCAGATTTTGTGTTTCGAAACTGGTTACGTGGCAAAGTTTGGCATTGTTTCAAATAATTTCAGAACCATTTTAAAATCATTTGGAATGAAAATTTATTTATAGATTTTCTAATCAAAATCTCAAATAGAATCAAATTATTTTTATATCGAATAAAATTTGATTTTCTTCTCTATTATTTTCAAAATAACTAATTGAATCCAAATTTATTCAAGTAAATAATTTATTTCTCATTCTACAATATCTTGGGCTAAGCTAAAATTTCTGTCAGCAGATTATTTCAAATAATGCCAACCCAGCTATTTGGTATTCAGCAGGTTATAAAACGTAGACACGACAGATTCGTGATAAACTTGAACCAGTCTAACGTACACAAATTTACATTCCGATGCAATCTACCAGAGTTGGTTAATCGCGTTTCCCTCGAGGCAGTATTCTTGCCAACCGATCGTTGAAAGCATCTATTCGAGCGAGTAGATCTACGTCGATTCACATCGAAATACTTGGCTGATGAAGCACGTATGTCGTGGTTTACATGCATACGCAATGCCGCTATCAACAATACGGGGGCCGTAAACGGTTCGTTTGTCCATCAGGATGTAGGCCGCGGGCAGAGGAGCCGGGCAACGTTCGAGTAAACGTGACCTCAAAATCACCATGCAAATTCGCTGAATAATTATTCCGTGTGACCGTCTCGCCTGAGGCTGCGCCGAGATCTGCCTGATTTAGGGCCAGACTCGATTTGTATGGGTGCAACACGCATACAGCTACGTTTCAGTCTTTGGGGCTGGTTACACGGTCCGGGTGGATTTCCAAGCGCCGTTCGTCCCTACGAAGATATACTCCTGGGAAACGTTTAACGCGATGAAATATAGACGTCGAGGCTGGGAGGAGCCGCGACTGTTGTCCACGAATATGTACGCGCTCCCCGTTGCAGAAGGATTAGCATTGAATGCATCGGCTTCGCAAATGCCGCAACAGCTTCTTCGGAAGCGTCGTTGCACCTTTCTCAGCCAGGATGCAATTAGAGGGAAAAGTAAATAACGCTTTGAGTAATTCTTTCGTGGAAACAAGTCTGTTCGTAACGTTGCAAATGAATCCTTAGGAGCAACCCTTTCCATCAACCAATATATACACACGCGCAACCCATCAAACGTGTCCCGAATTTATCGCCGGTCGCCCGCGTTCCCATTCGCGATTACGCGTCGTAATAACGCGGGGAAAACGAGGATTTACCGATTCGTTCGCACGGTAAACAACGCTTGGAGGCTTGCCAGACCGTGTTTAATTAATCGGCAGTCCATTAGCGGCTAAAGCGGTCATTGTGTATTTTCCTTTGGTCCGTGAACGAGCCGATAGTCGTTACGTGTCTCGTGGAAACTGTGTTTGATTCGCGAAAATCTCTGTATTCTTCGTTTTCAACGGGGGATGATTTCAGGTACTCGTGGTTTCATTTGCGATTTTTCTCGACTAATGGCGGCATTTCAAGTGGTACGACAAACAGAAACATAAGGGGGGAGAAGAAAGAAAGCGTGAAGGGGTTGCGAGCGTAAGACGTCCTCTTCACCCTCGTCAACTCGTAAGAGCGAATATACGCCGGAAGGGTGGAGAATGAAACGAGCACCAGCAAAGAAACGCGTGTTAGAAATATACATGTATATAGGTAAATCCCTGTTTACGAGGGTGATAAGGGTCGCCATTAGAGACATCACAAGGAAACCTGATGTTCTCTCTGTCTTTTAATGGAAGATATCTTGATTCGTGTTGTTTGTCAGGTGTCGAGAGCTTTTGATATTAACCCTCTTGTTTTTATTTTGAATTTCAAAAATTCTTTTTTTCTCAAATGGATTATCAAAGAGGTCTTTGTCGGTCAAGTCAAACCTTCGAGTTCTCTTTCGACGATTCATGATTTTTAGAGCATCGTTGATTCTTTCTCGCGGAGTAAATAATTCGTCCCCGCTGTCCTTTAAAGTAATTCACTCGAGCGGAATTTCTTTCTTAATTTTACCCCGACCGTTTCCGACCGGCTGACAAACGACAGTCCCGCATATTTTTTTCTTTCCTTTTATCCGGACCTTGTCTCGGTGTCGGTTTCGGCCATGCTGCTGTCTCACGAGAAAAGAGAGGGTCGCGGACCGCGCAGAGCTTAGCTGTAAATTTATTTTCCAACGGGCAACCGGAAGTCCCGTAGCTTGCTCTTCCAGTGAAACCCCTCCAGGTCTACCGGACACTTGAGCTTTCATTGTTTACGGCAGCCCGAAGGGGCGAGAGGGTGCCGGGAGGGATGCAGTTTCCCTTCAAGAAGAGAGGTTACTCTGACCGCCTCCATTTCTCTGGACGGTCAAACCTCGACCCCGTTTCCCGTTACTTTTCACCTCGTCCTTCAACGTTTCTCGCGACTCGGAAAGCTGCAGGATCTTACCGTGATCCTCCTCGTTCAAGTTGTCCACGAGGACCGGAGTCGTTCTTCGGGGAAATCTTCTGGATACGAGTGAAATAAATGACTTCATCCTCGCGATCCTTGATCATCGAAACGATTTTCCGGCTTTTCCCGTTCGTGGAAATTTTCGACTTCCTTCGAACCTTCCTACCTTTCCGGATAAAAGGAAACGATGTTGAATAACATTTTTAAATTACACCGGCTCGGTTTTAACTTACGAAAACAGTGTTTTGTCTACAGACCTCGAAAGCTATTACGTATTCTAAAAAGCGAAGGGTCAGTGCCACAGTTTCCCCTCGAATTTCGAAACCTTCTTTCCCCATCATAAAATTCACAAACAGATCCTGAATAATGTAAGAGGAACGGCGTTGCTGGGAAAGAAAAAAGAACATAGCATTTTCTTGTCGCTGTTCGCACATTTAAAGGTATCGTAGGTCGCGACGAAAGAAAATTCTTGTTCTTTAGCGGCCTTTTGTTCGTGAATATTTGATTGCAGCCTCAGGAGCAGGATCAATCCACTTATTCGTCAAATATTCAACGGTATTGCACGAAATGGACGGCTTTGTATAATACTTTCTGATGCACGTACCGTCTCTAAAGGATCATGCAATGTAATTCCGTCGGGTTTGGAATGAAAATATCGTTCTTAGAAGATAGCCACGGGGATCGTCACTCGACAATTTCATACATCCACTTTATATTATCCCGTCCTCTGGTCACAATCTCGCTCTTTTCCTGGACACAAGAAAAATATTCCACGATCCTCCTCTCCTCTCGTGAAAAATCAACTTCTTCTTTTCTTCGTCCAATTTGCTTCTCTTATAATAATATTTCCCTGTTTCGTTCAATTTTTTTTTCTTATTTTTTAAATCATCCTGTATAATCACGCGAATGTAATCATTTGTACGATTAATAAATATCTCTATTCGTCGAGGTTCATCTTTTTTGTGGGATTTCAAAGCGTATGCAAACCGCGCTGGTTGAAAATAAATATTATATTTTCATCGCGATATTCTGACAACAAAAATCCGATATTTGCCGACGCTTATTCGCAATCGATCGTTTGAACGGTTACCGGGAAAATCTGGCTTTTAATGATTTCATCAGTGTTGGTTGGAAAACCAGCGTCGTCTGCTGGTGAAAGAATCTGTAGAAATATCGAGGTTTACATATGCTTTTCAGTACATTCACCATTATTCGCGTGCCAGCATTGTGTAATGGCAAACGGACAGAATAGAAGGAAGCAATAAATATTTTGTGATGCGCATTAAGGTCGATGCATGCCTACGAATCAAACGTACCTATCCTTTCGAGACGATGATTTATGATAGAAACTCCATGCATGTTTCTAAATCGTGCCGGAGTTCATCTTTCTACGAAAATGTATCTCTGAAGTTTTCAGTAGTTTCGTATCGTTCAATAGTTAATGTTCTGTAGGGCCGAGTGAAAAGCACTGGCATGAAATATTAATTTCCAAGTATGTATACCGAACTCTTGAGACCAGATGCAAACTCGATGATCTTATCAGATTTCAACCATTATTTCTGTAGAGAATGTTATTTAAGTGGTCTTTATATTTTGATAGTGGTAATTGTATTTCTGATCGCCTTTCGTCTTTGACATTTGCTCTTACAGTTCTATATTCTACTTCGCTCTTGTCTTTTATACTCATTTACACACAGTCACGCTCGATCAATAATTTGAACAGGTATTTACTCGATCATCGATGTAACGTCCCCGAAGATAAAAAGAAAGTAAATTAATATATTTGTAAAATTAATTTAACTTCGTTTTAGAATTCGTAAAAAATTATAAAATTTTATTCTATTTTATTCTATTATTTTATTCTACTATAAAATTTTATTCTATTTATTTTATTTTTTTCTTTTATAATAAAACGAAATTAAATTAATTTTACAAATATATTAATTTTTCTTTTATCTTCGGGGCAATACAGATTTGCGCACGCAATCACACACTTTGCCGACTTTCGATCGCGATATAACTTTTATTACGGATGTGACATTCATTCAGAAGAACTATTATTCGGTCATACGACCCAAAAACTCTTTATTCTTATCTCACATCCTACATTTCAATTCATCCCATTATTCAAGAAAGAGGTGCATTTTGCCAAAAAGCAAAATGACGAGTGTCGTTGATCTGCTAAACGAGCCGATCGATTCCAAACATCGGGTCAAGTGGCGTGAAATGAATCTTCGTGTTTGAAATTAAACACGTGTACATAGTCGAAGCGAACGAGAGACGTCGGTGCAATCGATAAACTTGGTGCCATTTTGATGAAGCGTTAAGCCAACACGCAGAGCTCCAAGCAC
The DNA here is from genome assembly GCF_051020975.1 of Osmia lignaria lignaria. Lineage (NCBI taxonomy): Eukaryota > Metazoa > Arthropoda > Insecta > Hymenoptera > Megachilidae > Osmia > Osmia lignaria. The sequence continues at coordinate 11,132,587 of NC_135040.1, forward strand.
CGTCACGACACAGATAGAACACGATATCTGGATATATGTACATCCGGCCAGCTGCTAATCAATGCTTTATTGGTTATAGCCAATTAACGGCTGCAATTGGCACGCGAACAAAGCGAGCACGTTCCAATAGGTATACCAAGGCTTTCTGTTACGCGTGGCCCCTGCTAACCCTGCCATTGCAAGCTCGATTGTCCGCCTCGAGTATTACTGAATGCCTGGGATAAACAATTCGATTATCCGAACAGTCGTGTCTACGGATCAACGGATTGTTCGACGGCGTCGCAGCCGACCCTGAAACCCGTCATTACCTCTTTTATGAATGGAAACAACGACCCAGATACGCTTGACGTGAAAAGCCTCTTCTAATTCACCCGAAAGCTCTCTCTTTGTTCTTTACCTGAAAGCTGATCTTTGTTCTTTTTGCTGGCGTTTTTCCTTGCGTGCATCATCTGCGACAGAATTGATAAAATTTCTTAAAAAATCCACTAATTGAGAATATCTGAACCGTGTCTCACATGACAGTTATAGTTGTTTATGGTTGCCCCGAGTGTAGACTACACTGACTCCCAAGAGTCCACTATGTTGCGTGCAACATACCTAACGTCACATTCATCAAGTCTCGGGAGAATCGAAGTCGGAGACTTCCGGGTGTTCGAAGTTGTCCCGTGCAGTTGTCCTGTTCAAAGGAATCGCCTGGACTCTTGTATTTATTCGTCTCATAAAATCGTCGCGATAATCCATTGGCGATGCGATGGCCGGTGGTGCCGAAAGAAATTCCAACGCGTCCCGGCATTCGCGTGCAAATCGATGGCTCGTATGCAAACGTGACGGACATGAAGAATCGAGTGCGGAGCGGTGAAGCCAGGGATGGCACAATGAACTCGGCCGTTTGCCAGTTGTAATTGCTACGTGCTGCTACGTGGCTAACGATGACACTGTCACGATGAATGAATGAATTCGTGGCCATAGAGGAATCTTCTTGAAACGTGAATCGTGTCCGATCCTTGCCAAGAATCGGAAGAACGTTCATTCCAAGTGACTGACGTCTAGCATAAATGTTGTTATTATCAAAAAATTCATTAGACATCATGAGATTGCATATCACCGGATTCTATAAATAAATGAATAAATTTTTAACGAGCCAATCGATGAGTGAACCGTCTTCCAGCGAATGCTACTTTATAGAATGCGACTTATGTCTTTGAATGCACGACTGACCCCGTCATCGCGGGTTTAATACGCGTCTGCGTTCGCGGCGTGAAATCGAGGCGGAAAATATTTTTCCTCGTACGTAGAAGAAGGTGCACGTGCAACGGTAGAAGCATGGAGGCCAGCACTTTGCTCACGTTCACTTTTCACTTTGCACGCGGCGACACGAGAAAGAGCTTATGCCGCGTTCACACGCGACGCTCTTAGCCGCCTCTCACCTGGCACGATCTATTAATTTACTCGAATTCTCACCCTTCCTTTGCGCTCTTTCTCTCCCTTTCCTCTAGTCGTTTTTTTATTTCACCTTTACCAGCCGCCGTACTCCTCGTGAATTTTAATTCTCTTCCTCTGGCACGCCGGCCGCGATTCGTCAAAAGACTTTTCCTCGTTCAGCCTCCTCCGCGGGAAATTGATAGTTTCTTGCTTTTTTAATGAATCGCGAACGCCGAGAAGTTAATCCTCTGTTAATAGTAAAGCGATCTTCTCGTTAGAGCAGGAAGTTCCAAGGGTAAGTCGAGTTGGCAAGTGTAAGCTTCCTACTAGAATATTTCACCGAACGGGGATGTGCTTTCGGTTAATTCGATTCGGAGTGTAACAATGTGCATACCGGTGAATAATATTTCAATCGTTGAAACGATTTTATTATTCATCGTTAGGTAGTCGCGGTGTTCGTTAACAGCAATTGTGAATTCAACGTGAAATCGAGTCGCTTTGTTGAATTTTGTAAGTTCCTCTCAGAATGAAGAAGGGAAATTGCAATTGTCCTTTGGGGGACGACAAGATACAGCGTTTGAGTGGATTTAAAACTACAAACGTTGGGTGATTCTTTCCTTCTTTCCCTTCGCTTAATTGTTTTCCTTTATCCGTCTTCAAATGTACAGCGCAATTTTCACGGTGTCCGGTCGGGTAATAGAATTTCCTCCGGTACGCGACTTAATTCATCGCCACCACGTTTCGTCGACTTTTCGTTTTTAACGCGAACGCCGCGCGTCGGACAACTTCCCACCGGCTACAGGATGAAAATGAGATCGTCTGAGAAACGAGAAGAGGGAGACGTGTTTAATGATTTCATTAGCGACGGAACAAGAAAAAACAAGAATAAAATTCTCTGTCTTCTAATGTTTTCTTTGCTTTTCTTATTCTACTTTGGTCGAGGCGCTTGCGGCGACAAGTTAGAACCGTGCGTCGCCGTCTTTCCGGACAAATTCTTGGTACCTATAGGAAAGTGGAAGGAGTAAATTAAAAAGAAAAATTTCCAAATCTTTCAAAAATTAGAAGTCTCATGTATCAGAATTCCAATCATTTCTATTGTTCGCTCTACGACACTTTCACTTCTGCTACGTTGCTTTTTTACCTTTCTTCGCCTTTATCTCGTTTCGCGATGCAATTACTTTAGTATGGTTCACGAAGTGTATTAACCCTTTCGACTCGACTTTTTTCTATTACACCTATACCATATTATAAGTAGAATGACTACGTGTAAAAAGCAAGATTTCTATCATTTTGACTTTGCAATTATATATTGTGTTAAAATGAAAAATATTCAGAACATTACTAAATTATCTATTTTAATGATTGCTGATCAGAGATAATAGTACACAGTCAGATTTACCAAAAAAGCATAAAATAAGGCACATACGTGGCACACTTTGTTCCATAGAGGATCATATATGCTCCAACAGGATCGAGAGGGTTAAATTGCCACATTTCGCTAAAAATTCCTGTAGCTGTAATAATACGATATTCTTATTTCACAGAAAGCGAAAATATCATTGTTACTTGAAAATGAAAATAATCCCTCGCGTTTGTTTCCGATTTTCTGTGTATTTCCTAATTTTGTGGTGGGGTAGTCGCGATGCGGCGAGTTCGAGGAAGCGAGATCACCCAACCCTTCTTAAAAGACGTTTTAACGGTTATCGCCGGAAACTGAGAAAGAAGAAATTGCAACGATGCTATTTGGAACGGTTTTAAACCCTTTCGCAGCCGTCGCAACGAGTTTTCGCCACGATTAAGAGCGAAGTTTCCGGCCGGCAGGGGGTTGGGCAATTTCGCGGGGAGGATGGGATAAAGGAAAAAAAAAAAAAAAGGAAGAAGAAGACGAGGAATAATTTAGCGAAACGATTAAACTCCGTCGGTGCAACTTTTCGGTCGCGACTCGCCCCGGAACTCGTCCCGGATAACTGATACTCTGCGAGTAAGCCGAGACTTCCGTTTAAACGAGCTATCTTCTTTTTCTCTGTTCCAGGTAAGAGACGTATTGCCAACTTCCACGGGCTACGCGAAACGTGGTAAGTGGAAATTTGTAACACGACCTAGCAGCAACTCTCTCTGTGTTTTCTACGCTCCCTATGTTTATATCGTTTTAAGTTGCTGCATAGATTTCCGTGGAAAATTAACGAGAGATTCCCTGTTGCGATTATTCACACGGGATGCGTCGAGTCTAAAACTTGAACAGAAGGTGATATTTTTTAAGATATTCTAATAAAGGAAAAATAAAACAGACTGAAGGTGAATAGCGATATCATTGTTAGTTGATCGATTCAAGCAAAATTGAAAGAAATCAACGGTGACAATTTGTTATACCCTTCCCTCTTTTTATGCCGACATTGCACCTATTTTGTCGAAGAGAATATAAGAGTGTCTGTTCTCGAGCATTAACAAACGAAGCTGAAAAATGGAGAACAGCCAACAGGGGAGAAAAATGAGCGCGAAAAAGAAAAAAGATGTTACATGGCCCGGACACGTGAACCGTCATTAATTACCCGTTGGAAAATTAATTGAAGCTCGCCTTCGGATGGCTTTCCTTCGGTCCAAAAGAATGTACAAGAAGGATTGGGTTACGAATATTTATGTGTTGAGCTTCTCATGGATAACAAATCCGAAAATGATTCTTTGAACGGTACGGGGCTGATCCCTTGTTTCGGAGCAATTAATTTCTCATTAACTACGTTCGTTTTTCGAGGATTCGACGACCTAGAAAAGAAACGAGAACAAAACGAGGGAGCTTTGTAAGAAAAACAAAGCAAATTTATTCCTTTTTTTTTTCTTTTCTTCACAGTAACAATTGGAAAAGTATTTAAAATTATGAGATCATTTGACACTCTTATCAATAATTCGGAGTAATCGTTCTGTTGATCAGAAATTTGTCGACTGTGAAAAGCCGGGAATATTTCCGATGCATATTTTCTCGATTACTTTCATTTCTCTTTGTCCCGTTTAGTCGTGAATATTTTCCAAGAAACGTAACCGGTCTCGTGCCCAGCCATCCTTTCTTTTCTCTATCGGGTCTCCTTTATCCCAGCCAGTCTGCTTATTTCGCGTCGTCATTACTGCGAAATTCCCCCGAAAATCCCTTTGCCCCCTCTGTCGTATTACTTCTGTAAAGAAGCCTTTACATATATACGTATAGCCCGGTATTTATACGTATTCCCGGTGGGCGGGCGGGTCGGTTGTATACGAGCGGGCACAAAAGGAAAAGTAGTCGGAGCAATTTCCGCAATTACTTCCGCTTCCGCACAAACGCCTCCTTTCTTCCGTCTACGTTGACGTTCGTCGCTTTTGGAGCCTCGTCTCCTGGGCTCTGGCTCCTTTTACTTCTTCTTTCTCCTCTTTTTCTCGCCTTTCTTCTTTCTCCCTTGATGATTTCCAGACACTCTAAACGCTGCTGCTTGTCTTGGAATAATGTTAATAGCTTCTTTGATGGTTTTCTATCGTCTTGAATTTAATTAAAGAGAATTTTCTGAATTTGAATTTTCCGGGTTAGCGGAATTCGATCGCAGAACATCCAGTTAGAAATAGCGCACCAGGTTCGTAGTTATATCTTCTTCGTCGACTTGTTCTTATCCTTCGTCGAGAACGCGAAGCCGAGTTAGCTGGTTATCAGGCGAGTTATCTCGTCAGAAACAGCAAAAGGGGTGAAAGGCCAAGAAGGAGATCTATAGGACGAGAGCGAAGAGGGTGTGTCACGCAGGGTGTTATTCGCGTTATTTATACGTTCTACGAGCATCGGCCGGTTTATAATCGAGTGTGGCTGCTCGACAGCCGTGATTACACATCGTTATCCTAGTTTACCCGGCGGAAATGACGGGCTCGAAAGCGCTACCGTACACCCGATAGCAGCAGGAAACGTTCGTGAAGGCATTTCCGGACGCATCCACGAAAGACGAACATTTTCGACCTAATTTCCATTATTCCACCCTTATTTTGCTATTTTACGCGTTTATTTTCTCCTTTTGATATTGTTAATTTAGAAGAAAGTCTCTGATACAAATGGTTTTACCCCCTTGGGATTTATATTTTCTTTTTTTCAAAAATACAAAATTCTAGAGTGGAGTTTGACATTTTTAAATGACTGTTTATTATGAAACCATCAAAATCTGTATGTTGGACTCTGTATAGAAAAATTAGAGGTGAAGTTAACGGATGTCTATCATATTTTTTGATGACGTACAAGCACGTTTATTCCATTCGTTTGATTTTCCTCCCGAATATTTTTCGACGCTGTTTTTTCGTCGCGTCCCCCGTGACTCGTTTCCGGGTGTGTCGCCGATAGTTTCCGGATTGAAGCCCCACTTTATCCTCGTCCAACTTAAACACGCGCCCTCACCCCGCCGGAATTTAATTATACTCCGCGACGTTCATTTGGGGAAAAAGCGGAATCGATTTTGCCTGGTATCGCAGCCCGGCATTAATTACGAAATGTTGCTCTCGAGGGGGTGAAAAAAAAAACACTGGACCCATGCATATACACGAAGTTTTGGTGATAAATGATATACATAACACTACTGATAATTCGACTTGTTTCAGGATGATGTTTCGATCGAAAATTGTAATTAAAAAATCACCTGTCCAAGTTGGTTTTTCTTAAATTCCAATGAAATTGTTTTAAAAATTCTAATTACCCCATCTTACGCTCTGCGAATTTTCAATTTTTCTTCGTCTACGGAGCCTCGTTAATTAATATTCCTACGCATAAAGCGTCGAGCTAATTCCCTGAGACAACGTGAAATTCGTTTTTTCTCGTCTGCTGAACGCGACACCTTCGCGCTAACGAAGCTGCGAATTGAACGGGATTTTCTTGCCGCCTTGTTTGTCCCGTCGGATCCGCCAAGAAGGCTGTTTGCAAGACGCTTTGGATTTTGATGTTTGCACAGAATAGTCTGGACGAGGTGCGAGTGGCTATGAAATTCTTTATGTCGCGTCGAGGTTTGTTTGGGACGGAATTTGGTGACAGGTAGTTTGCCAGCTGTTCTCTTTAACTGACAGCGCTGATATATTTCAGCTGCTTCTGCTTTTGCTGGTAACATGTTCCAAAAACTAGCCAACCAATTCCCTTTTTTTATACAATAATTTTTTACATTGTTTTAATGTAACGTTCGCTATTTCCAAAATAGGCTCCCCTTTAAAATCTCCACCCGGAATCTTTTCCAGGTGTCCATAACACTTTGCAAATCAGGCAAACGTGTCTCGTTTGCAGACTCGTCGATGTATCGGGAATCGTTCTACACTTCGCAGTCGTTTCTTTACACTGTCGGTTAAACGGGCATCACGAGCATATTCATGCATATCCGGTTCGATAGCGCGGTAGCATCAAGATCGATATATCTGTGCATTCCTCTCGTGCATTTCGCAAAGTGCATCGGGAATTTCTCGATTGGAATGCCTAAAGTTCCACAAGTAGAACCATCAGTGGCGATATTCATCTATCGTTTACGATGGGGCTTTATCTTCTGATGCGCAAACATTTTCCCATTCTTTCATTGCAATCTTTAGTCTGTTTACATATCCCTTGCGTTCTTCTTCTTTATACAAAACGTTTTCCATTTGAACAGGGAACATTCTACCGTGAATGCGAGTCTTATTTAAATGAAAGCGTCTTTGATATTTTAAATTCAAGAGTCGGATGTTTTTTTAAAGAATCGTGGATCTTTCTATTGATCTATTTCAAGAAAAGATACGCGCAATTTGAGATCAGAGATCCTTTGGGCACGTAATAAGATTCCCGTTGGAAAACGCAGCCAATCGAGAGCTTTTCGTTGGAGTTTCAATACTGACGTGCAAAAAAAAAAGAAACATCGAGACACGGAATTCTTTCTTTCCCGAGGAAAAACTGTAGCGCCATCGTCCCTTCTCGACATTCAGCGTTTTCTAGTGGAAGTAAGAATAAAAGCAAAGGGGAGTCGAGACGCAGGAATAGGTTCTGAGAGGCTGCTCTGGAAAGCATAGCCGAGAAAGCAGAGGAAGGAAAAGGAGGTGGAGAAAAAAAGGTCTCCTCAGGATAGAGGATCTACTTTCGATCCTTGCAGCCGAATCGAAATAAGAATACGCTCGACGAAATGCCGTATGCATAAAAATGTTACAAATAAAATCGCTAATCCTGCGATAAACACGTCCAATACCCTGAAACCTACATTTTCTGGCTGCTCTTTACGCTCCGTTTCATAAATCGATCGCGTAATTCGGCTGAAAATATTTGTGTATGCAAATTGTTGAAAGTACTAAAGGATTCGCAAGGAGCAACGTAAAGGTGGTTAAGTAACAGCCGAAACATTTGACGATGGTAATCATTTAACTTATAGTCATTCGTCTTGATGCTATTCGGGTTTCATAAGCTTCTCTGTGAAATAGCAAACGTTTCGCTCTGTTGGAAACGTTTCGGTATGAAACTTGCAAGCTTAGCTGCAGCAAAGTTGCTGGGAACAATGGAGAGATTCTCTACGACCGATATAATTCTCCCTTGAGAGAAGAAACTATCGTTGAGGCACGTGTATGTTTGCACGGTTCCTGGTTAATTTTTAACCTTACCTTCGATGTTCTCTTGGCATAGACTTCACTTGTGTTTTATAAATTTTCGTGCAACGGAGTTGTATTAAACAAACAAGGCTTAAGGAGCGAGGATCTCTGCGCAAACAAGGCGATAAATTAAAGCCAATTACAGTGCTGAAGAAAGAAAATTACATTAAACAAGAGAATCTTTTAATCTCCCATCAGACCCTCGCTGTCGTTATTAATTATCCTACCAGAAAGGGTTAAAAGCACGTGGAAAATTCTTCCCCATGTAGCGTTCGACTTCAAAGCGAGGCTCGAAATGAAATCCGAAAGCGCAGGATACGGTGTTCTGCGCTCGGAAAGCACGGGAGGGTTGCACGAGCGCGCCCTTTAAGCCAATTACAGGAAGAGAAGGATCATCTCCGGGACCGCGAGAAGAAGCGAAGAAGAGCCGGGCGGATAAACAAGACGGGCCAAGCTCAAAAGTTCATCCAATCTCGCATAATAAGGCGGTAAACGAAGCGGACTTCGAAACGGGCACGGAGGATGGAAGAGGCTCCAGGTGGAAGAACGATCAAGGTGCATCGGTTTAGAACGATAGGACGGTCGCGAGAAGCTGTCGGCTCGTTCGCGGTGGCTTTTAGACCGCGAACTTAATTACCGTTTAATGAAAAGCCTCGCCTTGGATGAAATCCTTATCGGATCGAGTGCGCGCCGAGTCCCCGCGGGCGAGTTTCTTGTCGAAAGAAGATCCAAGGGGTCGTCTAGTGCCCCCGGCTACGTGGATCTTTTGAAATTTGTATGCGCTCCTTTGCGACGACGTTTTTAAGCGTTCATCGTGTCGAGTATTTAACTCGTTGAGCGTCGAGTTCTTTAGATATGAACGCTTGGAGGAATATAAGGAACCGTATCGTTCGAGGAAGAGAAATTCCAATCAGTCCCCTATTACTGATCATTGATTATGGTTCATTAGTCATTTGACGCGTAGTAATCTAATACTTTTCCTTTTGATGTAACACTCGAGAAGCACCATTGATCAGACCGAGTTCTGACGTTTGAAACTCAATTTTTAGAAGTTAGCCACTTAATGGCGTTCGAGGCGCTTTAAGATTTACCCAGTGCCCCCTGAGGGGATCATTAAGATGATTAGATTACCGAAACTCCTCTCCGGGGGTGACTTTGATCTCGCGACTTTTATAATTTCCAAGATGAAAGCGCCTTCTTGTTTAGACAATTGTAACCAACAGTATTAAAAGTATTGCCATCTTTCAAATGAATAAATCTTCAGAATCCTTGGTTAAATTAGTTGGACACCTAAAAGCGCCTATAAGGCAGCGAAAGGATTAATAAAGTCGCCATGTTGCCGGCACACTTTTTTCATCCACTATTAAAAAGTTGGTCCCATAGAATGACCTGAAAGGTGTGAACCAAGCGTTCCAAAGTGGTTCTGTTGGTAACATTCGAGAATAATGAGCAACCTTTAATAAACTGTCAAGTTATCGTCCGCGTCGGAGCAGTTTGAAACTCGAGAGATCCCCTTGTCCATTTTCAGTTCCTCCCTCCTCCCTGACTGTATGCTTCTGCTCCTTTTTTCCTCGCAAATGTCTGCGAATGGTTCATAAGTTGGTGGTTCTCGAGTCGTCTCTTCTCTCCTCCAATCCTCTATCCTACTTTCGTTTTTCTTTTTCTTTTTTCTGCGCTGTTCTTACGCCGGTATTCTTATCCGAGAAGCTCCTTTATATCGTAATTACCATTTTTATCCTTCCTCTTAGCCTCCCCTTTATTCCTCCCATCGGAATTCATTAGAGTCTCGGGAGTATTCTCGCGTAACTAGGGGACTTTTCTTACTACCCGAAGACACCCTCGTTGGTAGAGAAAAAATTCTGGCGGAGAGGAAAGGAAACGGAAGAGAGGAGAAAGAGAGAGAGAGCTGAGTCGCGTTTTGGGTGTAGTGGAAAATCTCTGTCGCGCTATCCGGGGTATGGTCGAGTCGACGACGTAATCTCTTGGAAGTTACCATCTTGCGACACGGAATTTGCTCTACGTGTAACGTCTGCGATCGGTGGTGATTCGAATCGAGCTGCGTTTAATTGCATCAAGGATGGGGGAATGGAAAATCCACGCTCGAATTACCCTTTCTTCTCCCTTTGTTCTGTAGCGAACAGGTGGCATTAGGTTCTGTTGAATTATAATAATTATACTAATAATTATAATAATAATATTCAGTCGATCGGCTGGTAAATTAAAGAACCAATCGATAATTGATTCCTGATCAAAATCTTCTTTAAATAATCGACCATTATCCTTTATCCAATATTTTGTATATGATTCTAAGTAACTGAATTACTGTGCCAGTAACAGTAATTGGCTCTGTTAATAGGATTGACTTTACTAACAAGGAGAATACGAAAGTGGGCTGCGAGAGACTAGTGAGCTTGATACAATCGAACGATTCCCGTTATCGGGACACGGGCACCCAACGAGACATTAATCCAACCAAAGTACTGAGAAATGGAGACATCCGTGACGATAAATCGTCCGCGAGCAGGGATTCAATCTTCCTCGTCCCCTCTTTCTCCCTACTTCTCGTCGCGTAACGGGGCTCCTCCGCGTGGATTAGGGTGACCCGGGGACACACAAGGGTGCAGGGACGAAAAAGGTGTTTTTAATGGGCAATGCTGTGGGAGAAGATAAACGCTGACAGTCGAAGAATCCAGGGATTCCCGGTAGACCCGCTAATTGGCCATTGATTGCTTCTGTTCGTACGAAAATCTTTCGGTACCTTCGGATCCATGGTTTTATCTGCTTAAGCATAGTGTTCTTTGACCCTTTACTTAAACTTAATTTAAGAATTGAAGTAATACCAATGCTAATTTCCGTAACGATGACATAATTACCAATGGTCAATTATCGAAGTCCACATTAGATGACACTGCCCTTCACTTAAATCTAAATGAAGAATTAAAATAATATCAATTCTAATTCCCGCGACGATGACATAATTACCAATAGCCAATTATCGAAGTGACCAGTACATAGATGACATGGACAATAAAAAATGTCAAGCAACGAACGAGTCCATACTCGTCGATGGTTGATCGAGAAAGACGAGACTCGACAGAAAAGGAGAAACGGGATGGTAATTCCGTGGTCGCGAGATTCATGATCGAGAATCGATCGATCGATCTCGAAGGACAACGCGCACGATACCACGGTGGGCAAGGGACAAGAATGCGGTACAATACTCCGGACCGGTTTTCCACGAGCCGTAATGGAATGAAAGGATAACGAGGCTCGTTTGGACGAGCGCGAATAGAGATTTCCCTCGACGAAGAACGGGAATCACATGGACGAATTTTTATAACGAGCTACCGAGTAGAATCGACCCGTAGTACCTACAGGTCTACATATGTATAACGTCTGGCTAAATGAAATTTAAATATTGTTTATTCATTTGGAGGACATAATTTAACGCGAGGCACAAACAATGCTATTTACACTTTTATTTATGAACCTGGAAACATCACTTTATTGCACAAACATTTTGTTATAAAATTGATGTTACGGTGAACGGATGTTGGTTTTTGAGGGCTGTCTAAAACATGCATCCCTCTTTTTAATGCGTTGACTGCACCGATGAACACCAGCGACCAGACATGAATTTTATTTGATTAAATAGTTACAAAATAAGGGAGGAAAAAATGAAATGACCGCGTTTTGTAATAAAGGGTCTAAAGCGCTTAAGAAATGAAGTTATATAGATATCAGATATGTTAAAATTTACATGGTCTACACAATTCCAGATTAAAATCACCTTTGTTTCGGGCCGATACGGTAATCGTAACTTCCCTCTACCACGAAGGGGGTTAACTATAGATGGCTTTAGTCGCACCCTCGTCGAGGAACTTTATAGTTCTCGCGAAACGAGCCAATAAAGGGGACGATTTTATCCGCGAGCCTCGACAGCGTTCGTTTCTCGACGATTAAACTCGAAGTCACGTATGAAAAATATTGTTTTCCGCGCCATCGCCACCACCATCATCTGTCGATTTCCCTCTCTTTCTCTCTCTTTTTTATTTTTTTCGATCCACGGATTATCGAGCAGAATTTCGATTACCGACTCGCATGGAGCTGGCAACCAGGCCGGTTTTTATAGGAAATTGACGATGAGAACCGTTCGAACGATCGAATTCGGAGTAATCGTTTTAACGTCGGTCCTTGTCGCGCCGGTTGCGCGAATTAATCGATAGGTCGCGTGGAATTTGATCGGCTCGATGGTGCTTCAACTTCTCCCCAGACTGTTTGAAATCCGTTCCCCTTTCCTTTATGCCCGGCAATCTGGATAAATTGATCGTGAAACGGCCTCGTTGGCTCTCTTGAAATGAACACCTTCATTTACCGCCGGTATACGACTTCCATTCCTGTTTGCATTGAAGTAACAAATTTATTTTAACGAAGCCAATGCTGATTGTACCCTCCCTTTATTTTCACGACCACCGATTTGCATCCGTTCAAGGATGAATGTTATTTCGGTAATTTTGGACGTAGATTTGATTACACAGGCCTGCGAAATTGAAGTTTTTGAAAAATACAAGAGAAGTTCTCGCTGATTTTTGTGTTATTTGGTGTGCTGATTTCGAAAATGACCTCCATTTGTTTCTGTCACGTCCGGATTTTTGCTAAAATCCTATTTGAAAAGTAATTCTCGCGAACAATTTTGCATGTACTATCTGGCAACAGTGGTTTTTATCCATTTAAATCTATGTAAAATAAATAAATCGATTCTTGGTGAGGCAAATTGATTTTTCAGCAATCGATTATTTATTTTTTATAGGATTGAATGGATGAAAACCACTGTTGCCATATCGCAGGGAGGGAAGAAATTCAACGCTGAACAAAATTTTTTATGGTAAATGTTCATAAAAAGCCGAGTAAAATTGAATTCTTCAAGAAAACGTATATAAAATACATAAAGTTTAGTTTTCAATTCCCTTGTATTTTTTTCATCGCAGGCCTGTGTTATTTTCTCTTTAATTTGAATAATTTATTTTTAATTTAAAGCCTTTTAATTTTATTATGTGTTCCAAGAAAATTGTCTTCTACATCCTTGTCACACTTTTGACCAACCGACAATAGATATTCGCCTCCGAAAATGACAAAAATTCGCGTTTTTCACAAACTTCACGCCCAATCAAGGCTTCTCTTCAAATCCTTCCTCGTCAGAAAAAATCCAGGTTAATCGATGAGTCGGCCATCAAGCTGCATCTGCAGCGTTTCCGTCCCGTTTTCCCTCTCGGCACCATCCTTCTACTTTCTTACGAACCACGGTAATCCTTTCGCTCGTAGTGTCGCGAGATCGTAACTTCTTCTCTCGCCATCAGCGTCGACAAATCCTACAACGAGTCGAAACTCGTGTCCCATAGAATCAATCCTGCCTAACGATCGCGATAAAAGCTCGTAGAGGAAGCTTTCCAGGTCGAGACGATTTTTGTATCGCGAAGATACGCGCCTCGCGCCGGATACTCTTGCCGAGACACGAAGCGGGACAAGAAGAGGAAGAAAGACTGATGGGGTTCGTCTGTTTCTTCTTACGCGGACTGGATCGATCCGACAGAAGAATAGTCCTCATTCGTAACGGAACTCGATGAGACTCGAGTCTTCACAATTAGCTGTCCATTACGCGATGAAAAATTAATCATTTTAACACCTTCTCTAATGGCAGCAATTGTACTTGTCTTCTGTGAATTAATTGTAGGGTAACTATAATTTTCCTAAAGATTTTCTTAGTTTTTGATAAGTCTATGTGACATCTTCAAAAGGTAGAAAGGAGATGTTTCGTGAATTTCTTGAAATTTTTCATCGACTCGGGAATTTTTCATCAAATTCGCGAGCAATTAACACCCACTCTAGCGTGAATCAATTATCCGCCAATATAACAAGCATTTTTTACCTTTTTTTTAATAATACGTCAACGATGGTAAAAGAGCTGGAATCATCTCGTTGAATTAAATAGAACCGCCTGCCAAAGTGACTCGTAATCAAATTAATTGCTGTTATTGATTTTTATTGAATAGGATAAACGGAGATATATTGAACGTGTCGTCAAAAATAAATTGATACTTTTCATTTTGTACGTGATTCTATTTCGTTTTATTAAATAGACTTTATTTTTTCACGGGGAATAATGTTTCTAGGATTTGAAGCTGTGAAAATTCTATGAATTCTTGGAACGTAGATTAGCAATCTCCGCAGGTTTTCTTTTAAAACCAATTCCATGCTTCTCCGTCGATAAATCTTTGTCCACCTTTCGCTTTAGCTTCTCGAAATTCCCTCAAAATTCCGAAGCCATCGATTTATCGCGAAACCCCAGTCAGCTTCACCGATTCTGTCCCTGCTTCGAGCGTACACAGGACTACGGCGAAGCCCGGAATACAGAAGATCCGTTTATACGATTCGAGATCCTCTTCTCTCGATCGTCACGATCGTTCTTCACGGGATTTCCTTCTCCTCCTCCTCCTCCTCCTCCTCCTGAATCGAGCCGATGTTTGTTAACCCAGGGGATGTGGATGTTTTGGCTCGAATTCACTGTGAATATTCGGTTTGTCGGATCGAGGTGATCGCGGCGCTTGACACGCTCCAAGGAACCCGAGGGAAACGAAGAACAACCAGTTGTTCGGCCGGGAACTGGGTCTCCGGAAACCGGGGAAAGTCTATTCTGATCCTGGGACGTCGAGAGAATTATTTCTCTCCCTGTTGTTTGGTCGCGTTTGACCCATATTTGTCGCGACTCGTGCCGCGAAGAATCCTCGACGAGATGTGGTTACTTCTTTTCATGACTTTCCTCTGTTATTATGGATTTAACTCTTTCGATGGAAGTTTATATGTATAAATGGCTACTGCAGAGAACAGTGAGGAAGTTGAACGAAATTTAAAATTACGAAAAAGAAAAGCAGAGAAAATTTAAAACGCAGCTTATGAGGAAAAATGAGCCGAAAGAAATGAGTTTTCATTTTCGAGAAAAGTGTTAAAAAATGTTATTTTTCTTTATATAAGTTAGGGGATGCAACCCTTTTGTCCTTTTATGAAAAATAATTTGTCGTTGACTTCATTAAAAAATTTCAATTCATTCTCAGAATATATCAGAAAAAATGGATTTTCAGACTAACCTTTAATGGTGGTTTTCAACCCTTAGATGAACCAATTAGCATCTATAAAAGATACATATCTAACATTTTTTGATATACTATAACATCCGGTTGTACTACCCGACCCAAGACATCCTGTATATTAACAATCTGACAAAAATCTCTGAATTTGACTTCGCCGAGCTTCCTAACAGCAAACTTACAACCTCATTCCGGTGTAACAATACGAAAGCACAGAATCGATTCGAAATTCAGCAAGTATACGTTAAACTTCCCTTTAGCCGCAAGCTGGAAGCTTCGACGCGCTTCGAGTACCGCTTCGAATTCCGTGCTTCTAATCACACGGTCCGCGAACCTCGAATAATCATTTCCAGTTACGTTCCAACCCCTCCCATACCCCTTTATACATCCCTTTACAGTGTCCGCTTTTACCTAGCGAATCTCTCGGCGTCGCTCGTCTAACTACTGTCCTTATCGAACTTCTTACGGTCCAGATAACCGAGACAGGCGAACGCAGAGGAAACCACGTTTTCAATTTTAAACAGTTCCAGAAGATCACCCAGCGGACCCCTCGGGATACCACTGGTATGCTTTCTCGCAGCGACGTTGCCGGAAAATGACTGTGCTCGTTGCATCAGGTTCGATTAGGACGAGCGTGAGTCAGGAACAAAGGAGACGTGCCAGACTTCCTGGGGATTCCTGAGACACTCCGGTTCCTCTCTTCTACCGCAACTACCGCTTTAAATCTCGCGTTTGACCCAGAACCGTCGCCGGTGTCCCGTGGTTCCGGGACATATTTCCGGAATAGTTTCGTTAGCGAGGATCGAAATCGTCGGGGACAGCTCGATTCCTCCGGGTCTTCATGAACTTTAACGATCGTGTTCCAGTTTCGGGTTAAATGGCACTTGTTGGGATTATTGGATTGGGTTGTTGCAAGGCTGGGTTTGGAAGCACTGATAGCGATACACCGAGCTGCTAAATTGCCATTGAAAAAGAATTCTTTGAACGCCCATAAGTTACATATTAATATTTTCGCTCTATGTATGTTCTACTGTTTGAAAAGGAGGGAAATAAATAAAAGGAATTCGATGCGAGGGGCACTCTCATTAGCTGGAATAACGCCTAAAAAGAAAGATACTCTCATAAAAGGCTGCGCATCGTGAAAAAGAAACTTTACGCCGCGCGAGGCTTGGGGGTGGAGGAAAAAAACGCGCTAAAAGAGCTGGATAAATAATCTAAAACGTAACGGGGACATATTCAAAAAGCTTCGGCTCTTCAAACGACAAGGAGAAACGCGTGCACACGTCATCCCCGTCCACTTGAGCACGACCAAAAATATTACACGACGAAACGCTGCAAAGGCACGGCCAATAAAAATATCCACACACGAGATTTTCATTTGCCGCGAGAAATGAGCGCAACCAGTTTTTCCGCCCTTTTCCACCCTTGGACCCGCTTCAATCCAGATGAAAAGGTAGACAGCCTCTCGTCATTGTGTAATCGCTAGCCGGAAAACCTTGGCCGACCATCGAGAGAGATAAAACCACTTCCTCGCCGCTTCATCGTTATGTCTGGCTACCAAACTTTTCGCTTTTGTGGCCGGTGGAATTTGCGGAAACCGCAAGATCGTCTAACCATCGCCGAGTCCTCCCCGCGCGTAAACTTCTGAAACGGAAGTTAACTTGAAATGACCCGATCGTCCGTGAAATTATCGTCCTGTTCTACTGAAATTGCCTTAAGTGCTTCTGGAATATTTATTACAATTTTCATGAATTAACGGAAGTTCGTGTTTGAAGGACCTTGAAACAGGCATGTTTTCTCCATGAATATCGCTCCTTTCATACGAAATGGCGTGAAGTTGATGATTATTTAAGATGAAATTAACCAGTTGCAAACTCGACTAGGAATCGTGGAACACGGTTATGAAGCGACTGTCGGAATCATGTTAATCCTGATTGGCAGTTAACTGCAGACAGGTCCCGCGTCACCGTCAGTTACTCCGAGGTTTTTGCAGCTGCCTATACGACAAGTTCGACGGTTCGGCAAGATGTGGAAGTTTCGTGGAAACTTGCGAGACAACATAGAACGAAACTTGCGAGGAAACTGCACGTCGCGAGTTTCCTCCGCGCTGTCTCGCGCGACTTTAACGACGACGAAAACGTTCGTTGAGATATTTTGTCGACTTTCGAGAATAATCGTTCCTCTATCTCGAAACGTCTCGTTGCGAGTGGCACTTAATCGTAATCCATGAAATTCATCCCTCCAATGTATAAGGTACTTTAAATTGAAACGCGAAGTTGTATTAATTTCAAATGTTATAATTTTTCAGATAATGGACAATTAAGAGCAGCGAATTGGTACTAAAGAAAATTAGCAGGTTGAATTTATAGGGTGATTTCCTAAATACTATTGGCTATGTAGATTTAAAATTACAGTTGTTCTTAATTTGAAACAGCTGTTCAAAGTTTCTTCATTTACCGTGCTTCGAGTTCGGACAACTCGACGCATACACAATACGTCGATTGCTACTGTAAGCGACGTGACTGAAATACGTTCTACTTAAAATTACCCGGATCCAAACTTTAGATGTGTCTAATTAATGTTTCCTGGCTTCTATATATCCCTTTTATTCGAAGTTAATAGTATCACATACACAGAAAAATTGAACGACGTACCTTGGATAATTATTGCAATGTACCTCACTTCGCTTTAAAATAGGAAGATTAAATTGAAAAATTGAATAATAGAAAATTATTCATAATTTTATCGAATAATACCAAAAAAAATAGAAAGATTAAATTAAAAAAATTGAATAACAGTACCTTAAATAATTATTATTAGAACATATTTATTGCATACGATCATTTTCAGTGTGATAGGCAATCTGTTAGTGGTCGGAATAATTAATTACGTCCTATGTTTGACTAATCGTTGATGTTTCTACTGCGCCAGACTACTTACGAACCATAGAATGTACAAAAACCCTTGACCCATGAAATAATTACAGTATCTTCTAATAAAACAGGTTATTTCATAGAATGAGTAATTAGAAATGTTTTCAATGCTAAGTTTCAAGAGTTGAATATATTTTATTTGGTTGTTTGATTCCAGTTTTTCGATAATCAACCGGCCGGAGGGTTCGCAATTTTCTTTCTCGTGTACTTTAATTTCTGTCGATGACAGGGACGTAAATATTTCATCGTCTGCTTTAATGGACAAGCCCGTCTACTTTAACAGGGTACAACTCGGATCCCAAACACTCAGGGACGTATTAATGGAATTTTCAGGAACCCCCGAGGACGAGTTCTCGCGTTAGCCTGTAAATTAATTCGAGGTCGTTCCGACACGCTCATAATTGAAACGATTCTTTTCTTCTCAATTTTCCACCAACTTCACGATCCCAATCTCGGTGAGATTGGATTTTTATTTTGCTAAACGTTCACCCCTTTCCAAAGTGTCTGTCTTAAACAGAATATACTTATTAAAGATAGAACATCGTTTTCGGTTATTTTGACGTTAATTCGCAGGTTCCATTAAAAGTTATATTTCTGGTCTAACTGATTAAAAAATCTATAGGAATGTGATTCGGTTATAATATTAATACGACTCTCACATCTCACCGATGATCGTCAGGACAAATGAAATATGATTGAATATGCAAGATAAGAAAATGATATGATTTTCATTTCTCCACTTTGACTTTTATTAAAATTAAACTTTAAATTCGATACAATATTAATGTCATTTAATATTGTTCTATCTCTCGCAGCACTCAACCTATTAACAATGTTACATCCCTCATCCTTTATATTTTTAATGAAAATGTTATTTATAGTTAGCAAACGATGCTGTACGAACAGAAACCTCATCGATCTCCAATGATCATATGAATAATAAACGCGCGTCAGCTTTCATTAAAGAACAGAATATCAAAACATGAATATCTGTAACATGAAAATAGTATCGTGTATTCAACTATTCAAATTAATCTCTCTTGTATCTTTTATAATCGAGTGAGAAAGTTTTGATTAAAATCCAACGGTGATATCTCGAAGGACAATAACACTATCAGCTCTCTGTTGATGCTTGCCACCTCGTCATTATCTCGCTTGGTATTAGGGGTGTTCAGGATGCAAAGTAGCATTCGTACGTATCCTGCGGTGGGACATCGTCAGCTGTTAACTTTTCGAGTTAGCGTGGCAGATAAGACCCCATGGGGCACGGCTAGAATAGCACTTTGCCTGGAAGTTACACCGCGATAGACGTATCAAACTTTCCCGGTCGGCTCTACTTAGGACTACTCATAAACGGAATTAGATTCTAATGCATTTTAAATATTATACTCGAGAAAAAACGATGGAACATTTTTTTATGAATTCTAAACATTGGAAATGGGTGATTAAATAAAAGTTTCTTTTAAATATATTAATATTTAAGTTTATTAAGACACTCAAAAAAGAAAACTAGGCTGCGTTTATCCCTTAAACTGTTTATTGCACTGCCTTGCAGGGTAAACTCCAGACATATCTGATGGTCTTTTTATTACCCTTGTTTTAGAGCAGGGTTTCTCAAACTTCTATATAACAATATATAATCCTCATATATTTTCTTCATTAATTTTAATAATAATCCAAAACTAAATGTCAGTCGTTTGAAATTTTGAATGAATCTGAAAAACTAGACCTACCTTAGATAAAAATCATGCCACTCTATCATGGAGTATGCTAAAATTAATAATACGTGTTAAGGGTGTAATTGTTTGCAGTATAAGCGTTCGATTAATAATTCACTGTAGTTCGACCACGTCGGTTGATCTATAATTATTCTCTAAACACCGAAACATAAACAGAACGATTACCCAGCTGGTCGGTTAGCATGAGTTTCATGGCAGTCGAATAACGTACAATTATTCGGTTAACTGACCGGATAAATTATTCTGGTCCTCGGTGTGCAAATCAATGCTCTCCGTACTCGACTCGACGCGATTTATGGCTGCACGTGTGACACGTGAACGTTTCTAGAGTTCGCGAAACCCTGGACCCAACTTTCCCCCGAATGCGAATTAAATCTTTGTGCCGACTTTGCAACTAGGTCGATCCCTTTTTTGCCACGAAGCTTTTATGCCATGTAATAATTTTATCGCTTTTACTTCTGAACCAGAGAGCTTTGAATTAATCTAATTTGAAATTGATGCGCAGAATTCTATTGTTAATTTTTTCTGTTCCCTGAAGTAATGGAATATAGATGCTTCTATTTCTATAAAATTTTATTATTATCTTTAACACTTTTTTAATAAAGAATATCAATAAATCTTCATTATTTGAGGATCTTTGTAGATTCTCTTGAAACTTAATAAAGGAAAGGAAGTCTATATGTTGCAAAGGTTATAGATTATCGAGAGTCGATCAGTATTTTCTTTTCAGGGGAATCATAAGTTAATTCTGAAAGCACAAAGGGCTAAGGTACGAGGAAAGAGAATACATAAAAGAATCGATAACTTTAGCGTGTCTCCTGCTTTGTGCGACGCGTTCATGAGAATACGGCTTATCGTAGCGACGGCATCTCAGATCCATTAAGCTCTTAATGCTTAAGGGGTTGTTTCGTAACGCCGGAACCTCTTTGACTGGTAATCGTGTCAAGTGTGTTATACGCCTCGCTTTGTGCGAACCGATGTCCCCGTAGAATCAAAAGTGTTCACGAGTGTAGTTCGTCAATAAGCTCATCATTTTCCATGAATTTAAATTCCGTATTTAAACAAACATTCATGCAGAATATTATTTATTAAATTATTTGAATCCATTCTAATAATTTGATTAAAATTTATTATCTCTTCTATTATTAAAACATTCCTTTTTTTATCAAAGCATCTTTTCTTAATGATCATTTTAAATTCCAAAATTGAATTTCTTTTACTTTTTTATATATTCAAAAATTTGTTTTTATTATTCTTTTTTGTATTGCATATGTTTGAACTAGTATTAGTAATATATGAGATAAAATTTATATATTTTGAAACTTTCATATTATTTGATATTGATTTATAAAATTTTTAGTTTGTACATTAATAGGATTTGATATTGAAATAATATTTTATAGTCCTAGAACTTCAAGATTTAATTTTTATTAAACATTCAAATTTTCCATATGATTATTAATCATTTAAATTATATATTTGTTTATAATTTTATTAAATTTAATAAAACTTTCCCCTATATAACTTTAATTAAATTTTGTATAAAATCTTAGGTCATTTTATTCTAAATTAATTTAAACTCTACAATCGAAGGAATCTTCTAGCAAAGGTAATAAAGCACAAAGGACTCGTGCCTAGAGGAATAAAGTCATCGCTCTTCGAACACGGACAGAAATTGCAGACCGTTGAAAATCGAGATAATTCGAGGCGGTCGCTAGTTAGCCTGGAGGCCGCATCCCTCGGCAATAAATTCATTATAAAGCCGCTTTTAATTGTCGGCTGTTTCACGGGGTCGGAATGAATTCGCCCGGATCCGCCTACGTCTTAACCGCGCCCAGCTAGCAAATTGCAATCTTCCTGCGCGGAGTAAACACGCCGGGAGGTATACTCTCTCAGCCAGCCCCTTAATCGCGCCACTTATTTATACGAGTTAATTAACAGAAGCTGCGTGAGCTCGCTGCGATCGTTTCCGGGATGCGCTCGAACCTTTTCCGCTTCCTCGTTTCAAAATAACCGCACGTTATTCCTTTGCTTCGACGAGCTACTCGAAAACAGTTGAACGCGTTCGAAGGATTTTCGAATGCTGCAGGAAAACATGGGAAATAATCGAAGGGCAATAGGCTCGGACAGATAGGGCGAATTACAAGGGAACAGAGCGGAAATTCGCGACGCAGATTGCAACGGTCGGACTAATGGTAATCATTTTGACCATGCCGATATCGTATTACGATGGTCCACGTATTGGTCTGAATAATTCACGTTTGATTGCGTTTCGTTTTCCGACGGGAAATCCGCCACCGTTGCCTCGCGTTCACGCTTGAAAAGTTCATTTTCCCGTTCATCGATCCTCCCTCCCTATCCCTCGCCGCGAACATCCTCGCGATATCAATTTATCGCTATCTTTGCGGAAATCGAATCCACCCGATGCAATTCTTACATACCTTTGTGCAACTTTTCTACTGGTCACGATCGAATTTCTTCTGCAATCGATGTTAATCCTTCCGGCAATAACTTTGCGATTTATTTTACCGTATCAGGCTAAATATGCGCTTGTATACAAACGTGAAATTAAATAAAAAATATAGTACGAAATGTAGATCGTGATCTAGGTCATAGAGAAACAGAGATGGTAGAAGGATCGAGTTACAAGGTGGTGCATGCAAAGAAGAGAAAAATATCGTTTCTATGCTGGAAGCATAAACGGAACGAGCATGCCAGCTCGGAAAGGAAAGATGGAATATATTTTCTTTGAATGTAGGCTCGAAGCAGGATCCGTGTTCGCTCGTTTCACGAGCATTTTAATTCGAGCACGACCGTGCGTCGATGGTTAACGAGCTTCTGTTAATTTACGCGACGTTCCGGCCACGGTTAATCGATCGTGAAACCTTCTCCGAGGGACAGCCCCAGTTAACGAGCTTAATTGGCCTCCTTTTTCGGCTTTTATGGCTACGCCGCCGGGATACCGGAGCGTTATTAGTCGTACACAAAGATGCGGAAGGATTTTAGATTAAAAATTAGAGAAGAAATGCTCTGCCGTTTGTCATTGCGAATGCAAATTGCGCTGATAAAATATAAATGAAACTGCTTGTTTAGTACGGATGACAGTCACGGTATTCGGAAAATAATTAATGAAAAAATAATGGAAATATTTTAACACCTTCATAGGTACATGTTTTTATTTTTTATGGAATCAATGGTATAAAAAGTTATATCAATCAATGATTACATTAGTCAACTTGCAAAATGAATTATTTTATTTTTGTTATTTGGGATAAAGCAAATTAGCCAGTAAAGGAATTCCATTGGCAATTAAAACTCGAGTTTTATTGGCCTCTTTGCTCGTTTTGTTATTCTGTTTGATAAATTCGCGTACAAACTCGAACGGAAACGAACTCCAAGGAGAAAGCTAATCACAAAAAGGGGTTATGAGCGTGAAACATTTGTTAATTTTAAGGAAACCGCAGGCAACGAAAGACTATCATCGAAAAACGATTCTAGCCAATTGAACCAGTTAATGAAATTGGGTTAAAGTCTTAATTACTTGCCATAAATTCCAATCATTCTCGCGATTAATTAATTTAAAAAAAAAGCCAACTACATACTGAAAAATTCGTTTTAGGAAATCATAAAAATTATAACTCTTATTTTATTATTAATACAAGGTAGTTCCTTTTTAACATTTTATGGAATATTAAAATAATAATATTTAATTTAATTTATAGAATTTATATGCTTGATGATAATTACATTTTGTAAAGATATGAAATAGTATACGAATGTGTAACGTGAATACATCATTATTATTTGATATCAAAATTCACTCCGTTTTATATTGTTTATTTGTCTGTTATTAATTATTTTACAGTTGATAACAAAGAAACATTTATAAATAGTCTAACGTTTAAAAAAGAAAAAAGGGGCAGGATTAATCCGTATAATATTATTAACAAAAACAAATGTCGAGAATGAAGATTGTCACAGAAGAAAATAGAATCTTCCCTCGCCTCCATAATTCCTCAATCACGGTTACTTCCAAAAAGAAAATATCGAAATTTTCTCCGAGCGCTTACAATCATACGATGCAATTAAACTTCCACGACGAGAAGGCAACGCTTTCCAATTACAGCTGCATCGTTGCCCAAAAGAGGAAGCGATCTGACGAGCTAAAGGAACGAGAAAACATGCTGAAAAGAAGGAAAGGGGGAAGAGAACGAAACGAAGGGCGAGAGAAAGAGGAAGAAGAGGGTGTTGGAGGTGAATTCCGTGCTACGAAGCCGCGTTCCAAGACGCGCGGCAGCTTGATCTCGAGCAACATGCTACGAGCTAATTAGAAAATTAATTGACAACCACGTTGTCAGCGGCGATTTATCAGCCAGGGAAAAAAGTATGATCGAACGTATAATTCCGTCTGTATATCAAAATCAATAATTATTAAAAATTATCGACGAGCTGCGTCGCTTTTCAAGCTGTGCTGATTCGTTGAGGAGTAATTAAAACATTAATTAACTGGGTCACATTTTAACTGAAAATGGTGTCTTTTCTCTCTCTGAGAGAGAAAAAAAGAAATTTGTTTTGGCTGCTATTAATGCTACTACCATATAATTAAAACCCAAAATTGTCGCATACGACAGCCTTATATTCACTTTTATGTCCCATTCACTGTTCACTATTAAACTTTTCCCAACTTAGTGAATTAACTCAGTATTTAGTCAGACTGGGAGCAGAGTAAAACTGAAGGAGAAAATTGAAAAAAGAAGATGGGATAAGAGGGATGCATCTGGTGGAGAGCATAATTATACATGTTAATGCGTAAACCATGAGAAGCGCGATGGAACGTGGTCGTTCCATGCCAAAAGCGTATTTTCAGAAGGCTCCAGGAGAGGCACGTGTATGAAATTATGGTACCACTTAGCCTCGAATGGAGTGGACGTCTTTGTTACCAGGGCCTCCGACTCTGTTTTTCTGCTGTCCTTAATTAAACCTTCGAGACGTAACATAAAGGCATCCTGGTTGGTCGGCAGAATTTTTTCTTCGAATGATTGAACAAGCTGTTTGAATTAAATCGAGGTGTATTAATGTAATTACTCGTTTCAGTATAGCGAGACAAACTGCATTTAATTAAGAACTTTTTTTAATTATAAAATGATTTTAATACGGAATTTTGATCAAGTATTAACGACCTAGCACTTCAATACACCTATACCTCGCTATACGGCATTTCGCTATGACGGCCTTTTTTAATTATGGCACTTTTTCGATTTACGGCCCACAATGTTTCGTTATACGGCCAAAAAAAATGCTGTACTTTTATTTTTATGTAAGCATTTTTATGGGAAATAAAAAGAATGAAATGCTTTATGAACTAAAAGCTATATTATTTTATAAAAAATTGAAACAGATCCAATTGAATTTGTATGAGTGTGTATCAAAATAATTGATTCGTTATACGGCTTTTCGCTTTACGAAATGTATCTAGGCCGTAAAGCGAGGTATGGGTGTATTCCCAATAACAAAAGCTTTATTTTCTACTATCCAATTATTTCTATAATTTTTATTAATATGGAATTTTAATCAAGCATTAATCATATGGTAGTTCATTATACTCTAATAACGAAAGCTTTTTTTCCAATTTGAAACTACAAAATTATTTTAATAATTTGAATATATCTTTTCATATTAAGTGACATAGCCGGGTTTCGCGGTAAGATACAATAAAAAACAGGTACATATGAAAAATTCATGGTACTTGACACACTTCCAAGCTACAGTCATTTCATAAAGCTCTTGTACCTGAACATTCTAACCCCATTCATCTTCCACCGTCTAATTAAATACTTTTCTTCAAACGCGAATGCTTTTGTTCTACTTTCCAGGCACAGCATCATTTTATCCCCTACAATTTTTCAACCGTTACTTCGTCTCTCCCTTCCTTACATAAATTAACCATCCCTTAACTAACACTTTTTCCATTAAAATGAATACGTTAAACATTTCCATGCGAAAACGAATGGAACTTCATTTTCCCGATGCATTTCTCTTCGTTCGTGTCAGGAAAGAACAAGCGAATATGCAGAACGGAGTGTGTTGTTCGATTTCAATTTACTTCTGAATATACCCGGCCATACAATAAACATTTATAACGCGTTGAAATGCGCGAAACATAACGGAACGTGTTTTGTATAAAACAAGACAATATAAAATATCCCAGGAGGTAGGAAATATGCAATAATTTTTTTAATGAACACCCGCGGTATTAAATGAAATGATTATTATTTACTGTTTCTGGTACAGTGGATATAATTGACCCAGTATCCAGCGTTCGACGGTTAAAACTTGAGTATTTTTAATTTGATTAATTATCGTCGAAGGATGATAGTACATTGTTCATTTGGTAGTTTATTCATTGAACGTGATTAGCCATTCGAAAATGTCACACGCAATAGCTTCTCATTCCCGTAATTTTCCATCGACCCCAGGAGCACTGTTAATTCGCATAACCGCGGACAAATGTAGCTGCCTTGTTCGAAGCTCGATTTATTACATAGCGTGTTCAACGTGACACGAACTCGATAATTCTGTCGTCGATGTCGGATGATTTTTCGATCGCGGCTCTCACGGCTGCGTGGAAATTTCAACAAACACAGACAGCTCTCGTAGACAAAAGACCGTTAACGCGATATTAACGTCGTTCATTCGCACGTTCCACATGGCGTTGGCCAGAGGTGGAAAATTATTAACATTCGCACCTGATCGAATTCGCGCAATTCAGCTGGCTATTACACAAATGAAATTTTTCACGCTTCTGCTCTGCTTCGGATCCATTCTTTCTGAATTCCGATTAATTGATCCGGATTATCCGATTGCTTTGTCATATCCTATAATATATCATATAATGAGATTTATTTAAACAAAAAGAGATGAAAATTTTCTATTTTAACGCGTCGAATGCCGTGGGTGTCACCGGTCACCGGTATTGCAAATTACATGCCCTCTAATAATTAGAAGAAAAATAATGGAGAAATATTATTTTCAGTAGTTTTGTTAAGGTACCAAATTAAAAGCTTGACATTTGAAATTTGAAAATTAATTATTCCTATTCTTAATAATTAGAGCTTCGATACGTCTCGTAACAAATTTTTAATGTTTATTTCTGGGCTAAAGATTATTGCATGTTACACGGGTAAATTGTGGCTCTCGTTTACATTTGATCCGCCTTGTCATAAATTAAGGGTGCTAGTCGATGAAAGGATCCACTAATCGACCCTTCGAACGCATAATTAGGGCGATGATCACCGCGGGCCAGTTAGAGGGTGGTATAATGAAACGAAAACATCGGTCGCCGTGTAGGTTTGGTAGGCAACGAGCCGGGGGTCACGAAATTACACAGGCAACCCGATATAATATTCCCTCTTTCGACCATGCCGGGATTGATTATGTTTATCTTTCATTAGGAACACCGATGAAACTGGGCTAAACCCTTGAATAATGAATCCCGCGATTCTTTTGCCAGTGTTATACGAACGCGAAGGGTGGCCCACCGGCGGAAGAAGTCACCTTTCGCTGGAGGGGTGATTTTTTCACGAAATTGCCGCTGGGATGGTGGCGCGGCTTGGAGGATCAGACCTCTCGAGGGAAACGATGCAATCGTACAGGCTAAGAGGTCCGTGGAATTGAATTGATCCATTTTTTTTCCGGCGACCCCTGTGGTGCGATTAAGTTAATTGAACGGTGAACGTCGGCTGCAAATTGAGCCAAGTATTGGTGCTTTCGAAAATTTGATTTTGAAAATGGTATGAGAATCATGCTTTCTGGAATGATATTCCAATGTTCTGTGTCTAAAAGAATTCTTTTTATTTTTATAAGGATCCTATTATTTTTTTTTAATTTTTGGTATGTTGATTGTGTATCTTATTGTTTAAGTAAAATAATTTAAATCTACAATATTTATTCAGACCTCCAGACGAAGGATTTTAATTTTTAATCGAAAATTTGTTCACCTTCAAGCATCTATTTGAAATGTTTAATCAAAGTTCTGTTCGACAACCGTTTCAATCTCCATTATAGAGTCTCGTTCACGCGTGTCAACGTACAAATAATAGCAAAGCTCGTTTCCGTTTCGCCTGTAGCGATGTATCGATTTTGAGCGTTGCGATATAATCGAACATTCACAATCTACGATTAGCAAATGTAATTTCGAGAACCGATTCGTGGCCATTATGCATTCATTTTCTATTGTACGGAAAACAGCTTGCCGATGGAACTGCATTATTCAGTGGCCTTCGAAGCTCGTCATAATCAACCGGTTAAATAATCAACCAGACTATGTTCGATGCATTATTCTCTGTTGTAAATCGTGTCAGTGATTGATTTTAACCGCCTCGGAGTTAAAATTTTCAAAATCTTCCCATTTTAATTAAATATATTTACAGGTTTTCCTTCGTTTACTTGTTGGATAATATTATGACCGGATGTACATTCCTTTGTTTTAATATTCACATTGGTGAAATTTTAAAAAATCCATCACGGTAAGCGTATAATGAAATTTTTTTGTATACACACTGAAAACGAGAAAATCTCATTTCCCATCGTCAGTGACAAAGGATTTCGTTATCAAAAAATTGTTCTGTAATGCATTTTATTCTACCAAAAAAGGGTGTGTAAATTATAATTTCATCGTTTTTAGTCTGCGACATAATATAATTTCAGAAATGTTTAATAAAATCCTTGATATTTAACGTTGACACGTTGTCTGCTCGTCATCGCCGCCTGGGGCTGCAAATTTCATTTAATAAAATAATTAAAAGATTCTCGTCACCATTAAAATCATTTTAAGCGTTTAATTGAAATCGAATTTTTTCCCCAAAAATTAAATTCCTCTATTAATAATTTTCTATTAAATTTCTCAGTATTGTACGTACCTTGAAAAATGAATCGATAGATGAAAAATAACTGAATTTGTCGTTTGTCACGGGACCAAAAAATTACCAGTCACAAACAACCCCCGTCGCGCATAAATTCCCCACCGTGTTGCGTCACAGTCGTTATGGCTCGGTCATTATACGCTCGTATTTTGTTTAAAAATCGTCACAGAGCATCCAGTACGGGGCAAATACGTCCGTGTTTATCTTGGGTCTATTTGCTCGCTGTTTAAAAATCCGTGAAAACAAAGGGTCTGGGGGCTTCGAACGTCAGCACGATGATCGAGCGTAATTGCTCGTCCACTCTCTGCCATGTTTTGCAAGTTGCAAAAACGCAAAGACACATGATTCGCATCAATATGCGCGAGCAGGGATTCGATGAATCGTCATGGAAATCTGTCGAAATTTTAGTCGAGGAAGGAAAAAAAATGGAGAGAAAAAAAAACATTGCCCCGTTCGACCGTCCGCAATTTTTGCGCCTCGATTACGCGTTCGAGTATTAACATACTGAATCGACGATTTTTGTTCGCTTTTCATGTTACTTTTCTCTTTTCAAGGATTTAAATTGCATTTTTATTCGCGACCAATTGAAAAAATTTGAAAACTAGTGCAAACTCTCTAAACTGATGTTTCTAAAACTGTAGGCAGCACAAAATTAATTGACCCTCAAATAGCAATCGTAATTTAAATCTACTAAGCTTATACCAGTTTGCTTTGATTAAAGTTACGCAAATAAACTTTCAAACGAGAAAGTTTGAATAAAACAGGATATGAAATTGAAGAAATTTTTTGTTTTCAACATTTTTCTACGAGACAAGTAATATATATTTTTCAAACTGTATATTCTGGGTTGATGGAATTTTTATTGATCAATTAGACTGTTACATGATTGGAGATTCCGATGGCGATGGGGAATACTGTGGAATGAAACGTTTAAATGACAATCAGTCTATACAAACGTGATTGTTCATCTACAGTGAATCGAATCCCAAATCGAACGTTTCATAGACAGATTTGCCTAGTTATCGTTAATGAGACAATCGGTGCATCGCGCCTGTGCTTGCGATAGCCAATTAATTTCGCCAGATTTCGCACGAAGAACATCGATTGTTTTCCCACTTCGTAGTATATTAATACTCGACCAGGGATATTGATAATCTAGCTAGTGCATGAATTAATCACGTATTAATTTGCAAATCGCATGTCGGCTCTAGCTTTTGTCCTGGCGCGCTGTCAGAATAACTTGTTGACCGATTTCCGGTGCATTCAGCTATAGAAAATTCTATCAAGTTATTCTATCAATAATTGTATTACATTTATACTTCGATAAATTTCAGAATACTTGTCAAAATTTTATTGGATCTTAATATCTGGTTTTATTTTCCAAGAGAAGACGAAGTCAGTAAATAGAACTTAATATTTCTTCCTTTAATTATTGAAGCAATATTGGCAGGAACTTTTGTAGGTCGGAAACTTGATTTTAACTTGACTGTATTTTTAAATGAGAACTGTCGCTGTCACTTATCAGTGATGACCCAATGTTCCTTTGACCCTACGATTCCATTGATACGAATCACTAGCAAGCAGGCTGCATCGTGTTGCCATCTAGCTAGTCAGCATTCAACTTTCTGTCAGGAACTTTTATTTATTCATTCGCTCTATCGATACCTCAGAAATTGATTGAAACATCCTAATTAATTACTAGAACTACCGGTGTCCAATAAACACTGAATTTCAAACTGAAAATAAAATAGAAAAATAAGTAGATAGAGACTGAAACTTAAAACAGGATATAATTCTTTAATTCAAATTCTTTAATTCTTTAATTTAATAAATTTTATGATTTAAAATAAGAAACTTGAAACCTGTCATTTTAACCCTTTTTATGTTTTTACCTTTATCAAACACATTTAGTTGAAATAAGTGTAACAATTTTTAGAACTTAGGATCTTTTTCAAATGAAAATTCGATTCATTTTAATTTTGATTTATCTTTCTTTGATTTAGAATTAAAAGAAAAATATAATTAGCTTTTTTGGAACTTAGAAATATATAGGTCACTGTAAAAGTGCAAAGCAATTTTGATCCACATTGTTGCTAGCATCGAGAATTTGCAATTTGGAAAATAGGACATGTGAACGGTTGGTAAAATACTTCTCCTCCGACTCTCGATTTCTCAACATTCTGCGCTGAAGAACTTTCGACACAGATTCCTGGAACTCCAATTTTTCGAATTGTTCCATTGCAAGAGTGCCTCGAAAGTGGCTGTTATCTGAGCCTAGAAATTCGAAACGCTGTTGACATTCTAAATGGAAAGCTACTTTTTAATCATCCCTCTCGAATCTATAACAATTTAAGAATTTCTTTTCTCGTTACCCTTGTTCTTCGAATTCAATATTGAAATGAATGAAAATAGATTCGAACGAAAGTTAATCAATAGGGTTACATTGAAATGCATGGAAATTTTTTATTTCTGAATGAAAGAAGTAAGGAGAGACCGGTCACGGGAACAGGTTGAATTAAGTTCTTGACTGAACTCGATTCAAAGATCGTTTCCGCTACGATGATCTCATCCCTCCTCCTACAATTTGATCGGTACGCACGCTGTCATCAGAGGGAATTGCTCTTCTTTTCACACTGGAAAGTCTATTAAAGATGCAATAACCATCACCGCGTCAATTTTTTTATTTATATCAGGCTCCTTTTACCATTCGCTTCAATTGAAAATTGTACATTTTCACATTAAATTACCTGATTCGTTAAATTTCGTTTGCAACGCGAAATCTTTTAGCTTAAATATTTTTGCAACCTGCTTTTG
This sequence comes from Osmia lignaria lignaria, assembly GCF_051020975.1. Taxonomy (NCBI): domain Eukaryota; kingdom Metazoa; phylum Arthropoda; class Insecta; order Hymenoptera; family Megachilidae; genus Osmia; species Osmia lignaria. The sequence continues at coordinate 11,164,137 of NC_135040.1, forward strand.
CCAACACAGTTTAATTTTACAAAGTAAACTTTTGAACTGTAATATATGGGAGAAATGAATTCCAAGATTTTTCCGAGCGATTCGAAATTTCTACAAAGTTGAACTGGGACGCGATTAAAGCGATAGGTTTTTCTGAAAATGGCTCGCCGAAGGGGGTTCGTTCAAGTCGATTTTATCGGCGTAATCGGCGACATTACGCGAAGAGCGAACGAGTTGCGGTTGGAAGGCTATTAAGAACGTTTCTGGTGAAAATCGAGTGGCTCGATAACTCTTTCCAACTCGACAGAGTGGTCGATAAGTCTTCGCGACGAGCGAACGATCAATCAGCGCGAAAATACATATAAGTCGTTCCTCGCTCTTGGCTGTTATCGAAATGACGAAAGAAAGTGTAAGCTCTCGTTCGCCTTTCAGAAAATCCCTATTTTATCATAGCTTCGCCCTATTTGTCGAGATTCTGAGCTCCTTTCAGAAGTTTGTTTTCGCCTTACTTGGATTATCGATAGGAATAATGGCTTGGTGATTGATCGACGAACGTGGAATTTAATTGATTTCAGAAGTTTGTTTACATTGAAAGATTTTATTCAATTAGACGTGTATGTACGCCGCTAATTGCTGTAATATTTTATTCCAACGGAGTTAGTGAATTCCGATTTCTTCCTGATATTTACATCTTGGCTAGAATTCGAATTACTTCTATATATTTCTAGGAAAATCCGGGATACTCTGATGAGATTTATGACCTAATTCAAAAGCCGGGACTCGGTCAGATTACCATACTTCTTGCTCGTTTTATGCATGCTACCGTAATTTGGTCTATCTTTAAAATCATGCTGGAAGGATAATATAAACTCTTGGAGTACTTTATTTAAAAATTTGATCCACAGCCGGCTTGGAATGGAGAAAATTATTTGAATAATTCATCGATACAATCTCGTCTTATATTTAGTTCTCTTCGACAATTCTAATTTCAGTAAATTTTCATGCGTTTATCGATTCCTAAATATAGATCGTTTTAGCATCTTTCGTTCGCTAACGAGTTTAGAACTTAATGCACTTCTCTCATTCAGCTTCCTTCTTCGTCTCCCTTCATCCACCACCGCAACTCTTCCAGCCGAGCTGAAGAAAGATTTAGACGGTCCCTTTCTTTCTGTGTACTAGGAATTGCTTAATTCTGAATTCTAAATTTCAACGTGATGATCCAGTGTTTGTAAAGCGAATAGGTGTTGATATTTTCACGATCATATATTTCATGCCATCTGTGACTTTTGTAATTCTATGTCACTTCTAAGATATCTAATAATAATTTATAAAATCTTTAATTTCTGAATGCAGACTGTAAATGAAATTGAGTTTAAAAGTCTTAGTAATGCATATTGCAATAATACTTGATCATATTTTAATTATATGTTAGTTATCTATGACCTCAATGACAATTGACGTGTTAACTCACGAACAGCGGACCATGGAGAGAGCTCCAATTTTAATTTGATTTTGTATTTTACATTGTTTTAATTTTCTACATTTTACACTGTTTTCTTAAAATTATTTCTTCAATACTTTCGTTTAAAAATTGTAAATTTAACTTCAAGTTAATATCCTTATACATGTCTTGTAAGATTGGGTTACGGGTTTCGTTGTTCAAAGGTTAAAGGTAGTAGAAATAACAATCAATTAACAGTGCCCTCGATTTTCTGGAAACAATACATGTAATAGATAGAAACTGTATTTTTCTTCGTGTTGATATTCATTCAGGACTAATTTCTATGTTTACCAGTGCCGTCACGAAGATTGCTCTCTGCTCCTCTTCATTCAGCCGGTTTCATTTTAACGAAGTAACACAATCGCGTTGAAAGAACGATGCCACGCGAGCCTGAAAATTGCATTTTCACGCGGGTATGCGGTTCCCTTTGTTCCCTCGGTTCCGGAAGAATTTCCCGGTCGAAAACAGACCCCATAATTGGAGCTCATTATCGCGATGCGTTTGTAACTTCGCTGCAACAACGTGTGCGATAGAAAGTAAAACGATTCTTCGATCTTCAATTTTCTTCTATTACTGCATAAAAATTAAATTCTACAAAAAAAGAAGTGTAAACCAGTCAAAATTAACTTCGAACGTTTAATTATAAAATAAAATGAAATTATGAATTTTAGGGGATAAAAATATACAACTCTAATCAAGTTTTTAAGAATCTGAAATCGTAGGTTTGAAAAATTAGAAACTCATTTTTGGAACATCAAAACGCCCGCGGTTAGAAAGATTTCGTTTCATCTAACTTATGTCCTCCATTATGAAGTTATGCAACTTTGCGTTGACCTACTTTTCTCCTGGGATAGTTAATACCCACATAAATCAGAGGGGTAATTTCGAGTGTGCCTCCCTCTGTATATTATGCAATTCGATGGGGCGAGAATAATTTCAGACATCGATTATTCATGATGCTAGTTGAACATTATACCCTCGTACATTTTAACATTAAAGCTACACAATAATTAACGATACTTTCGTTAACAGCTCGCATAAAATGAACACAAGTTTGTCTTATAATTATTTTAATAATGTCTCGATCGTGCTAGTTTTAATTAATTTATAAAAAGTAGAGTCGGAGGGAGTCAAAGTTATGTTTTTTCAGCAGTCAAATGAAGGGGTGGGGCGGGGGTGGCGGTAAAAGAGAAACTGGTAAACCAGGACCTATGGTGCCTGGGGGTGTCTGGGACCTGAAAATCATGACCCCTCGCGTACAGAGGGATGTCCAGTCTTATTGAATCTATAGTCACTGCCGGAAGTTTCTTTCACACGCTCCCTTGTATGCACCTCAAATTATCTAATGTATTATGTACCGCAAAATAACACTTATGGCGTATCAATTCACAGTTTAAACTTTGATAAAAATGACTACTTAAATATTTTACATCGAGCGACTTGTCGTTCTTACAATTAGTAACGGAAGCGTTAACGCGATATCGGCTCCTTTGATCTTGGCGCCATCGTGTTCTGGATAGCTGAAATTTTCCGGAAGTCTTTCCTTGACACGATCCCTCCTTGAGGATCCCCTTTCAGGTTTTTTAGCTTCTGAAATACTGTCTGTTATCCATTACTAACAAACACAATATTTATAATATTCATACCTGCAAATTTTTCGTTCAATTAATGATTTGATCCTAACATTTATATCTTGTATTAAAATGAAAACGAGCAGTTAAAATTAAAAGGGGCGATATTTAAGTAAAGTGCGAAAGGTCTGTTGGAATCAAGGGTAGCGCCAGGGGAATGCGGTTTTCTGCATTTGTCTAAAAGTCGGCGTGCATCGCGGGCGTATGAAACGGTCCTTCTGCCATCGCCACACCATACGCTATTAATATCATGGGGTATATTTAGATTTCAATGGGGAAGAGAGAGCAGGGCCACGAATTGCCTGGCCGATACGCCGTCTGCAAAGTACACCGAGAGCCAGCCAATGAGTCGCAATAAAGGAATTCGGCTCTTTGTCGATCTGGTACATCCGAGTATTTTCAAATGTTTCCATTCGTACACGAAGGAATCACTTAGGAGTCTTCTTTATTTTCTGTAAATATTCCTTTTAACCTCGTTATTCTTTCTATTTTCACTCCGACTGAAATTAATAATTTTGCAATTTATTTTAAATGAAACTCTCAGATATTAATTTTTATTTAGTAAAAATTCTCTACTGGATCGTTATCATTTTCCTAGATGAACGAATGGCATTCGAGCGGGTCGAGGGTCGAATCGGGAGGCATTATTTTTGGAATTCCGAAGCGCAACGAACGAGCACCGTTTTCTGGTTCATATTTATAATTATCGCGGGCCGAGGTTTTCGCGATGGTACAGGCTCGTCTGGCGACATCCTGTTTCTCGGCCTCGACGGTTCTTCCTTTTGCTCGCGAACGTTCTTTCGAGATCGCCAACACGTGACTGGCAAACGTTTCGTCATTTCGCGGACGCACGGGACGAACCTTCCGCGAACAGAAGCTTTGCAACAAACTTTTCCCGGCTATCTCGTCGGAAACATCTTCTTTCGGACGGGAATCTTAGACTTTACGCGCGGATGGAAAGTTTGTTGAACCGCCTGTTTACGACGACAGGATCCTGTGACTTGTTTTGTTAATCAGCTGCGGGGAGGCTGCCGTTGAAAGCTTGTTTTCATCGGCTGAAACTTTCGAGTGGAAATGCTTGATCATGGCTGGTGTATAAAACAAGATTTTATTTCAAATCCATTTTTGTTTCCAAAATTATTAGGTGAGTGCAAAAGTTCGGGCAGTTTTAAATAATAATAGTGTAACAGTATTTTTATTTATTTTCCATTTAATTTTTAATTCCTAATTTCTACAAAATTGTCAATAGTCCATTTAATTTGTTTCTCATTTGTAAATGTTTAGTTATTGAGAAAGATTTGCAATAATCTAAATAAATGAAAATCTATTGGAGTGTCGTCAGGATAATATGGAAATTAGTTATCATCCTCCAATCAAAACTCGAGTTATTATAATGAAACAATATTTCTTTCCTATTCGACTGATTAAAATTTTGATTTTTCACGGAGCTTTTTAAGTATGAAGCATCGATAATAATTTATTTTACAAAGCTATTAATAGATAATGCTTTTTCAATCACCAAATGGATGCAAGAATTTTATTTAAAATATACATTCTAAATTTTTCCTGTAACTTGAAAGTGTTCAAATATTTCTAAACAAGAGGGTAGCTTTTTCATTTAAAATGATCATTTTACGAAAGGTTGCAACCGTGATGAGCATCGTTATTACCAGGTAGAAACTGATCCCCAAGCATGTCTAGGACCGGAAGGAGGAAGGGATGCCTGCCGAAACAATATCGCTGGATATTACCAGGCGCTGACGTGTCGCGGAATACATCAGATCCGGTCCAATTACAACGTCCCGATACATTCTATCCCACGTAAGCTGTTTTCGAAGGGACTGGCTTGCGGCGGGAGATGGAAAACGCGTTTACGGTCTAAGCCGGGGCTTAATATAAGCCGTTGACCAGCTCCAGTGATTTCCCTGGTAACCTGTTCGTAATCGGTATCCAGACGTCCCATCGCACGATCCTCGATCGATTTTCCCTACGATCTAGACACGAGGGATTAGGTCAGGGGGCAGAGAAAACGGGTTAGCCGATGTACAGTGAACACCATCGAACCACTAGCATAGTATGTACGAGTGATGAGATGATTGGCCACGCTAATGAAACCGGATAGAGAGAAGCTCGCCTCGTGGATTATTCTGTCGCGTAACGCACTAGATCGTACTGCTTGTGATCCCATCGACTTCCGCCATGGAGATACACCTTTCCCTTTGTCGTATACCTTGTTGCCTGCTTTCCTTATCCTGTTTCGTGTTACGCGTCTCTTGATGTATATTAATCCGTTCTATTTCTATGATTTATTTTTCATTGGATAAATATTCGTGTCTCAGTAAAGTAGATAATTTCTTGTAGAAAATGACAGTCTAAGTGTTCAACTTCTGTCTGTCTCTACCGACTTTACTTTGTTCAAAATTAGTTGACCACTCAAGGCCAGGCACATCATTCAATTACTCCGTTCTACAATCTTCTCTGTCTGTTTTTCAGTCGAAAAATCTAAACTCATAGACGTACGTGACCGACATATCAAGATTGAAAAAAGTGTGTCACCATGGATACTACACGAGGAAAAATTGCACAGGGTAGTACAACTGGGCAAGGGTTGATTCTATAAGTAAAAATAAGCCGAAAGAAGATTTTTTTTTTATTCGCAGTTTTGTTTTCAAAAAAAATTATTTTTCTATATATGATAGGAGATGCAACCGCTTTATCCTTTTATGACAAATAATTTGCTGTTGATTTTATTAAAAAATTTCAATTCATTTTTGGGATATGTAAATAAAGCGGTTTTTCGAGATACTTTTAATGGTGGTTTTTAACCCTTAACTGAACCAATTAGCACGTATAAAAAAGATACGTGTCTAACATTTTTGAATGTACTATACCATATCACAGAATGGAGAAAATGGGTGTAGGAAATAAATAAATTTTCCTACTCAATTTTCTCGGAAACGAGAACTCAAACGAAAAAATTGTATTCGTTTCCTTTGGCTTATTTTAGCTTTTGTTGTAATACTCAACCCAGGACACCCTGTATTTGTGAGTAGAAGGATTATATAAATAGGCAAAATTATAATCGACTGAATTTGTCGAAATTGTGTCACTGAAACAGGAATTATCAAACTGTTTCTCGCGTTTTCACGTAGCTGGAAGATGGAGAATGGACGGGACGCAACAAATGACAGGTCATTGAGAACCGGTTGCTCCCATCCTCGACGACTTTCCAGCACGAGCAGCCGGTTGTCAGGAAAAATCGCGTCCTTATCTGAGAAATAGTGGTCCATAAAGAATCAGCGGGAGATAGGGTGATCGTTTCGTATAAGTTGACTCGGTATCGTGGCCGTGGTCTGTCGACAAAGTAGCGAGTGATAAAGCGTGCAAAGAGATCTCACCGGCGGGACAAAGTACCAAGAATCGGCCGTGAAAGAAATATAGCGTTTATTTGCCCGGATTTCCGTCCCGTTCGATAAAACGTTTTCACGCTACCTTATCCTCTAATCGGGAATCGTTCAATTTCGAGTTCAGTCAGCTTTTCACCATTTCCACGGTGTATCTTGTAATATATTTTCTTTTTCGCTCTCGACACTTGTGAAAGAAAATGTACCATAACTACATTTTCAACGGAGTGATAACGTTGATCGTCTGAAATAGTCGTGTAAGTTTCGCGAAAAGAAGATTACTATTTTGCGGCGGATGAAATTGCTTTAAAGCCAAGTCACAGAAATAAATCATGATTGAAATAGGTATAAAGCTACGGTGCCCAGAATTAATTATATTATTTAAATTTTCTCTCACGTTCATTAATGAAACACACGATCCTCGTTACACGCGAGCGGCTCCAACTAATTAACTAAATGGAATACAGAGTAACCAGAAAAAATCTTTTTATATTATTCATAATCCTTGCTCGTCCTCTAAGGATAATTTTTCCAAAATGTCACCCCCAAAGCACGGTCCCAAACCATCAGGATGAAATAATTTCCCAGCTACTCGCGTGTTTAACGCTTCAACGACGGATACTTTTCCCGACTAGGTATTTACTGTCGCAGGCTTTTCCCCCGAGTGTGTCACCGCGCTCTTCTTTTTCCCCGCTGAAACTTTTCTGCTTTCCACGGAGGATCGGTGCCGCAAAAGGGAAAGAAAAAAATTGAATAGAAGAGGAAGGCAAGAGGCAACAGCCGTTTGAACATCAACAGCTGCATCGCAGCCCTCCCTAGCTAGCCGTCTCTATTTGCTCCTGTTACATTCCTCGTGGAATAGTTTGGTCTCGCCGCGGAATATACATCGACTACGCCCAGAGAACGAAACAGATTAAGAATATCTTTTTCGGAGCCTTACGAACCGAATCGTTCCTCGTCCTGCGGTTGCTCCCTTCGCGTCGAGCACCACTGCCGCTCCGTAGAACGAGAAAAAATATCCGTGTCGACCCCTGAACCCGAAATGCGTTCCCGGCCGAGAAAGAACGTCGCCGGAGGAGGACCTCGGGATCAACGCTGGAATTACAAGCTTCCTCGACAGATAAGACCGCTATTCGATTCGGAATACAAGAGGTCACCGTGACGAAATTTCAAATTTCTGGACTCAGGAGATATTTACACGAAATTACAATTTTCTTCGCTATAGAATGTGGAGAAATTAAAATTTTTCAATGTTGGAAACGTCAAATTTTAATGCTCCTAAGAACGAGTTAAGATTTCCAAACGAAAGACCTTTATAAAATTTAGAAAAAAACCAAATTTGTGGGAATAAGTGAATTTATAACTATTGAGTATGTAAAAGAAACGGCGTATGGGTACCCTATTCGCCGAACGAGTTAAGATTTCCAAACGAAAGACCTTTATAAAATTTAGAAAACAACCAAATCTGTGGGAATATGTGGATTTATAACTATTGAGTATGCAAAGAAAACGGCGTATGAGTACCCTATTCGCCGAACTGGATGGAGTTACAACGACAGAGATGGTTGCACGGATACCGTGATGGTAAAACGATGGTGTAGTTGGTTGTTGCGAGGATCGCCCAAAGGGAAAATGTAGCGAGAAACTTTACGAGCGTAAAACAGCGATGAAGTTCGCAGTCGCAGGGTCTTCGTAACGGTGAAAAGGCTCGTAAACTCGGCGGATGTAAGACAAGCGTAGCTTCGGGCTCTTCTCCTGGGAAAGACAAATTCGGGAGCACCGTGAACGTGGAAACAACGAGGATGTTCATGGTCAGAAGAGAAAATGAATCTTCAGGAATTAATCTTACACCTGTTGCAAATTCATGGCTCGTACGCTTTAAATTCTTTTGTTCTACAAAGGATCAAGTGAAACAAGGTGTTTCATATCAATTACGTTCCTCTTCGTGGATTAAATTGTAACCTTGAAAGAATCAGGGGATATAAAGTTAGGAACTGGAAAAATTAGGTAATTGGAATGAAAGACGATCGAGGAATGTGAAATACTCCTTTAATAATATCTGACGAAGCAAATATATAGAAATCTATGATACATCCGTGGTCTCATTAGGCAAGTCGTTAATTAGAACTCGTCTTTCGTTGCTCGTCCAACGGATCTGTCCACGCGAACCAAAGAAAAGATACAACGAGATCGAACAACTCTCAGTCCCTTAAATTTTCCTATCTTTTTACAAAACGTGTCTCTTAAAACGATACTTCTCACGATCCTCACTCATCATCAGGCACTGATCAACATTCCCATGTCCCATGGAACTTTAATTATTTCTGGTCACTTCCTCATCGTTCCTCGAGGAACAATATAAAAAAGAAAAACATAGAGACAAAGGATCTCTTAATACAGTTTTGTCGTTCACGACAGTTATTTATCACAGACAATCGACGGGGTACGTGGTTATGACCTCGTCAAGTTCACGGAATCTTGGTCAGGTTTGGTGGGCAACGGCCTGTTGGCCATTTTGCCGGCAGGAGTCGATGTTTGGGGTTCAGGTAGTTCCGAGTACAGGTGGGCAGTCGCGTCGGACGGTTCGGCGTATTCGCAGAGCAACGAATTGGGCCTCTTGTTGTTGGTCTTCGAGCTACCTAGGATACTCTCGCCCAGAGCCTTGAGGAAGCTCATGGGACGGCCATGGTTTCTGTTCAACTCGAACTTTGGACTATCCGGAGGCCTGAGCTTTTCAGTCTTCAGGCTACCGAACGCCTGGCTCGAGTGATCGTTGATCAAATGATCGTTCACCACGTCCGGAGGTAACGGTTGAGGCGCTCTTCCGGCCAGGGTAGCCAGAATGGGTTGGGACAGTCGACTGGTGCTGGGGACAGTCTCGTCGCCGGGTAACTCGGCGTAGAGATGGTTCTGTTCGTTGGGCCTCTGGTCGCGAGGCTCGGTGTACTCGGTCAGAGGTGGTCTGGGTTGAATACCGCTAGGTAGTAGCTTCTCTAAGGATGGTGCTTTGGTACCGACGCTAACCGAGGGTTTCGGAGGACCTCTGTGCTTCCTCTGCTTCGGTTGGATCACGTCGTAAGCGTTCTCTTCTCTACCGGTTGGTTGCCTATCGTTATTGTTATTACAACTCTCCTCCACCTTGATCAGATCGTACAGATGCTCGATCATATCTCTGGCTTGATTATAATTGTCAGGATCGTTCAGCCTCTCTCTGAGATCCCTCAGGTACTCCTCCGTCAGCTCCTCGGGCAACGTTTGCGTCGCTTTGTTCTCGGTGTAAGGATACAACCCTTCCGCGTCTTCCTCCTCCTCTTCCGCCACTTCAGGCTGAGTCTCCACCTCTAGGATCCTGGTCTCCGGCTGAAGCCCCGCGTACTCGTGCACGCTTAACCTAGAGATCGACCTGGCGGAAGTGGCAGCCGTCATCCCACTGCTGGGCGACAACCAGCTGGCTAGATTCATCAGATGACCGGACGTCAACTTCGGGCACACGCCGTTCCTTCGCATGTACAAAACTCCCGAACTGAGGATCACCACGAGCACTATCAACACAGCTAGCACACATATCACCACTATGATCCGCTTCTCGCGTTGCAGTTGCTCCGAGTCGCTCATCTCCACGTCGAAGTATCCCTTGTGCCTTGGGTAGACGTGGGGACCGACGCTGGGCGGACTGACGCTCGGCTCCGGCTTTGCGGACGGCTTCTCGCAACTGATATGATCGCCAGGCATGCAGATGATCTTTGTAAAATTCCTCATGGACATATAGCCCTGAGGAAGATTGAAGCACCTGTCCAACAGTTGATCCACCACGCAGTAACTGGAGTCCATCATCCATGAAACGGAACTGTTTTTACCGGTCACCTCGCGTATCCAACTGTCCAGGTTGCAACTGCACTTCTCCTTGAAGTAGTTGTTCCCCACGCGAGCGGTGTTCACCCGCTGAGAGATGGCCGCGAATTTCAGAGAACCCGGTCGAGCTTTCTCTATATGATTTCCCGTGAAGGAAAATTCGAAGTTCGGCGCCGAAGTGGCGTCTACCTCGGCCGTGATCGCGTCTGTTTCTAAATCGACGAAGAGATTGTAATCGATCGCTATGTGATTCCATTGATGCAGCACGATTGCACCTTGATGGAGGCTCTGGAACTCGTTGTTGTTGAAGCTGACCGTGGCTGCGGATATGTCGATAGCTCCTGTATCCACCTCGGACAGCCTGTAAATATAAAATTTCATGTTCAGCTTCGAATGTTACTGGACGTTTGCTTTCGGAAACTGAGTCTGTCTTACTCCACTTCGCGATTCTGTAATTATATTGAGCGACGCGCAGTAATAACTACATTCATTAAAGAAGAACTCTTATGCAAGCGACCCAGTTTACGAAGAAAAACTGGTTATTCAACTTGTGCTATCATTAGCAACGAGTCTTTAATGAATTAGTTCTCTTTGGAAAACAGCGTCTCGTCCACGTACCTTGAATATTGTATCGTCAGATTGTCGTGGCCAGCCCTGAACGCTCCTTTCTCGATACTCTTCAATCTGACATCGACGAACTCGAGGCTTTGGATTAACGCTCTGTCACTAAACGCCCCAGTTTCGATCGCCTGGATGGAAGCGTTGCTGATGGTCACGCTGAAGATCGTCATGGCACAGAAAGCGTTCTTACGGATCACTTTCGTCCAGATATCGTCCATACGGATCTCGGCCACCGCCGATGGAAACACCGCTGTCGGCAACTCCGTGATTCTCACGCTTTGGAACATAATCTGCGCGAGAGAATTAGAAAATCATGATTACCCGAAGGATCTATGGGGCCGATGCTGGAAAATCGCCAATTCGTCTAAACGAATGTGTACTCTTAGTCCCGTTCGATAGACGGTTTAACGATAGACGTGTTGCAATTCGAGCGAGAAAATAAACAGCCAGGACTTTGAGCTTCGCTTTTCCAGCTTGTTGTTTGATCGAAAATTAAATCTATATTAATGGCGAGGAGTCTCGTTAAATTTTCAAACACGCAATTACATATAAAATCGCTTCAAAATTCCGAATAAAATGGAGAAATAATTTGTAGAATAATTAATTTTAAATCGCGTAATGTTAAAGTTAAGATGAAGATTCATCTCCAGTAATTCAACTATTTGAGGTGCTTAACACGTTGAGTGGTATGTGGGCCAAAAAGCAGAGAATTATCTGTTAATTTGAATTGTATTCACCTTGGTCGCTGGTCCATGCCTGCCATGCTGAGAAGCTTCGAGTTTGAACGCGTTGCTGGACAGCTCCAGGGTCGGCACCTCTCTCACCGTGATCCACAGTAATCTGGAGAAGGCGTTTGGTTTGATGCCCACGTGTCTGCACCTGGATATAGAGACGCTGAGCGTCCCTTTGGAATTCCTGAACGCATGACTTTCCAGGATTACGCTGTTGCACTCGGATACCTCGAGATGCGTGTTTGGTGCGCTCAGGTTCAGAAATGCCTGTCTGTTCGCTACCAGACTGTAGATCCCTGACACGTGGACGCGTTTCAACGGTGCACCATCTGCGAATGCACCTGACTGGATCCTCAATTCTCTGCAGTGAGATACTTCCACCTCCATCACGTCCGATGGAATCGTTCCCTCCAGTAATTCCACGTCCTGACGACAGAAATAAGAAAGAACATAGGTTATTGCTGCATTCAGAAATGTATTCTAATCCTCAAAGCTTCTATGAGAATCGTCAAAAATTCTGGGATGATCTATTGTCCAGTCTGGGATAGATAATTCGATTCTTAAATCTTCTGTGGGATATTTCGAAGGATTGTGTTCAAATTCAAAGAATACCTGAGACATAATACCGTAATTTGAAACATTGAATTATAGCTCGAAAAATACCTATGCCTAATTACATTTTCCTAAGAGATTATACCAAGTTACAAGCTTACTTGAAAATTCGAAGAATGCCAGCAATTTCAAGCATTCTGTCGAATTTAGTTCTGGAAATAAATTAGTGAAATAATTTGACACATTGCAAATGATGGGAAACATTCTTCTTCCTTTAATAATGACAAAGATTGATAGCAATAATGTGACAAAAGGATTAGAGAGGTCGGTTTCATTCGCCATGTAATTGCAAATATCATTGTTTCTATAGGATTCCTCTTTCTTTGTCTCCCATCTACGATTCAGTAACGATGAAAAGAGAAACGAGTAGGCGAGGGAATTTTAATAGACCCCGGGGAATAATTTCTCGGAATAATTTGCCTGTTACGACTGAGACGGCGATGAATAATAATTAGATAGTTAAAAATTTCCATAATGAAACGGAAGTCTTTTGCCCCGTCGCGTTTTAAAATCAACAAGTGAATTTCTATTTGTCTACGAGAAAGCAGAAAAAAGGAAAACAGGAAGGTAGCGTGTTATAATTAACATCGTGGTCGTTAATTAATTACCTTTGATCTCGTGTGTTGCAAATTAATATCACGCAAAATTCTATCGTATACACGATTATTAAATTATCATGAACACTTTGAAATTATCACTTATTTTATAATTGATTAAAATTATTTTATTAAAAGTTTTTATCAAATTTTAAAAAAAGGATCAATATTCCATGGTATCTATGCTTGGTATCTATAATTACTTGAATGTATCTTATGTTCCGATATTTTTCCTACGATTTTCTTTCATTCCTGCGTCATGGTACAGAAAAAACAGATCCAGATAACAAGAAACGAGTTCATTAATCACGAACATCAAGTAACTCTGTCGCAAATGAATAACGACTGCCATAAATACGTCTATCATTTTACTGTTATTAAAAGATGAAATATCTGATATTTTTAACTGATCATAATAATTTAATTTGTTCCATCAAGAATTCTATAGAATTCTCGCAATTACTTTGTTCGTACTCACCGGGAAGGGCGAGCATCAATATTAATCACCCCCAAAGTAATTTTTAATTCAACGAACGGAAAGTGCATACACGATGAGATGGGAAACGTTACTCGTGCTACTCCTCGTGAAAAATGAATCATGAAACTGAAACGCACACGATTACCGGGAATATCTGTATCGAGCACGTCCAAGGTTGCATGCCCAGTTGTACGCATCCTTTTTCACATTTACATTTTCATTATATAACGAGACCTATGTCTGTCGATGAGCCATTGCTAACTATACCCCATGCCGCGGATGCTTTCCTCGTTGCCCTTTCATGGAATCGTTAGTCAAATAAGTACCTCAATAAAGTGGAACGAATGGCAATACGAATTGTAATCCTTCCTTTGTCATGAAAATTGCACATAATTATGTCCCACCCGAATTGCCAACGTTAATCCATTTACAAGTAGTCATTAACAAAGTTTCCAGTGCCATATTAATCATGTTTTTTTCGGGGAAAGGAAGATCGAAAGAGGTGGGCAGGGAAAGGGAGGAAAGAGAAATGGTTGGCCCACGACGAGCTACCTTTAAAAGTACTTCCGCTGACGTCGGCTTCCGGCCTGTTCCCTGCTACCTGTACGTTTGTCAATACCCCGATTTAATGAAACGTTCGAACGTCATGGCAAATAATAATTCTATCATTTCTATTTAAAATATGTCACGTCTGATGAGAATTATCCAATTAAAAATTATGTTACATATGGAAAAGTAAAATTGTCAGGGCTTTAAAATACAGAATTAAGAATTACTAATAATTCTTCTGTTTACGTATGGATTTGAAATGACACGAGCTTTTTTCAAAGAATGAAAAAAATTTACAAAAGGACTGGAAGGAAATGGAGTACGACTGTCGCTCGGATTGGTCGCGTCTCATTTTTCCTCGGATTCCCCACGCCACACCGGTGATTTATATTCACGACGCTGCAAAGTTTATCTTTGCAAAAAGAGGAACACCGGCACCCGTGTAACAGTTTGGAAAAGCTTCGAGACCGCTTTTCCAGCGACGCCTCGCTCGCGCAAACACCATCGTCCGGAAAATCCCTGCCGGACCGTCGCGCCGTCTAAACACGGTATACAGGGTGTCCGGTAACAGCTCATGTAAATAACAAAAATTCTGTATTCTGCATTTGTTCATTCTGCACGAAAGAGTAAATGTAGAGCAGCGTATCTTTATACGCGGCTTATTTTCCGAGGAAATTCTTGAAAACTCTTCTACGGTATACGAGGGTGATTCGATAAATAAGGAGATAAACGTACGTAGCATCGAAATAGTTTGTTCGGTATAAGTAAACGTATTAGTTTATATATTTTTCGACTAATATGCTGATTTCACGCATAATTTGTTTATGAAATTTTAACCATCGACCTACGATTGCTATCCCGTAGCAAAATATTCACATTTCTGTTCATATTGTTGGATGTATTGAAAACTGCCTTTAGAATGGAGTTGAAGATTTGAATCTTGATTCAATAGAAGAAAAAGAGAATCTTTTGACAGATGTCAAAGGCAGTCACGTCTGTACCTTTTATGAAATGATGTTAATGGTAGACATTGCAACAAAAAATAACATTCAATTTTGAAAAATTGAAAATTAAGAACACAGTCGTATTTTCGATAATAATGGAAATTTGTTTAATCTTAAAATAAAAACGTATATAGATATTCGATTATGTCTTGAAATTTAAATTATCTCTTCTCTTCTAGATTTTCAAGGAATTTTCTCATGTATTAGAAAATTGCCACTTTTCTGTTTACGTACACCACTAGTTAGCTGACACCCAGTATAAGTTAGGAAGCGAGCTTGAAATTTACATGAGAAAACGTTGCTGCTCGATGAACCGTGTTGCATCGTGGAAACTGCATTCTCTCGAGCATGGAAAGCCAGGGAATCGAAGGGACAGACACCCTAGAATCCTATTTTTCGAGGAATAGGGTGGATACGAAGAATCCTAAAGGGAAAAGGCGGTGCAACCCGTTCTACAAACGACTGGAATCTCCTCCTCCATCGCTTTTAAAGGGCATTGTGTGTACTAAACCTCGAAACTGTTTTGGAGCAGTTTGCTCGTCAGTGTCGCGGTGGTCGAAAGGACAAAAATCGAGACGTCTGGTCTCTTCTTCGGTTAAGTCGAGTGAAGATAGTCTAATCCCTTAATACCCTCGTATATCGAGCCCTTTCTATGCTGTACAACGTGGGGAAAGATTCTCGAGTTCGTTAAGCTGCATTGCTAGGGATGGGAAAAATGGTATATTCTCTCTGTCTCAAATTCCACCACTCGTTTCATAACTAAAAATGTTACAAAATATTTCGCACGAAATACCTGATGGTTAATCACTGACAGAAAGGCATTTAATTCGCTGAGAAAACCGTGAGCGCTGTTATAATATCATAGAGCACGTTGTAATTTCACGTACGAATAAACTACTGCTCCAACCTGTGGTTCACAGGTGTACGTAATTTATTCTCAACCTGGCTCTAGTGCATTATGTTGCATTAGTGATAGTGTAGCAGTGCAGCCTGCTCGTATGCTATACGAGTGTTGAGAAAAAGATCGTTTTATCCTGGAAGCGATACTCAAAGGTAGTTCAGTTCTTTTTAAATACCCTATTTTTCAATGATTCCAAACTTTTACCCAGCAAAGTATGTATTCGTTGATTCTTAATCGACATCTTTCCGCCACTTTGAACGACGAGACTTCCTCTTTTCCGGGGATGGAATTTTCGACAATTTGTTTATCTTTCTCGTCGCGCTATTCTCGGTGAACGTTCCGTTTCCCTTTCGTCGCGTTTCGCTGGAAGGTCTGCCCCTTTACCTACGCTTCTTTCCCTCTTTTCGACGCGGCTAAATTCGTTTATCCGCGGGTATTTCGGCTCTCGCGAGATATCACAACATCCATTTGGGACTCGAGGGCTAAAGCGATTCAAACCAACTACCACTTGATTCATTGTAATGCGCTGGCTACGGGATCCTGTCGTCAAGAAACACGAGCTTCTTCCACGGAAAGAGTGCGCGAGGAATAATTAAATAATTGTTATTCCAACGTCGCCTTTCTGAATTACCGTTCCATCTACTTGCATTTACGCTCTCGTCGTACTATCGCGTCGCCTCCCTTAATGGGAAAAGTGTACGTGCTCTGTCACCTGAAGCAACGAAGCTAATCGTCTACAGATTTGTTCGAGATAAAAATAATTCCTTTTCTAAGCAGAACTATTCGAAAGTATCTCGAGCGACAATGCTGCGAGTAGCCCTTGGCTAATGTTTCAAACGTTCATTAGCGAGCAGATGACTCACGTAAGTATGCAGTCGAGTCTTTAGCACGATTCTAAGCTCACGAGGGTCTCCGAAGTAACTCGAAGCCGCTTTGGTTCGTTCGTTTTTCCTGGTCGACGTCAGTTTCCAGCGGCGCAATTCTCCGGCTTGATTTCAATCCAGCGACAGGCTCGCCTTGAACTCAGCGAGCCGAGCTCTCAGGTGGAAAAGCGTCGTTCGGATCGTGTGTTTTCCATCGCATGGGCAAGCAGGTCGCGTGGATTAACACCCACGTTAATTGGGCCGGACGAAACGGGACGGTTGGCGCGAAGCAATGGAAATGATGTCAGGGAATTCATCGGGAGGGAACAATGAGGCCAGTGTGCCCTGGCTGGATGGTTCTCGTGAAATTACGAGAACGTCGAACGTTTCTCGATCGCGAGACTCGATTACGACGATATTCCTCCCAGTCGGCTGCGTTTTATCCTACATTTTCGTCGAAACTCGTGGCGAAGCTTTTTAGATGACCGGAGTTTTATTTTTTTCCAGAACATTTGACGAGGAGCTTTATGAAACGAGCTTCTTGTTCGTGGTTACAGTTTATCCATTGAGACGGACAGATTTCTAATGGAGGGATGAAACTATGTTTTCTGGGAAGATTAGGTTCTTTTGGAAGACACCAAAAACGTGAGGGAAATTTAATTTCAGGATTAATCTTGCGGATAGTGCACTTCTACTCGACGTTGTGTGTGTTAGCGACAATGTATGAAAAGCGGGAATTGCATAGTATGTCTAGGGAATATATAGAATTCATGGCGTTTTGGGGCAAAGCGTGGGATATTCGAATTATTTTAATATTATATAAACTTTTCCTAGGCATTCTGTAGAATGACAAATGTTATTTAGGCAAAGTATTAAAAGAGAGTCTTGAAAATGATTTTATTAAAAAGACGTACATGAAAAAGAAAGAAATATAAAATAAAAAATAGGATTGTTTTTAATGAGGAAAATAAAATAAAATAAAATATGAACCTACTTGTTGCAGCAAGGAAGGAAAGAATTTAATTTAGAATTACACTTAATCATCTTTCTCACAAAAAAAGTAAAACTTGAAAAGAGAGTTATGAAAAGGTGTTCATTAAAAATACATAAATGAAAAACGAAAATACCACGTGACATTAGAAACGTCATTAGCGAGAGTATTTTATACTTTGCCGGTTTGTCTTTCGGCATTGCATATAATGTCTAGAAAATGTGTGAAATATTAATCGTTTTATTCTTTACCAAATAGATTCCTGATAACATACGCATAAAATATTCTTCGTTTAAGATGAAATTAGTACTAATATTAAAGAATGAAATGCTGTATCTGTGACGAAGTTGTTAGCAGAAAAAATGCAAAACAGGTAAACGAACGTGGGGCATGAAACCGTGCTTGAAATCGTGTTTTACACGAAAGATGAAGCCGATCGCGTGACGAAGAACGATCGAGGACAGGGTGCGGCGATGGGACTGCAATTACTTCCTGCTGACCACTCCTGACCCGTCACTCCATTAAGAAATGAACTCGAAACGGAACCGTCAAATTACCTTCTGTTTCGCCTATTACTGCAATCTTGGCGTCATAACAGCGGTCACTGGTCGTGTAAACCGTTTTATCATGGCTGGTCCATTGATTCCCCTCTTGGACGTTCTAGTATCCCCAATACTGACGCATCGCGATCATTTCACCCTTCGAGTGTAATAAATCATTGCATTTCGCTCGAAATATTTACAATCTTTAATCGATCGCAAAGAATACATTTGAGGAAAAAATAAAAAAACGTAGTACTTAAAAAATCTAATTTGATGAAAGAAAAGAAGTGCTATAAGAGCACGAAAATCGTCCCCTGTTTTCGTCGAGGGAACAAAGTGGCGAGCCGAAAGATTTATAAACACGATTCCCCGTAACGCATAACGCTAGACTACGGAGATTTTCTCGAGTGCATCAGTGACGTCAGGCTCGGTGCATCGCTCCGGAACAGCTGGGACAGTTTCTTCGAAATAAAGAGGAACGGGGCCAGCGTTAGGGAACGGACGCTTCCTACCAGTTTCCTGCGTAGGTCGTCACAAACACCGGCTTCTCCCTGTTTTCACGCTCGATGAATGACTAAGACCGCTCTTAAAATTCGTGCCATTTCGTACGCTGACTCAAAGGATGGGAACAGGGATAACGCCGGCTATTTCTGCATCTAGTTGCCAGCACAAAGGGGCGGGAGAATTATGAACGGCGCTTGAACTCCGGGGCTCTGACGATTGTCGTTAAATTAATTACGGATATGAATAATCATCGATCGTGGCTCGGAATAAGCATTTCGAGATTCAACGTCAATTTATCGTGCGACCTTTGAAAGATACTTTGGAAAATTTCCGTTCAAATTTTCCCAAAACAAAGTGGTTTTATAATAATAATTTCACTCTACAATTTCAATTCACTTCCTAAATATGAGACGCCCTTTGTATAAATTTTAGTGATAGAGAGTGAAACACAGGAAGGCCATTGAAAACAATTAAGAATTCATTTGATGGCATACAGGATGCCACTTGAAGCTGTGAAGCTATTATAGAAAAAAAAAGATCAAAGGAACCGCTGGAAAGCATGCCATACACCCATACACTAATAACAATCTTCTATGAACACTTCCTCCATAATAACTTATCCTGTAATGTTTTCAACTTAATTTACACCGAACTCTAAAAAGATTCGGTCGTTTGTTAAAAGTTTATTTTCTTTGGAAGAAACACCTGCTGTAGCCACTAAATCACGCAACCTGCCAACCCTTAAAAAAACCTCAGAACTGGTTACAAACGACCCACATAACCGTGGTCGGTGCGATGCCTTTGAAAAAAAAAAAAAAGAAATACATCCTTAAAAGGGAGACCAGTGTACGGTGTACAGTTTCACAAGGGGGATGGAGAGTTTCAACGACGAGGAAATCTTAACGGAATAATCGAGTTTAGTATCCGCCGGGTCATAAGCGACAAAAGGGATAACGTTACCCTTAACGCGTAGGGATTTCGCTTTTCGAAGGTTTCCTCCGTGAAACTTTGCCATGAAGAACAACGAGGTCGTTCAAGGGGTTGCATGTGAGTATAGCCGCGTCTCGAAACAGATAGCTTGGCTAAGCGAAGAAAAAACGTACTAAAGAAAGAGGAAGATTCCTCCTCTGCACGGTTTCAACCTCGAAGAAAGTAGAAAAGAAATTATACAAGAATTGATTTGACCCTCTCGAAGTTAAATCCATGGAATTTAAATTCATCAAATTCACAAATAAATAAATAGAAAATAGGCCATGGCGTTGAATAGTCGTTTGCAACGAAGGTGAATTAAATCAGAAACGAAATCAACCTCGCTTCGTCGAAAGACACAGCCGGTGTTTCCTCGAGACTCGTCCGAGCGTTCTTATTTTCGAGGCTCTCTGAAAAGCGCAAGGTAAGCTGCAATTCTTTACAGCGTGTGTCAAAAAACAGGGGTGGCAGAAATTTACGGCTCTTGGAGAAATTTGCAGACACGGAGCATAGAACGCGACGATATAAATTGCCGAGGAAAAATTGTTCCGTGAAAGTGTGCAAAGCACTCGGCAAAGAGGATCGCTCCGAATCTCGCATTTCGAAACGCCCCGTCGACCCCCAAATTATACCGCTCGAAGAAATACTCGATCGAGAAGATAAATAATTAAGCAGTTTCCAGGCACGTGTCGCGAATGCCGAACAATCGAGCCCGTCCAGTTTAAGGCATCGAGTCACGATCTATCGGCTAGTCGCTGGCTGAATCGAAATTGACGAACGACCGACAATGGCGAGGCCGTGGATTAAAACGTGGCCTCTTCAGGGCGAGAGGAAACCCGGTTCGATTTTATGTACGAGCCATGAACAGCGACGATGAAGGGAATCAATTTTTTTTTTATCTCGTTCGCAGAAACACAGAACACCCTGGTTCGGCTTGAATATTAAATCTGGCTGCGTTACGCGAGAAATCCTTTCTTTTTCTTCCTGTTCGCGCGAAGTACGGTGCATTCCTTTCGTTCTTTCCGAAGGAACGAGTGTTAGGCGGTTGATGAATTATTTATCGAAACGAATAGGATTATATCTTAATGACTATGAAAAGATTGCGAAGTTCGAGGATATTTTAAGACTTTCTCACTGATTCACGGTGAAGGTAGATCAAGGGGTAACAAAGTTGAGGCGACTGGGAAACAATGAAACTTTTCGAAAGTTTGCATCGATGTCGAACTTGGCCGCGAGTAGAGAGGCTAATTGAAGAAGCCTAGAAACAGAGCTGGAAACAGATACCACTCTGTAAGATAGGATAGTCGGTGTTTACAATTGTAATTCTGGCTGAGTCGACGGTAATCGAGTTATTCGAGATTCGATTAACCCCGCTCGACGCGTCAGAAGCGTTGCCTTCTTCGTGGATAAAGTTGAAACCATCGATCGATAAGCGTATTCGTTTAGAAGCAACAATCATTTTCTCGTGAATATTTTTAGAAAATGAATAATTGATGCGATGATTAAGGAAATAAATCGTTTGCAATTTTAACGATCGCAGCATGAAATCTTCAAACAGTTACATGCTTCGTGAACCTACTCCACTTCCGGTGGAACGTAATTCTTCTCCGATTATCGCTGTTCACAAAAGCGATGAGTTTCACAAAAACCTCGACACGCATACCGATGTATACGCAGCTCTTAATGACGGTAGATAACGATGTTATCTGACTGTGTGATTCAGAGCCGAAGAAACGAAGAAGCAACCGGTGGAACGTGGCGTTTCAGGGACAATCTTGACGATCCCACGCGTACAATGAAAATTCAATATCCTAAAAGTGATAAGTAAAGGAACGATAAAAGATTTTCTAGAATTTTAGCGTAGAATTCAATGCGTTTCAATTCCAAAGTAAATAATTCAATCATTTAAATGAACCTGCTTTGAAACTGGGGCATAAGTGTTTGCGAGAAACGAGATAAAAGGAAATTAGGTTTATTGACTTAAAAGGAAGAGCAAAGGGTATAAAAGTGGAAGCTCGTGAAAGTCGGGGAACGGGACAAAGAAAAATTGTGAAGAAAAAAGGAAAGGAAAGAGGAAAAGGCAAGTAGTGGAAGGAGAAAATGAAATACAAAGAGGCGGTCTCTAGTGGTAATTCAATGGTTTGAAATGGCGTAGCGAAGAAGCGACGGTTCGAGAGCTGAACTTTCTGGTAAATCCTTGGTCCAAATACGAAAACTTCCTAAATGTCGAAAACCACTGTGGGGAATCGTTATTTGACACAGTTGGCTGTCGGAAGAAACGTCGGACGAGACCGCAACAGGGGTCTGCTTCACTGTTCCCGGAAGCTAAATCGAATTTAAAATTCCAGCTGACGCAGAAGGGGGACCCTCGTGATCAATCGAGCATATTTAAAACGAAACAAGCCATCGCACGACCACGATCATTTCTACGATTCGAAATGTTCACTGTCGAAGCTTATCCTTTTTCCTGAGACCAGTTTTTTTAGACCTTTTGAATATTCATTCGTTGTTTGTTCCAAAGAAAGACCAGCTTTATTTTATATTGAAAATACATACTTCAAAATCAGAATTAATGCAAACATCGGGTATTCTCTGTTTCAACCTGACACGTCCACCCGAGTAGGATCAACGAAACCGAGATAACGTTTCGTGAGCTTGACGTTTCACGGAATACGAGATACCTTCAGGAAGATGGTCCCGAGGTGATAATCGATAACGGGAATCGGATTAATTCGCGGTGCTGACCACCGTTTACTTCGAATCGTGTTGCGAGTGGATACTCGGTCGAAACCGGAGACTCATGAACGCCAGGTAGTAGAATCGGAGTTCAATGTCCGATCGATGGATCGCTTTGCGAGCAAGTAGCCAGTATGCACTCGATATTGCATCGGCGGTGCAGTTTAATTAAATCAACTTTTCGATTCTTTACTTCGAATTCATTAATTTTCCCAAGCTCCATTTCCATTCAATTATTATCCAAGAGAAAATAAATAAAGCCCGGCAGGAGCTAGATCAGAGAATATTTGAAAGATCCAACAGCGGGACATTATTTGGCAACATCGTCGGTGGACGAACCGCAACATTCAGGATTGCATAAGCGCGCGGTAGCCGCGTATACGTACAGGCAGGCGGGCGCAAAGCTCCAAAATTTCGCGTGCGATGGTTGTCACCGGAATGCCGGAAGTTAATTCGTGGAACGACGGTGCACGCGTTAACGCTCCTTCTCCCGTCACCGCGAAATTACTTTCGCCGGGCCGTGTGCGAACACACGAGACCGACGGACACGCCGCCATTATACGTGGACTGCCATCCGCGTGGACGGATAATTCGGTTAATCGTCGGGGCACCGAGACCGGACGGACCTCTAAGTGCTGCTCTTTGCTGGAAAGGTCGAGCCAACAGCTTTTCCCGCTGATTTTATTCCCGCGACGAGCTCTGATTTGCCGAGCGCAACTCGTTTCGGTAACGAGACACGGACGCCCGACTGTGTTTCCGCGAGAGATGTTTATCACTGTCCAGGTGAATTTTTGCTTATGTTAATTTCTTGATATTTAGACTTTTGTTACGGACTGGTTTCATCTTTTCATTTTGGAGCAGATTTTAATAATCTAGGAAATTTTCATCTCGTATTACGATTGTTCTGTAAACGTGAAAATTCTATTGTCCTATACAATAATTGGCTGAATTTTGTTTTAAAGGATACGAAATTATTCACCTCTTCAGTTACCATTTAATAGTTTTTGATGCGTAGAATTTAAAAATGTAATTTTTAACTTCAGGAACTCGGCGGTTTAAAAGTTATAATTATTTGAAATCGAACGTTTTTAGCGTATTTTAGAGGTTTCCTAAAAAACTAACCTAAGGTAAGCTAGCAATATTCATTAAAAAATGGCGTCAAAGTAACCTCGAAAGTACGTTAAAAATGGTAAAAATGCATAAGCATAACTTTTAAACCAGTGCATTTCTAAAGTTAGAAATGACAAACAAAAGGGTTAATAAAGTTCAGCCCAATAAGCAGCTTTCTGAATCGTATAATAAGACTGGAGGCAGTGTTAAAGCTGACATACGAGCGATTTTCGAAACGAAAAGGCCAACTCAGCCCTTTAGAGCGCATTCGGCGAGGCTATTCATCTCGCGTTGTAAACGCACGTAGACGTTCAGCGATTGCGACAAGTGCATCAAGCTGTTTCGTACACGACGAACAGCTCGACGTCTGAAACCTTAAACAACACTGGAGATTCTGGGACACTCGAGGCACTCGAACGCGTCGAGTACCGCTCACAAGTTAAAGCTACTTGGCTAATACATCTGTCATCGAGTTTACATTCAAACAAAGAAGATCTCAGTTAGACGTAATCGTTTCAGTTTCGATCATTTAAACTTAAATCCTCTTCCGAAATCCTAAGATGAATTCGTAGTGCAATTATCATAATTATTCGCTACAAGGAGTTGGAAATCTAAAATCTC
Source organism: Osmia lignaria lignaria (assembly GCF_051020975.1). NCBI lineage: Eukaryota > Metazoa > Arthropoda > Insecta > Hymenoptera > Megachilidae > Osmia > Osmia lignaria. The sequence continues at coordinate 11,188,332 of NC_135040.1, forward strand.
ATTGTGTAGAATCTAAACAGATTTTCTATAACAATAAAATAATTAATTTTAACCTTCAAGGCATTGAAATTAAAATCCAATTACTCTATTGATCTGTACACGTGACAAGATTGATACGAACGTCCTGAGATAAGGATCGTGGGGATGCAAGAAAATGCACCATCAATGCCAAGATTCTGGCTCGATAAAATCACGCTTGACAATGACATATGCAGCTGCAATTCCCACACGTGTTTCTCTGTAAAACGAACCGAGACGAATTTCGATTTCCGTGGAAAATTTGGAAACCTTGGGTCTTAACAGGAAGGTATCCCGAAGGAACTCCGGATAAGACACGGTTGACCTCTTTTACCCAAAGATCGATAAGACCATCTTGATCGAAAAATAGAAATTTGTTATTTGTCTACTTTCCAAAATAATATGGATTATATAGTTTATATATATACAAAATTTATTTAACATTTCCTGGACACGTTTCTTCCGTCTCGAAGTTAACCAGGCGCCGTCTTTAGCACCTGAAAACGTGCCAACATCTCGTATTTAAGACGAGAAATATGTTGAAAATATTCTCATATACACGGAATACGTGACGCGAGATCGGGCACTCATCACGAAACGAAATAATGTAAAAGTTCTGGGTTATGCGTTACAGTTACCGCGACAATATTTTACCTGACACCTGGCACGTTTTCGACGCTAGGTATTGTTTAAAAACGTGAGAAATATTCGAAATGCAAATCGGATATGCATGCTGCAGCGAACTAACGTCGCGGCGTAAATAGTAATGATATTACAGGAATAAAAGTGATATAGTGTATTATCAGTTTCGCGATGCCCCGTATTTCGAACATAAATATTGGGTTTAAAATGCAAAACCGGATAAAGATATATCCGAACAGAAGCTCTTGAGAAATGGCTGCTTTATCCGTTATTATACATCGAGCCAATTCGATTAAACTTCGTATAAAATGAAAGGGATTATAACGATTTCTATTTAAAAAATTAAGCAATTTTTCTATTGTTAAATATCAATTTTCTTCGAAGCTGAAGTATTCAATTTCAGTGAGAGTTTTCAATGATACTTGTTCATGTATATACAGTTTTCTATTGCGACATTTCCTTTCACGACGTTCAGAATCTCGACGCGTGTTACTTCCACCGATCCATAAATAAATCCTATGCTTATTAGATCTTTCCAGAGCGTTCGATCTCGAAATCCAAACTAAAGTCGATCTAATGTCGAAACGGACGAAGACAACGATTGATTCATGGCCGATAACGAGGAAAGACGAGAGGATAACAAACCTACCTCCTACGTTTCAAATGGAGAGCAATAAAATGTCTTGCTACTAAACCGGTAGAAAGGGAAACAAAAGAAGAGAAATACAACAGCGTTGTCTAAATAATCGTTGAATTAAAAACATACGATTCCATCGATCGTTTATTTCACGAGCAGGCTGACTTCGAATACAGAGAATTAAACCTCCCGAATTTAACCCTTTGCCTGCTGAGTACTCCAGGCTTAAACGTTTTATGTGTATGAAATAAGAATTAAGTTTTTATTTTTTTTCATTTCATTTCTCAATTTGTTTTATCACATCATATTATTCTGATAACATATGGTGTGTAAATAGTAATATGTATTGATTATGATTAAGATACACAAGAAATAAATTGTGGACGCATATGTGCATCCACAGCAATCAAAGGGTTAAAATGATTAATTTACGTAATAATAAAAAATTTGAATACATTTGTTTGAAAATTGGCAACGTAGGGTGGTCGGATACCCACCTCTACCGACAAGAACTGTGTTCCCTTGAATCTCGCGTTAAGCAACGCGTGAATTTGCAAGTGAATTACACACGCTTAGAGTGGAAACGAGGAGTAACACAGAGAGAGAAACAGAGCGAACAAGCGGGCCACTTCGCACGTGTGGCCAATCGCGATAACTCGAGTGTGCTCGCGGGGTGTTACAGAGAATTATCGTCGGGAATGAACGAAGCAGGATGTCGGCTATATCTACGCCCCCGAGCGAATTCTCAGACAAAGCCGGCGAACCGCAATCGGGCCAGATGCGCGTGCACGTATTGTGCACCAAGAGGCCCGTCCTAAAATAATTTATCTGCCCGCCGGGGATACGCGCAACGACTGATAATGCACCTTGCGCCGCGATTTTCATTCGCGCCATTTATCCGGTTATCGAAATTATTCCTCTACCAAAGTACAATCTAAACACGCACGCACTGCGAACAATTTCTAACGATCAATCACCACCACCCCAATTTTAAACGTCTGCTTTCCGAATAAAGTGTTGAAATCGCGTCAATTTCAGTGGGAAAGTTTTGCACCCTTGCTGCAAATGAAATGAGATTTCTATACCGAAAGCGACTGAATTATCCGATTGAAAAGGTTTAATATACCCGAAATTTATCAAAACGTCTGGCTTATCAAAGATTCAATTGCAGAAAGTGTATCACGGCGAATTGGAAATAATAGTGTTAGATGTTGTAATCGAAATATCAGTGTTTACATACAGGAATTATAATTTTAACCGTGTCTATTATTAAACCGCTGGTACAATGAGTTCTTTACACTCAATAGCAAGTGTTATATCCAACAGAAAGTTAGATATTCCCTATCGTTTTATGGAAAGCCGAATGCATCGACGCACAGATTATCAGGAGCGTACAAGATAACAGGATCCAAAGTTTCAATTCGATGCCGTTTGTCCATCGACGAAAGACGCGGAAAAGAGAAGCCTTAATCGTGAAAATATTAACCGGCGAGGGATGAAACGGTCGACGATAAATGGCATCCATAACTTTCGATTCCCCTCGCGTCTCGTCTCGCGCGACACGCTGCCCGCATGATTACGGCTCGGTGACACCCAGAGATTCGTCGTGGACCAAAGTGTAATTCGTTGAAAGAGCCTATTGTGAATAAATTGAGCCAGAGCAAGGATTGGGCCGGCGCGGCGGTCGAGGAGTATTCGACACGGTGTTTCTCTCGGGCATCGCGTGGTTCGTTTTGTCCGCATGAAATTCCCACCGCGGTCTCCCCCTGCTCGCCTCTCCGACACCCCATAGTGGACCGTCAATTTATTAATCCAACGATCGTGTTGGACGAGCAATCGCACGAATAAAAGACCCGCAGAGGTGTGATCGGTTCCCGAGAATCCAACGGGCATTGTCCTCGGGTCGAAGCCTGGAATCACGAGAACGAAATGGATATCCTGCGTATGCGACTGTGGGTCACGATCGTGCCATTTTCACGGCTACATTTGCGCGATAATTGGGTCAGATAATTAGAAGGGCCAGCTTGTTGTCCGGGCGTGCCGTTGTCGTACACGCGGGTATTGTAGCGTTTATAACCGTGGAACGTTGTTGGCTTCCGCTGTAACTGCTTTTATCGTTCGCACACGCTCGCTGTTTCCGATCGTACGCAAGTTATTCGCTCTCAGCGCACGATCGTGATACAAGGGAATCGTTGTAGTATCGTATTAGACGTACAAATGAATAGTAATAAATTTGCGCTTGTATAGTGTCAACACGGAGCCATTAACCCTTCCGAGTCTACCTCGCTGTACACCGTGCTGCATCGAAGTACAAATTTTCCTACGCCATTTATAAAATCCAGGATCCAATATCGTAATTATCTTGGAATTCATATGTAACGAAATTTTGCTTGACTAAGCGAAGCCTAGGAATGACGTCCTAAAATTGCAATCGTTTCATTTTTCAATCGAAACATTTCATTTGAATTATTATCAGGATGCAATGAAATTATCGACACGACGCGGTTCATTCGAAGCTGCGGTACACGGCCGATACGTTGGAATCATTGCTCCACCGCTAATTTGCGGTCAATGGCCGCGAGATAAGGTTAATCAGCGATTTTTTTTTTTTTTTTTTTTTCGAACACCGCAACGGGGAGAGGAAGATGAAACCGTTTTACGAGGCTGATGAGAGAACAATGCCTTAGACGCGGAGAAATATCGTGCGAGCAGTCGCGATGCGTTGCTCTCTCCTCTTGGCCGTTTGGTCAACCCTTCGACCGGAAGTTGCCGCACGCCGGAAGCCGACTAGGTTTAGGCGAATGCGCCAGCTACGATTCCGTGGGACCTATCGCAACGATCTATACGGCTTTCGGACTCCGTTCGGCGCCTCTCTGAATGCATAAACACGAGTTCGTGTCTGGAGACCATACAAACCTTTCTACAGGAATCGTGAACGCGTTTGACCACGCGTACGCTTGCCGAGAAAGTAAAATCAGCTCGTTCTACAAATAATATCTATGCATAAAATAATCATTTTTTAATATTTTCTATCCGATGAGTTCGACCTAATGCGTTCGTAATGACCTAATATTTTAACTTGTTGTAGCTGATGATTCATGCATTTCGATGGGTCGATAATGAATGGGTATATTTATCGATTATGTCGGCGTAAAAGATTGGAGCTCAGAATAACTCTTATCTAAATGTAAATCCATGTTATCGCCTGTTAGGTTTCTCGATTCTATCATTTTACAAAACCGATATCGTTCGTCTTTTTAGATTTGCGTTACAATTGACCAACTTCCATTGTTCTAGGATTTAAATTACCATAACCGGAAGCTATTTAGCGCCATGGTGATGTAACTGTTACTCGTAATCGAATCGGTATCTCATTCGTCCGACGATCAGCATCGAATTGATCGAAAGCCCACGTTTTGAAGAAAGCCTGGCGGGCATTTAACGCGCGCGACTGTTGCCAACTCGGCCTGTAAATAGAATTAACAACGCTGGAATGATAAGTGACGTCGTGGCTGGATCTGATTCGATTAGGAAGTGTATCACACCGGGAGAACGCTCGTGGTGTCAATGAACCGGGATAATAGACGTATCTCCGCGTGGAACGGAAAAAAGGAAGAAGAGATTAGTTTACCTATTCATCGGTGATTAGAGACACCCGGTATACGCAGCAATGCGTGTCACGCCTACGACTGTCGCGTCAGGCGTTTGTCGGATCGACAGAAATTACTTTCAATGATACGAAACGTGGTCGGCATAGAGGCCAGTTTCGCACAGCAACTATTCTTGGCGAAATTCTTCGACGATAACGAAGGGAAAATGCAACAAACCAGACAATTCAATCAGATTTATCACAATTTTAGAAATAATTATCCTCGATGAAAGGGAGGATTAATTATAACGTTTCTATATTTACTTCAAAATGTATTGCTTCAACCGAGGTTCCAAATGTTTAAATAAAAAATTTTGATTCCACGCAGAGAAATTCCCGTGCGAATTTCCAACGAGGAAGTTTCGCTGATTTTTCGACGAAAATTTGGAAGCTTGAAATTGTTTCGCTTACCGCGATAGCCGCAAGAGAGCCGCGAATGGAATTTTGAAACGCGATTGCCACGTAGAACTTGTTATCCTTGCGTATCCACGCGGCTCGCAGATTGGAATAACGATGGCGAATAAAGAGCAGTACAGTTCGTAGTCGCGGAGCGTAGCATCGATACTTAACCCGGCCTATCAACCTCGGAAATCAGAGACGAACCTCGATTTCGCGACGGGTTATTACCATTGTCTTATCTATTTCTTACGAAGTTATTGATACCAAAGTACCTTTCGATCGAGTTCAATGATGTTCTATTATTTTTCTGAATTCAGCTCCGTCTTTAGCCATTTCTCAGGATGTAATTCGATTTTCTCTGATCAACCGTAGAAAATATCGCGAAAACAACAACGTCAATTTATTATACCGTTAGCACGTTTGATCTAACTCGATTTCGTTCGGGTTTCTCGGGGATGTTTCGTTGTTGGTTGGACTGTATCCAGCCGAGCTTGGCTGATAACAGGAACGACAAGTAGAACTCTGGGATACGTATAATGCGGCGAAACGTGCTCATGGAAGACGTATGTACCATGGTGCAGACCGCGTCTACCGTGTGCACGATGCTGTGTGATTCCCGCCATATTCACGGACCAATGATTTATATGCTAATTCAAAATGCAACAAGATCCCTTGTTCCGGAAACTTTCACCAATGGGACCAATAAGCCCGTGTACAGTTATCTCGAATGCTGACCAATAAACAATTTACTGCAATTCCAAGATGCGATAGGATTTATCTATCAGATCGTAAAGGAAGGAGGAAATTCCATTTCCATTAACGAGAATGACTATAAATTCGCTTAGGAATACGTTTTAAAAATCAAGAAGGAATTTCAGGATTTCGCGTTATCTCGCGATTGAAACGTTCCTTTCGAAACGTATACTTTCGATAATGAAACGCGAAGAGACGAGAGGATGTGTTAGTTTACAAAGCGTTCGTGTTCCAGGAAGATTCTTTGTTCTCGAATCTGCGGAATCCTTCGTTTCTCGTTTTAAAGACGAGTAAACGTACTAGCCGTTCGTTCCGCGGCCAAAAGGACTCCATTTTTAGACCATGCGGTCGATCCTACTCGGTTGTGTATCATCTCGGGAGTTAGTCATCGGTAGCACATTTGCGTCGCACGTTTCGTCACTGTCATTATCATCGTTGCGACGTTTCAACGAGCAAAATCCTCTCGGTAAAACGAAGATTTTTATGTTGGAAATCGGTCAGACGGATATCGTCGGGTTAGTCGCGAATGGTACTTTCTGTTTCATTCACCTGATCGTTGCCGAAGACACACTTGACGTTAATCCAACGGTGCGCCTTGACGGTGCAGTTGCAACCGTCCATCGCGCATATCCCGGGCGGTGCACTCTCGACCCCACCGGACAGAAATACTAGACACCACAGAAACACCGAGAATACGATCGCACGATCACACTTTAGCCCGTCCAGGCCACTGAACACTCTTCTTCTCGCGTTCATCTCGGATGGTTATCCTCAGTGGGACAAAGGGTCGGGCTAACGATCGATCGATCGCCTTCGATTTTCTTCCCTCGCCGATCTTTCCTCACATCGTTCACCGCACACCGTTACCCGTCGCGGACACTTTCATCGATCCTCCTCGCCGAATCCGGTTACATCTGTATCGATCGATCGATCGATCGATAAGGTACTGGATCTATATTTTTTTCCTTGGATAACCCTGGGAATCGTTTTTCGGGATCGGTGATATGTCTCTTCGATGGTCGAGATAAGCTGGGAATCAGCGAAGTGGACAAGGGAATCGGTGGATCGGAGTAGTCGGCCACGAAGAAGTGGAAACACGCGCGCGGACCGCTTGTTCCCGAAGAGGTGGGGCAGCTAGAAGCCAGCTGACGCGATCATGACGGAGGTTGCTTTGAAACTGTGGTCGGTGGCATGCACGATCGGTGTCTGCTCCCCACCAAGAACCATGTTCCTTGCCGAGCCTTGCCTTTGCCACGGCTCTCGCCTACTCTCCCTCTTCTTCAACCTTTTAAAAAGATAAAAGCCAGCCACGCTGCAGGTCGGAGGGGCGAACCCTTGTTCACCGTTGCTTTCCACCGGGTTCGCTCCGTTTAGATCGCGAGGCTTCTTCGTCGTCGGAGCCCGAGACACCGGTTCTTCCAGCAGCTCAGGCTCGTCGCACTTTGCGCCTTTCAAAGGGCTCTGACCTTGACCAAGTTAGTCAACCAAAGAAATTCTGTCCATCCCGGATCACGGATGTCCTCCTCGTGGTCGAGGCTTTACGTAACACTTGTTTCTACCGTGCGGTTTCGTCGAAACGGAGTACACTCTTCGTGGAACGCACCTGTTGGAGCGGAATCATGGTCGCTTCGTATCCTTTGTCGATTCTGCGGTGTTCTTTCGCGTTCGAAGATGTATTACCGTCTGCGGTTTCGTTTCTGTTATTCTGATCGGGATTCGAGTAATCTTGTTTTGTAGTTTCGTAATTATAATTTCCAATTTTAACCCTTTGCCATATGAAACTTACACTTCAAATGTGTGAAATTTGGCTGGTACTTTTAGTATGATTGAATTTTCAATTTAATTATAATTATAATTTGCTCAGTCAAGCATATTTCAATTTTCTTTATTTATTTTAAAATTCAACTGACGTAATTATAAAAAATATCATAGGGGAAGGGGTTAATAAAACAGCTCTGAAAATTATTGGTATAATTTCTCCATTATACACAACAGACCCATGTGGTAAAACAAATGCCGAAAATATCATGACCATTCAGAAGGCACTAAAAGCCAGCGAAATGCATTGCTTTACGGCCCGTTCGCAGAAAACTTGAAAGCCAACGTGTAACGAGCATAGCATAAAAACGGGACACGGCTGTTGGTTGGCTCGTCGCATTTCACGGTGCACGATGGGTTTCCCTAAAACGTTGTACGTACACCATCGTAGGCCGTTCGCTTTACGAGCGGATGCCTGACCATTTAATTTCCCATGAGAAATTGCGCGTGTTCATGGAAGTTGGTAGCCAGCGGCGTCGCGTCTGCGACACACATGCGGAACGTCCGTTCATTCATAACGCTTTTCCCGAACCAGGAAGCACCTGACGCCAGCCAGGGAGTGGCCATTTCCGAAATGACCACGTGCTGACCATACGTCACATCGAGGCCACGAACCTTAAAGCCAGCCGACCAATTTACAGCGGACGAATCTTCTTTCTGGTTCGATCGAGTTTCGCGTTCTTTCCATAAGATCCTCTTCTCATATTCTCGTGTTACCCGACGTGATCGGTAAAACGAGAGCCTGTATCAAGGATACTCCTCGGTACCGATGTCAACCAATAGGTATTGACGTTTCTGATGGATGAAACTTTTTCATTTTTTAACTCCACCATTCCGAGTTTCAACTATCCTAGTCGATACCTGTTTGCTATTGATAGAAGGATACAGACTGTTCAGTGGGACGTTTGAAAATTGCCTAACGCTTGCGAATATGCGAAAGATATTAAGCATTGGATTGCGTAAAGTTAGTCTCTTTCACAAGCGAATGCCGATTAAATATATAACCAAGTCTTGGGATACCGGTTTGGTCGCGCGTGGTTCTTCGAAGGTAGCCGCGTGTCCACGGGTTTTCGAAGAAGTCGTTCTTGGTGGCCAGTTGGTGGACGAGAAAATCGGCACGGCAATGATCGCTTATAGGTGTATAGAGAAACACGTAGCATCGTGTACGAGCTCCGGAGAACGGAATTACGACGTGATTGCGCCTTATTAGGGATGACTACGAACGATGAGTTGGTAGTTGGGGGGAAGCAGCGATTGTCTGGCTGACAGAAGAGCATCGTCCTCTGCTCGTGATCTACCCAGACGAGATCCGTGAAAACGGAGCACCAATTAGGGGCATCGCGGCTCGAAAACTCGTTGTAACGAGAAGGCTACCTGCGATGATCGTGGCCTCGTTTGGAACCGCTTCTTGAAACGCAACAGTACTCTTAGAACTCGCGATTCAGCTCCGTGTCGCGCTGGTCGTTGACTCCGTTAACTGTATAGAATTTAATTGTACAGAGAAGAGAGGGAGATAAGATTCGGTAGATTTAATTTACAAGATGCGTATTATAACACCCGTACGAATTTGGAAATAAAAAACAATTATGTCCTCTTGGTGCAAAAGTATAAAGTAATATACTTTTCAACAATTGCAATTTCCTCTGCTCTTTATAGTTGCCACTCGAACGAACGGCTCTTTCTGCGAGATTTCGTCTCCTGTTCAGCCGGGACCAGTGGTGGTCGTTTGGCAAGATGGTTGCAACCGGACAGCTTTGTGGATCCCTCGAAATGCGAGGCGCTTTACTCGAAGGAAGAGATGAAGTGCGGATGGCCGGCCATAGTTACTATACTCACGAGAGATCAGTACGGGGACGTCGTACATGTACCCAATCTAAAGGTACGATGTTGATTAATTATAACTCTTAGCATCGGATAGCGTACCTTTCCGTTTGATGCTTTAGAATTTCACAATTATTTCTGTAGGTCGAAGTGAAAGCAGTTCCCATAGACAAAAAGGACCTAGCAGAATCGGATCAAGGAAGAAAAATTCGACGAGTATCGCAGCCGGACCCGATGAGCTTCGGAGGTCATCCTCAGCCTCCGTTAGACGTTCCGTACGAGGTTACGATCAACAATAAGACCTGTTTCTACGCGATCACTATCATGAAGGCTTATCAAAACTATTCGTTCGAGGAGCTGAGGTTTATGTCACCGACTATAAAAAGATCGAGCGAGAGTATGCTGGTCAGACCTAACGGCGATGGAAGTTATAGCGCTACTTGGACACCGTCATCGGTCGGATGGTATTCTCTCATGATCACAGTTGACGGATACAACATGGAAGATGTGAGATATTTAAATTCTATTATTTATTTTTAACGATAAACGTCACTTTCGTGTTTTATGATATTAAAATCATTATACACCACTGTTGGGTATGAAGCATCCTTGATAATCTTGGGGTTTGATTTTCGCTACAGAATTACAGAGTGGAAGTGAAGGAACCTCCGCAGGGTATGCAACCACCGACGCGAAATATAGTGAAGAAGCCGCAGCATCAACCGAGCAGACTGAGAAAATTCGTGGTGAAGAATAGCGCGGGTTTGAGGATCAGGGCACATCCGTCTCTTCAAAGCGAGCAAATTGGAATCGTCTCGGTTAATGGCACTATAGCGTTCATAGACGAGGTAATCGTGGCTCCTTCGAATTACTTCCTCCTCCTCGAGAAGCGTCCCTTTCCTCAACGAAAGCGTCATTGTACTCTTATAGATTCATAACGACGACGGTGTGTGGTTGCGATTAAACGCGGAAACGATTAAGAAATTCTGCAGCAGTAGTCATCTGGAAGCTTGGTGCTTGCAGTACAATCAACACTTGGGAAAAACTTTGTTACTTCCGGTGGAAGAGCCGAAATCAATCTTAGATCAGGTCATCAAGGATACTATCTTACGGAAGAGGCCTGAAGTAGTTGACGAGTACGTAGAAAGATTTTCTTTCTTCTTGATTCTAGGATGATTTCTTCATCGAGTTCCTCGTTTTAGTAAAAGGAAAACTGTTACTTTCGATGGCGGTAGAAGCATGGTCGTGGTGAAGTGCGGCGCATCCGGTCACAACATCAGAAGTAGGCCAAGTTTGAAGGCAGCACCGGTGGGAATGTTGGCTCTCGGTAACTCGGTGACCATTCAAGAATACGTAAGTCTTGAAATTGATCATTATATTTTAACGACTTCGAAATAACGAATGTCTAATGGAAGGATATTGTTCTAATTAGTTTGCTAACAACGAAGGCACTTGGGTACGAATCGACGACGAATCGATGGCCAAGTATTGCTTCGACAAAGGTCGGGTGGCCGAGGGTGAAGCATGGTCCCTTGCCATTAACAAACACGGTGTTACGTACATGAAAACCGAGCAAGATCTCGAGAACGATCCGGTAGAGAAGAAACCGATCGTGGCTGATCCGTCCGTTTCACCTAATCACAAAGGTTTCGATTTCTCAGTGCCTTCCGTGAGCAACGAAGGCTTCAATTTCACCGCCCAGAATTACACACCGGGTACGGCCGAGTCTGGTGAAGGTAGCAACACGAATCCATTCATTTTTGGTTCGTACAACCAGCACGATTCGCCAGGTACAAATTAAGAAAACTGTTTTGCACAGTGACTCACGAACGATACCCCCATCAATATCAATTTCCAATGATTTCAAAATTTCAATTATTATCCTGAGTCACTAGGGTATTTTAAAAAAAAAAATTATCCTATCAAAATATTTGTTATCATATTCCTTTTAGGGAGCGATAAATTCACACCAGAGAAGACTGACGTTTCACCGAAATTCACGAAGCCTCATTCGAAAGAAAGAATGGTAAAGGAAAGAGAACGCGAAGGTGGTGGTGGTGGTGGAAAATTCAGCGTGTTGCAGAAATGGTTGAGAGGCGACGACAAGTGTCACGGGGAGAAAAAAAGCTCCCCTGGCAGGTGAGTGAAAACGAATGAAGCGGTAGTACGCGCACAGTTTCGATTAAGTTTTATCGTATAGTTTTGGCATCTGCAGGGACTTCTCCGAGTTCGTCGGGGTGTCTGTGAAGGAGTTGGTGAAAGCAATGGGTGAGAGTCGAGCGAATGGTAACGGTGCCACGCCACCGGAGACCCCGAGACGATTGTCGAGAAGCTCGTCACCGAAGAATCCCCAAGGTGGGTCACCAAGATTTCACAGCCCGTCCTCTAGCCCGGTTCCAATACCCGGTACGTATACACACAATTCTCAAATCATTCCGATAAATATCTTTTAGTTGCTCTACTCTACGACAGATCTTTATATTTGTTTCTATTATTTTTTTCTCTCTATCTTCTTGTGATTTGTTCATTGTTAATCTCATACGTTCATGTGTGTGTCTTACTTCACACTTTTGGCACCGTAACTGGTCTGAGGAGGGAAACCATTTCAGAAGCTGAGAGACCCGATAACGATACTTGTAAGATCATGTGTAAATAAAGTCCCGCAAATATTTCTTTGTTCCGTTTGAACGGATTATCTTAGAACGAACCATTAAGTATGAATAAGTCACACCTCTCCGAATGTCTATCTTAGGTTATATAAATATACATATATATATATATATATAAATTTTATCGGATTAGTTATAACAGAATAGTGATGTTGATCTTAGCTGGGTCCAGTCGGCAGCCAGTTGGTTCTGGTAATTGCCTCTTCCCTCCTGCTGCTCATGCACCAGGTACTCGCTCCTTTCCTACTCAACAATAATCCTCAGTCTGTACAGTTTAACGATATATTATATATAGTGCATAGTGTTTGTGTTGTTTCGATAATCGTACCACTTTCTCAAACTCTGTCGATTATAAATTGTTCTTGAAAGATGTTAGAGCACCGTAGATTGTTCCCTTTTTATTACTGTACGAACACGACACCACACCGAGTGCATGTATTCGACAAAACGAACACATTTTACACTTGTAAAATAATTCAATCGTTGCACGTATATCTACCTGTTGAAAATACACTCTCACGTTACTTGTACATATACGAGATAAAGAATCTAATTAGTGCACATCAGAGTACACCGAGAATAAGCTTAGCGTAATATAAGTATCATCGTAATCACTTCATCGCCTATGATTTCTACAAATGATCCAAAAATTGTCAGGTGGGAGAAGCTTGATAGGAGGGGGAGACAGTATCAGTAGCAGCCCTGTGCTATGTGGCTCCCCCCGAAGTGTCGGCCTCTCCCCTTTAGGTAAGGATAAAACAGCACACATTATGATACAGAATTTTTGGGACAGAAATACTCATGAAAGTCTCAAACAGCATTAACCGTTACACGCTACGATACCTTAGAAACTTGACACCAACATAGTTTGCACTGAAACACGAATTACATTCTGGAAACATAATCGTCACCGAGATTGGGCTAGTTTAATCATTCCTCATTTGTTCACGACAAAGTGGCACGAAATTATTTTGCACGATATCGATGCGCTATGCGAGAGAATGCCACGCAAAATACATTTTCTACTTTTCTTACGTTCGTCATGAGGATCAAGGTGAGATAGCACCGTCCTTGCGATACATAGAAATAAAAAGATATTAGTTTATCGAAGTCTTGCGGACGAATTACACCCCGTTTCTACGAGCGTGTTTATGTTTCCCTTTTCAAGTATCCGGTGGCATGGTGGACAGTATCACGTCGCAGAGACGTGGATCAACCCAAAGCGACACAAGTGCCTTGGTCAGTAGTCTAACGAGGGATCCTTCGCAGTCCCCAAGTGCTGTCAGCACAACTGCCAATACTCGCGACCTTTCTCCAAGTCCAAGTTGTAGTTCTTTACACATGAGATCCGAGGGTAGTATAGCTAGTCCACCCGACACACCGAAGCAAGATGGCGGGGTAAGTAATCGAGGCCGCGAATCGAATATACAATAACGAGATAGGGGTTGATCGACACCGTTTGATTTCGTTGAAGGATTCTCAAGAAAGTCCGCGAAAGGTATCTCAAGCGCAGACGCAAACGAGTCCCGAGAGTGCTACCACAGCTATGAAGGGTCATTTTAGCATCGGTTCGGCTGGTCCAAAGGAGGAACGTCATCCAGCGAAACTGAGCAGAAGGGAGCATAGCAAAATAGCTAAGACCCGAACGAAACGAGCTATCTCGCCGACTACCTCTCAAAGTCCTTCTCCGAATAGGACGTTGAATCTGACCAAGGATAAAGTAAAGGAAGCTATCAGTCCTTCGGTGGCAGAATGCCTGCGAGCTGTGTTCGCGGCGTTTCTTTGGCACGAAGGGATCGTGCACGACGCGATGGCATGCGCCAGTTTCCTCAAATTTCATCCTAGCTTACCGAAACAGGGCGCGCTCGTGGTGACCCGGCAAACGGTGCTGCAATCAACGGACAAGCAGAAACAGGAACAGAAAGCGAGACAAAGACACTCGGTCGAGGTGACCAACGCCGGGAACTACTTGCACATTCAACCGAGCACATTGGAGACTTTAACTCGGTCGGCGGCGAATGCGAACGCGAACAGGAACCGAAAGAAACAGGAAACAACGATTAAGGAAGAGGTGCAGGAAAACGGGAAATTAGGCGCTCTGCCGGAATTTCAAACGGTCGCTGTTCTACCGCCGGCACTGAAAAGCTTGGTATTCTTATGGGAGGAGCTTAGCACTAATTGTCTTCAAACTATAGAACAACGCTCGGTACTGCCGAGCCCGATATCGCAGATACAAACGACGAAGCTTAGCAAACGACCGGAAAAACGGATCCGGGAGGACAAAGTGAAAGAACGAGAGAAGAAAACCAGCAAGAAGAAAAAGGAATGGAAACCGGTCGGAAGAGCAAACGGATCGGAGGCGCTGGGAGGAATAGAACGAGAAACAATTTGCGAACTCTGCGGCCTTATGTTTCCGCATCCAGTTACTTATCATATGAAGATGATGCATCCCGGTTGTGGATGGCACGCAGGCGGGAAGGGTTACAATAGCGGAGGTAACTATTGCATCGGATGGGCGGGGAACTGTGGCGACGGTGGAGTCGGAGGTAGCTCCTGGTACCTCATCTGCGATACCTGTCGCGATAAATACTTGAGAGCTAGGAAGCTGAAACTCGCAAAGAAATTCCTAACCGGGATGACGAAGAAGAAGAACGGTACTGGCAAAATCGTGTCGCCTCTCGGCAGTCCGAATGGTAACGAAACACACATCATCATGAAGAACAATGCGATGTTCCTGTTAGACCTGGCCAGTGCTTCTGGATTAAACATTCCGAAACAGCAAAGACGACCTTCTCAGACTTTGTCGTCGGTGGCTGAAAATTATAGTCCCCCAGAAGCGGCTGGACCGTTCCCTCCAACTGGACCATTCCAATGTCTGCAAGCCTTGGGAGTTCATAATTCGCAGAGTCACGATGAAAGGTACTACGAAGAAACCCTGAGACGGCAAAATGGTCACCCGAACGGTTATGAAGGGAACAATGGCATGTCTAATACCACAAACGGCAGGGTAAGGAATTTCTATCAATTTTCTCGATGATTTTATTCGATAACTTCGTCAATTTTTATATAGCCTCTGTCGGAACATCCTATAAGCGATAGCGACAACGAAAGTACTAAAGGTCGGGGAAATTTTCATCGGTCAGTATCGATGTCCACTGCGGCTCCTTGGACCAGGAATACTAATGACGGCAGAGTGGTCATGATGCGGAAAAGGAATAACAGTAGCAGCGAGATGAACAACGGTACGTGAAAATTCATTGAATTCTAAGATGAATGTAGAAACCTGAAGGTAATTCGAATCAAGTATTTTCTTTTGGTACAGAGGCAGGCTCGTCTCTCCTGTGCTACCCTTCCGCAGCCCTTCAGAAGCTAGTACCTTCGATGAACCAGTCGGCAATTGTCTCTACTAGTCAAGCAGAAGTGACAAATACTGACAAGATAGAGATTCTCGTGAGGCCAGTGATGCTGTTCGTTCTTCAACAACACAACTTGCAGCATTTACAACTGGCCATGAAGCAGGCGTTACGTCGTGCTGCGTGTCGAGTTTACGCGATGCAAGCGTTAAACTGGTTGTTAAGAAGCGTCACTCAACCAATCTGTCTTCATGATTTACTATGGTGGTTCGTTGCTTCCCTGTCACCAATTGTATCACCTGATATTGCAGATGCGAATGACGAGGACAATAGGACTGACAGAAAGGAAGATCACGTAAGTTGTTCTAGCAACTTGGGTCTTGAGTTTATCTCACGAATAAAGTGTCTCGCAGCGATAACGTTGATTGTTTGTTTTTAAGGACATGATCGGTGTATGCGAACATCCCTTGAGCGATCTAGTCATAGCAGGCGAATCTGTTAATCCATTGCCAACAGTGTTTCACACTTTGTTGCAAACTATAGCGGATCTCATGCTTTTACCTCCGCCTGGTAGGTCTTTCGAGTTAGGCTAAACGTATTATTTTTACATTCATTATATCTTGTACTTTCGTATTTAGGATCACCCCTTCAACAAGCTGCTATTCGCTGCTGGGGTATTAAATTCACTCCTGCGGATCACATGTTCTTACACAGAAGTCACGTGTTTAGTAACATTAGTAAAATACTCTCGAGGTCAGAAGAAGAGGAGGACACCACGTTGAGCATGCACGAAAGTCATCAGTCGGTGCATTCTCAACAAGTGAATAGTTGCGTGGAGGTTTTGAAAGATTTGACGTGCGGGGTAGAGATCAAAGCCTCGAGCAGGCAAGCTATGATAGTCAGTTTGACCGATAATTCGACGGAAACTTTCTGGGAATCTGGCGACGAGGATCGTAATAAAACGAAGACTATCAGTATCGTCTGTGGTGCTCATTCTATTCCACGAGTAGTTTACATTCACATCGATAATTGTCGCGATTTAACGGTAAGTGTGATAATAAAATGTAATTGTATTTTCAATTATCGTTTCCGGTATTTAATAAAATGATCCCGTAGCACAAGGTATCCAGCGTGACGTTTCAATCGGGCAGCAATGCAGATGAAATGGTAAAATTGAGAACGGTGGAAATTGAAAGTCGTTCAGCAGGCTGGATTCACTGTCCAGTTACTGGTAATTTTTCATACTCTGAACAATGAAAAAATTAATTGTGCGAAGAATAATTAACGTAACCTTTCCCGTAGACCCACGTCATATTATTGTGAGACTCGATTTAAAGGGTCCAGACAATTCTTTACGCGTTCGACAAATAAGAATCTTGGGCGAGATCGAAGGGGAATCATTGAAAATTGGAAAGCAATTGAGCGCGCAAACGATTCAGCAAAGGAATTGCGAAGCTGAAACGTTGAAAGTATTCCGTTTGATTACATCTCAGGTAAATTTTTTTATTGCACGAGATATAATATATGACAGAGATGGAGATTATTAATTTTCATATATTAGGTGTTTGGTAAACTCATACAAGGCGAACAGCAGCAGCAACAAACGGAAGCTGCAGAAGGTGCTAACGAAGATTTGGAAGACAGCAATGATCTTCGGGAACATATGGTTGGAATTTTGTTCAGTAGGAACAATCTGACTCATTTACAGAAACAAGTTTGTACGCATATCGTTCAAGCTATTCAGAAGGAAACCATTCGAATGAGAGAAGAATGGGAAGCACTGTTGTGTTCACCAGCACCTGCTAATAGCTTACTAAGTGATAACAGCGATTTACCAAAGGCAGCCGATACTTATTGCTTCGAAATGTTATCTATGGTGCTTGCTCTAAGTGGCAGCTCTGTGGGACAGTATTATCTGTCGCATCAGTATGGTTTATTAAAAGATCTATTGAGTTTATTACATACAGGATCAGCTAGAGTGCAACGTCAAGTATGTACAATATTTATCAACTCGATGCTTAACTTCCGATATTCAATAATATGTTATTTTTTAATGATTTAGGTAACATCTCTTTTGAAAAGAATTTTACCCGAGATCAAACCGGAAACATTGGCTAATGTGATTAGTATCAAACGCCTGCCACCCACTGATTTTAGTATCGTGTCTGCGGCAAATAATGGCTTCACCCATACCTCAGAATTCGATGAACATTCCCCGGGGATTCTCGACGTTTTCCTAAGTTGCATCGCGAAAGCGTTAACGGTTCAAGTTAAAGTGAAAGGGAAAGAAAATAATGGAAAGGCTTTGCAGACAGCATCGCTAGCTACCAGTATCCATCCCAAGAGTTACGTTGGGCCGAGATGGTGGCTAAGAGGTTGTATGACGCGAAAATTAGCCGAGGTGATAATTCAACTTTTAAAAGACATGGCATCGGTGAGTATTAATTAATTTGATATTTTGACAGTTAACTAAATGTCCGATATTGATATTCGTTCCAGGGAAAACTATCAGAAGCATGGGCATCGGTGACCAAAGCAGCGATCGCGGAAAATATTTTAAATCTTACCAGACTAGATGAGAAGAGTCGTGACCCATCTGAATGCCTGAAAACTCCAACCTTGTGGTTAGCTCTTTCTTCGTTATGCGTTCTGGACTCCGATCACGTCGAAAGATTATCTTCTGGTCAGTGGACCGGTTCGGAGGGACAACCACCACCTCCTAGAGTAAGATCAATGAAAATAATTTATCAAATTCATTACTTTATATCATCATACGTTTAACATTGTCCGTTTTATCCATTTAGCCAACGTGTAGCAATCACGATGACGGTGAAACAACAGCCATCATCCAGTGCAACGTTTGCGGAAACTTATGCGCGGAATGCGACAGAATCTTGCATTTGCACAGAAGAACTCGAATGCATATAAGACAAGTTTGCAAGGAAGAGGAGGAAGCTATACGGGTGGATCTTCACGAGGGTTGTGGTCGAACGAAACTCTTCTGGATTCTGGCTCTTGCCGACAGCAGAACACTGAAGGCTTTGGTAGAGTTTCGCGATGGTTCGCCGAGAAAACCGGTCGGCGCTACTTCCGGTATCTGCAGATTCTGTGGCACCACGGAAAACACGGGTCTGCTGGCGATAGGGAACGTATGCGCGGATCACGATTGCCAGGAACACGCGAAGAATGCGTGCACCAAAGTGCATTCCTGCGGACATATCTGCGGAGGTGTTCGAAACGAGAAGAATTGTCTATCGTGTTTGCACAGGTGTTTGCCAGGAAGCGATTTGAAGCAAGATGCCGATGACATGTGCATGATATGCTTCACGGAAGCTCTGTCAGCCGCGCCTGCAATTCAGTTGCAATGCGGACACGTTTTCCATCTGCATTGCTGCAGGCACGTGTTGATGAAACGTTGGGTAGGACCGAGAATCACTTTCGGTTTCTCTCTTTGCCCTATTTGTAAAGTACCAATGGAACATTCCACTTTGGCCGATCAGTTGGCTAGCATCAAAGAGTTGTACGAAGATGTTAGAAGAAAGGCTTTGATGCGATTGGAATACGAAGGATTAAACAAGTATGTATAAAGTTTATAATTGACGATGGATGTTTTATTTTACATGCTTGTTACGTATTTACAGGGCCGAAGCGGTATTTGGTCCAGGAGGACGATATCACCAAGATCCCGCCGCGTATGCGATGGAACGATACGCGTACTATGTTTGTTACAAATGTCAAAAGGCCTATTACGGTGGTGAAGCGCGATGCGATGCCCAAATTGGCGGGGAAACGTTCGACCCTGCGGAATTAGTATGCGGAGGTTGCAGCGACGTGGCAAGGGCTCATATGTGCCCGAAACACGGAGCAGATTTCTTAGAGTATAAGTGCCGATATTGTTGCTCGGTGGCGGTGTTCTTTTGTTTTGGGACTACTCATTTCTGTAACCCTTGCCATGACGACTTCCAACGAGTCACTACCATTCCAAAGAGCGAATTACCTTCGTGCCCTGCAGGTGACTTTGCTGTATCTAATTCTGTGTCTAACATCTTACCTGGTAAATTTTATTCTAATGATAATTTATATTTTATCAGGACCTAAGGCAAAACAATTGGAAGGAGACGAATGTCCTTTGCACGTTAAACATCCACCTACTGGAGAAGAATTTGCGTTGGGTTGTGGCATTTGCCGCAATGCACACACGTTTTAAAAAGAATTTTTGATATAACAACTTGATACGAAATGGGATTCTTTCACGATTTAACAGGCGATCCTTGTTGACTCTTATCAATGCAACTATACTATATAATGGATATACAGTTCGATATAAGCATTCTTATGATAACGATGGTGCGTCATTAATGCAGTAAGAAGGGAAAGATTGAGAATTCTTATGATTGCAAAGGTGGAATTGATGCAACATAATGATGCACGAGGAATCAAATTAGAGAGCGAGAAAGAGAGAGAACTGTGTAGTTACAGTCATAAGTGAGAATCTGACGATGCGTGAAACTATAATACTTGTTAAGTATTACATAAGTCGTTTTTATTGGTGATTGTAAAGAATTACTTAAAACGCATAATGGAGATTGAAAAGAAAGTTGTGCGTGTATTAAACTTCCATGCAGTGCGATAAACAAGAGCTTACACGTGCATAAAGTCATACAAAACGTAGTGAATTCATTTTGGTAAAATATTCTAGATATAAGTGTTTAAGATAACATAATATTAATATAATTCTCTACGCTACTTAAGAAATATTTAATTATTATCGACAATGATCCTAATAAATTATGTATGTAGGTAAATTATGTATGTGAAAGAAGTATGTTATTTAAAAAAAGAACAAAAAAATGTGAAGTCAGCTGTGAAGAGTATATATATATATAAAAAAAAGAAAAAAAAAGAAGTTTGAATGAAAAGTTACACCAGTTACGTACTGTATGTACGGGCGAATCTATATTTGCATTTGTCATTCAAGATAGTCATGAATTTGTGCATTTCTCGTGTTGAAAATTTTTCTTTGTTTTTTGTACTTTTCCAAAGGAACAATGTGAGGTAATGTCTCATACCTGTCACGTTATTTATTTATAATTATATCAGTGTAATGCTTTGTACTACGTGCGCTGTTCGGCGAGACGATAGAATCTGTGTATATTCGTATAAAAAAATGAAACGCGTGGACGATAACCGGGTGGTAAACGTCGATTGTTATTATTTGTGTTTCAATCTAGTGCAGATTAAATGAAAGTAATAATTTGAAAACAAAGCAAAACAATGAAAAAGTAAGATCGTCTTTACTGACCTGCCTTTTACCCGTTTAAAGATGGCGACTGAACGATTCGAGAATCAAAACTGGCGCATTTTTCGACTGCCGACTGATCGATCCAAGATGGCGGCCCGCGACAGCGCCGCGACACGGCAGTTTGCCGTAAGCAGTGCGAGGTGTAACGTGTGTGTGTGTGCGCGATCCTGACGTTTTTCGCCTGATCAGCGGTAAGTAGCCTTTATTTACGAGTCGTGCAACAATAGTTATATAATTCGCGAGTCGCGTGAGTTGTTTATGCTCGTTCATCGGTCAACCATTGGCGGGAAATGTGTTTTTCTGATGTGAAACGATCGGTGCAACCGCTCGCCCGGAGATCATCTCCTACGCACGTTCGTACCACCCTGCTAGCATTGCTGTCAACTCGCTCTGTTTATTTTTACCACGAATTGAAGCCAATTACAAGTCGAGCGTTAGCCTAATTGAACAAAATTACCCATGTACTTCGTTCAAAGAAGTATCTTCCAGTCAGTATTTACGATAATCCATTTCTACCGATCGATTCATTTAGAAAATCTTCTATAAAAACAACAAGCATTCCACCTGTATTCGGGCAGTGATCATTTATGTGTAGGCAGCGTTCTTGACTCATTCGTTTTCCAAATATTTCGTAGAAATCATGTTGCCACGGTAGAAAATTTCTTCTGCAAGTTGTCGTCTGCTGTGTCGATACTTAACCTCACTTTGCTCACTTAACTCGAAGGGCTGTCAAGTTACGGACGCTTACCAGGCTAAGTAGTCCTTGAATTCGGTAGTCGATACTATCTATAGATTTCCACCGTCTTTCATCCTATTTGTACGAGGAACAATAGAACTCTCTCTGAGAACAGTATTTAACCCTTGTTTCTTAGATACATTAAAAAGAAACATGTCAGACGAGTCAACGAATCCAACGTACACATGTGAGCTAGAGTTTAATATTAACCACAGTGCCTGGTGAATCAGACAATGAAAGTCAATGTCGCAATCGTAACAGTCGCGGCAAATGATTGCTTCGTGGGATTGCACTATTCACAAGGGTACAGTGAATCGAAAAACAAAACAATTATTCGTAACAATGCTCGCCCCTGTATTATTGTACCATTGGTTTGCGGTAGACAAATCAGTAACACGTAATGGACGCATGGGGAGAGGCCACGGTTGTAACATTCCGACGAAGAAAAAATGCGCTTTGCGGGAGCCGTTTAGATTCACGTGAAACTGGTTTTAGACACGTGCGTACCACGCGGTCTAATGCATTTCACGCATCTCACGCGTTCGAGCACGCGCCCATCCCTTCATGGGTGTGCATCGTCCAACGCATACCATTACGCGATAACGCACGCTTCGTCAGCTCGATGAACGATCTTTTTCGGAGAAAACGCGCTATCTTTTCCGTCGGATTATTTCATACTTTGAGTCATTTCGCTTTGTTCAATTACTCTAACGTCATTCGGTACATTATTAACAAAGAGATCATTCCAAACTCGGGAATTCAAAAAATTATAAAACTTTGTGAATATGTAGAGAATGCCCTTCCGATTAAAACGCAATTTTCATTTGTTACCCGTTTTCAATCTAAGGGGATGAAAATCGCCCTTAAAATTTCGGTTGTTTTTCAGTTTTTTTTTTCCTTTTTCTCCAAAACCGTTGAAGCTATCGAAAAACTTCATGAGCAAAAGTTGTTCGTTTTAATGTATAATATTTTTTTATGTTAAAACAAAAGATTATTCTTAAACATTTTTGTTTATAACTTTCTGTAATTGTTTAAATAATTTCTTGTTGAACCATGCAAAAATGCTATACATTAAGACGAACAACTTTTGCTTATGAAGTTTTTCGATATCTCTAACGGTCTCGGCGGAAAAGAACAAAGAACCCGTAAAACGGTCGAAACTTTAAGAGCGATTCTCACCCTCATATACTGTAAATGGGCAGCAAACGAAAATTGCGTTTTAATCAGGAGGAAATCACCTACATATTCACAAAGTTTCATAATTTTTTGAGTTTCCCGGTTCGAGATCATCGCTGGTAAGTCTCCGAGGAAAGGGTTGACAGTAGTCTGAAATGATTGTTCCACGACATTGGACTTCTCGCGATTGAAGTTGGTATTCCGGAAAACCAGTTTCAGTAGAAGATTATCTTGTCCCGTTATATTTACTGAATCGTATGCACTGCATCCGTGCCGTATGTGTTGTGGCTTTTACTCCGGGATGTCGAAGGTTTACCGAAACTTTCATCGTTTCCAGTGAAATCGAATGCCGTCGGCAAGGATAAAGGTTTACTGAACATCATTTTTGGTAATTATAGATGGACTTTGAATATTTTGTCACTTAACATTTGTTTCGGAATACCGCACAGATATGCAAATGTATCCAATTAGTCTGTATTTAAATAATGAACGAACATACAGCAAGTTACAGTAAACAGCCACGCAATGTACCGTCGAGATAATCAGCTATCTTGGTTAAATATTCCCGCTATCTTTTTTACTAAACTTGTAACATTGCAAGTTAGCTTTTTCTTTGAAATAATTATCTCGCCAAGGCAGGTGTACAAACATTACATTTCCGTGGCACTGTTTCTTCAAGCCTTATTCGGACACACTTGAAAATCCTCCATGTTGAAAAGCAGAGAGGTTAAACTATTTTTAGCATTTCACTTGTGTGTTTCGATCGGCGCTAATTAATGAACTTGCTACCGCAAACTATTCGCCGAGTGTGCGGTCGATACTGTGATAGTAAAATTTTCACCGAGAATGTTCCATCTTTCCGCCTTGTTTCGCGGTTAGAAAGTTGAAAACATTGCCATTAATTCATTGCTGAACGTTTCAAGCGGGTTAATTAGTCGGACGATTGTGACCTTTGGTCTTGTCAGATAAATTGAATATAAAATTTCAAGTAATCGGAGTTTTCCGAATGCTTTTCTAGTATTCTGAAAAGCTTCAGACAGTCTCGTGTAAAAAGTAACCCGTTATTGAGAGGAAACACTGCTCGATAAAATAACAAGTTTGGCGAGAAACTTTCGATCGAGAATCAATAATCTGGCCATTAATTCGGAGAGAAACTCCACGGATTTGGTTAACAAATTCGTTGCAGAGAAGTTCGTTCAACCAGATCGAAACTACATATATCGTGGTACAGCGCGGAAATGAAACCAAGAAGTTTCTGTTTACTCGTTTTCGATATTACGTACAAATTTGATAATCTTTTCTGTGGCGAACCAGTCGTTAAAAGTCTATTTTATTTATTTATTCAGCTGATAGATATCACCGAATTGTCACAGTTTTAAAAATATCAATTAACCGGTTTCAGTACTTAATGAATTTCACTAAAATTTTTTTCTTTCGACTATCACTCAACAGGATCACGTGTATTTAAATCCTTCATTTTATCGTATTTAGAGTGTGACTGTGCACGGTACATTGTAATCGCGTTAAAGCTCCGTCAACGAACGCCGCTCTCATTACCGAGATTAACGGCGTTTTAATTACTCTCGGAAGTATTTAAGCTTGCGTACGCCAGTCTAGACTCCTTCCGATGAGCTTAATTGCCCTTTTATCCAGTCCGTGTATAATTTCGATGAAAGAAATGCTCCGTCATTTACACGAGTACAGTAGTACAGGAAATGCAATCTATTAATTAGTAGATCTTACAGATTTACAGAAATAAAATATGAATTTGAAACCAATTAAAAAATAGAAGATTTTTGTACGGACCCTTACATAGAGAATTTCATTACGAATCAAATGAACCTTTGATCGATAAAATAGATTGATAAGTGAAAATCAGCTAATCCGTTAATTAAGAACCGCGGTCGTGAGTCGCGAGGTTCTCAGCCTCTTTATACTCAAGATCAAGGTCGAGAAAATCGTCCGCGAAGGAAACTCGTTGGTTACCCGCGGAGTCGAGCGGAAAGTTCGCGGGAGAACGCGGTTCGGAGCGTTTGCGCGGCTCGTAAGGCGGGCAGAAAGAGAAAGAGAGCGGGCAGATTCGTTGACGCGTGCACACAGGTGCGTGAAGAGCAAGGTGAATGCGCCTTGAAGACGGTGGAGCACCTTCAGTCGTATCTTCTTCCTCTTCCCATCGACACCTCGGACGGTGCACCGAGTCCTAGGCTGTATCGCGTGCCGAAACGTAGCTTCTCCCAGGAAACTCGTCTTTGATCCTCTCGAGCCTTCGTCAGCGCACGTATTCACCGAGGCTAGCCTCGTAGTAGTCTTCGAGAAGATGAGCGGCAAGGAGCACGTTGCTCGCTCCTCGAAAGCGTGATTCAGCTTGAAACGTTCCCTTGTGCTCTGTGATCATTATTTTTACGGAATGCAACGAGGAACGTCGAGTAATGAAAAGAACAAAGAAGCAGAAGCGTTGTCAAAGATTCTTTCAACCATTTTTGAATAGTTTTTAATTGTGAATGATCAGCAGAGATTGATAATTAATGAATATCGAGTGACGAGTTGATCGCGGACAAACTTGCTTCGTGATTAATTAGCACCGTTAATTGCTTGCCTCCGTCGATCGTCAAACATGTAAGCTTCCGTGTAAACGTGTTCCGGAAACGATTAACAGCGTTTGAATCTGTTTGAAGATGTTTGAAAGGTTGATTTCGAGGATTGAAAATTAGACGAGACGTTGCGGTAATTTGAGTTCTGTTTTAGTTAATTTTCTTGTGTCTTTCTGACGAATGGATCGAGGGCTTCGTAAGTGATGATTTCTGTGTACTGTTACAATCAAGAGAAACAGGATTGTGTTTGATAGAAAAACTTGGTCGACCCGACGAGATATGGGAGAGAAGCTTTACCATGGTCGTCGTAGCGTCGTCGGCGATTACCGTAATTGAGGACTTTTCAAAGGATACGTTAGGAAGGTAAAATCACGTGGAGAATTTTCTCTTCTGCTTCATTACGCGTCCTACATGATTCTCTTCGTTATCTTCGAACTTCCTTAATCAACCATGACGCGTGCTCTAATCGAGTTATTTCAGAATGAAATATAAGTCGCATTATATTTTTTTTAAATTTCAAATATTCTAATTGAAATTCGTAAAAGAACAGTACAAGCATTTCACTCTGATCCATTCTTTGCTGTAATAATCTACCAGCCATTTTGCGCTAAGAACATTAATGCCGGCTGTCCATAGCGATTTATTTATTAAATTGGTATGCCGTAAGTGTTATTTCACGATACCTTTATGTCATCAAATTGTAGCGGACTTTCTATGTACCTTTCGAAACCGGTGATTTGATATGCAACCGAGGTAATATATAATTTGCTAGTTAAAAGATTGCATGGAAATTCGCGATACTGTTAGGTACATTAGCGTAGCAAGCATAATCGTTCGCATTACCATAGAACCGTAACGCACGGACGTTTTCAGCTGTAAGGGGTTAAAGTCCTGCTCGAGTTACGCGAAATTACGTTGATGTACAACGCGATGCGCCGAGTCTAACGGGCATGACGATCGGAATGATTCCAGAAAAAGCCTCGGTTTAAAGGCGCTCAGCAAGAAACGACATTATTTCACGGTATTGTTACCGTGTCGCGTCAACAATTTCCTCCTTCCAACGGTTCCAAAGCTGTCCGATCTTTTTCCTACCGAACAATTTCCACGCGAGACTTCTCCTTCTTCAACTTCTTCGTCTCCTTCATTTCGTTTTAGTTACAGGCTGCTGGTTTAAATTACCGAGCTTCTTTTGTCTGGAATACCAGCAGCATCTAATCTTAAATTACCGGAAAATTTCAGGGGGATGAAATCTGAGGGTAGATTGGATGGTCCAAGTTTTTATGATGATCTGTATTCCTTTTTTGTAGCTTCTGTTAATCATTATTATCATAATCGAAACTCAGGAAGAAGAGAACGTTTTTTAGGTCGGTGAAATTGGACGGGTCGTTTCTCCGTTGTCATTCGTCGAGCAACGATCGAAAGTACATTCGATCCTGCTTTTAGTCACGATCTCACCTGAAATCGCGAACGCGAGGGTCGTCGCGTGAACTTGGCCTCGTTCGTCAGCATCGAAATCTCTGTTTTCAACGTCGAATAGTATTCTTCCTCGCTCGAATTGAACAAGGAAACGATATTGATCGCTTGCAATTCGACTTTCCAACCGACTACCTGTTTCCTTAATCGCTGTCCTCCTTCGAAATCGACAGGTAACGGTGGACGAAAGAGTAATCGATCCATTCTCTTTGTTGAGCTCGTTTATTCCACGTTGTAGGTATATTTCACCTATTTAAATTTCAAAATTTCTCCGTTCGATATAGGTTGAAAAAAGAAATACCCTAAAGTACAGCAAAGATGATTGCACCTCAAGAAAATTAAAATTAAAATTGAAATTAAAATTTTATCGGTGATATTGGAATATTTCCTCATCCTCTTATTTAACCTCCATCCACTTCCATCGTTTCTCGGCTGAAAGAAACGCGATTTATTGCGAACGATGTTCGACGTTTAACGAGGAAAACGTCAAAGATGGACGCTACGCGATGATTCGAGGGGGGGAGGAAAAGCACACGGTCAATTAAAGGAAGCATGCAGCCCGGAACGAACATTGCTCTGCGAAGCATCACAGCTTGCGGATGCATCCATGTAAAACCGAATATGCATGGCCTTCTTTTCATTAGTCTTCGTGCGTTCGTATCTCTTTTCATTTCCTGGCAAAATGAATTAAATTCTAGAATGACATCCGTAGAAAAAAATAATTTCTTTTATTAGCGAATAGAATCATACGAAATCGTCCATGAGAACCTGCACAGTGTGTAAAGTATGCTTCCCACATGGTATACCGGTCCTTCTGACCTTTCATGGACCTTCACCTACTCGATGAACTTCTCGAACTTCCGCCTAAGAAACATATCGATGTACATCCACGTGTAATGCCGTAAGGTTTGCATTCCTTCGAATACATTCACGGAATACCTACTGAGAAACGGTCGAAGCAAGATACGACCATAGTCCTCGAGCATGATTCGCTCGATTGCACTTATGACCTCTTTAGAATCGTCGCGAGAAGTGATCGGTACTCGGCTGTCGGCGACAAACGACTTTTTTACGATGAAAGTGAAACGTACGAGCTGTTTGATTAGCCATCAGTGTAAAGGAAATGAACTTCCCTTGGATTGTCAATTAATTTCTTGATGCAACCTGTTTGCCTTTCGGTTCGATGATTATAATTCTTCTTCGGACCTTCGCAAAAATACCTCGATAACTTTTTATAAAATTGTATACCATACGCATGATAACGTTAATTTCCTAAAGGATGCATAGCAGAGTACAGAACATAAAGTAGAATAAGAGATTCGCGTTCGGGGCACGTGTCCCTTTATTTTCGTCCTAGATTCGCGAAAAAGTCGGTGACCCCGGTACTTTGACCGTGGTCCCCAGTGATTTAAGTAGAAAGCTGAAGTATGATATACGTAAGACAATTTTGGAGCTGCTTCTCTATTCAAATTTTCATTGTCCTCGTGCAATTTTGCAAATTTCCTTCCAATTGTTTCTAGTCAACGTTTAATCACTTTTCTAACGGACTAATGACACTGTGGAAACCTGTGAACCTAGATGGAACAAAAGTCAGGGATAGTAAATCTTTGGACCTTCTTTTGCCATCAATGGCGAGCATGAATAATACATGCATGTTACACGGACGCGAAAAAAAGGAGGGGAGTGGTAAAGTTTGGTAGGAAGTCGATATGGTTTTCGGGGCACGTATTTTATACCTGAGGTAATCTGATTTTCTAGACCAGCCATGGAACTTCTTGGCTGGCATACTTGATCGAGCCACCTTCGCCGATCTCATGCGTTTTCGTTTATACGAGATTATTCCGCTTCTTTCTCGATTTTTGTAACCTGCGAATCACGATCGGGCTATCAGACTCTTCCTCTTTCGCTAGTTTCTTATCGCCTTCCGGTGTGGTATGCATCGATGGTAGAATCGAGCCTCATAAAATTACCAGTGATGATTTAACGCCTTTTTAAGATCTCGATAAGGTCGTTTCACCTCAACTACTAACTTTTCTCTTCGAATCTCTAACTTTTTTCTTCGTCGTTTCTTTTACTCGAGCACATAATTCTCCGTTGACATTATAATTTCGCGACCGTGGAATTTCGACGTTTCTTCCCATATTTATGTCGAATGAGACTGCGTTTCCTCGCCAGTGAGTTTTACCTGTCGAAGGAATTCAAGGTTCCCTGACGATAGAGATGATTGGCGGTTATTTAACACATTCCAGATCAGATTCTTTATAGAAAGTGTTTAATTTTAGAGACGCACGTCACTATTATCCTTGCTATTACTTTCCATTTATTTTTCTAATAAAATTCAGAAGAAATCCTATTTTTTTCTTTCTATTATAATTTTCAGCTCAATAATTGAATAAAGATTTAGTCTCTTAAATTGAATATTTTAATATATGCATTAATTAAATAATCTAAATTTAAGTCGAAATTAATTGTAAACATTTAAGGGTTAAACCATAAAATAAGTTCGAATGGGCCTTTGGAATTAGTTCGATCCAATTACAATTATCTTAATAATTGCATCGAAGGTTACTTGCATACTTCGCTATATGCTAATCAAAGTGTTAACGAACAGTGCGTGTTGAGCACTTCCGGGAGATAAGTAGCTAGCGTGCTCGAGTAGTTGAACAAGGGTAGTCGTTTAATCGAGTCTCCTTTCTTCTCTGTTAACCCTTTCGTGGCTCGAACAATAGGATCAAAGCTTGCTAATACGAGACATCGTTCAAAAGGATAGGTTTCACTGGAAGATCCCATTAATTCCTTTTTTTTATTTTGCAATTGCGTGCTTGTCGCGTTACAGATTGCAATTAGAGCACAAACAGGTGCGATGAGGATAAAAAAATGGTGTCCTTTTTTATGTAATTCGAAGTTTTAAATTAATTTCTGTTCCGGAAGAGTTGGAAGGTAACAGGTGTTGCACGGTGAGTTAATCGGAATTCGTTACATTTTAATCGTAATTAGATCATTTGAGTCTGCTTCTTTTTTACTTTCGAGAATTTTAAAACGTTTACAAAGCAAGGTAATTAGAGATGATGATAAAAATTAATGATTTTTAAAATAGAATATTTTTAGAATTTAAGATTACTTTCTCATTTAGCCTGCTAAATTCAGTTTCCATTCGCGTCGGAATATAAATTCTTCGCTCGTCTAATTATTTTTTTCTCGTTAATTATCAGTTTTTTCATTGCTCTTGCAACACGAATTCTCCAATGACGTAATCCAGACATTTTTATCCACGTTCACCTACACCCATCCACACCCTCCGGAGATCGATTCTTCTGTACATCGCATTCGCTGCGTGGGTTGCGTGTATGAAATTCAAGCCCCAAAATATCGATCTCACTATTTGCGTCGTTATCACCAGTACGAAATTATAAACTCGCTGATAAGTAACAAATACCTAATCCTGGTAATTATAGAACAATTATGCTCATAACAAAAGTTCAAAGGACGAGTCATTGAAAGAGCCATTATTTCCAATTAATATTAGATATTATTTTTTCAATATATAAAAATCTTTTCTTCAAAGATTTGAGTATCTATTTTTAGTCGAAGCAATATTCGATAAGTTTCATATACGATTCAGCGTTTCTAGATAGTAGTCGTCGCGATGCTTCACGACGCGCGTTTCAGGCGCCGTCGCAGTGACGACACGACGCCAAGCGTCGAGCCAGTGTATCCTGCGACATCGTCTGTACGGTCCAACCACGTGCTTCCGGTTCTTCGCATTTCGAAATTTTCGTATGTGATGTATGTTCCCGTGAGTGATTCTCCCTTTTTACGCGATACGTGAATGTCCAAGGTTTGCAAGCGGACGATCGACAGAAAGTATGTAAATCCGTAGTCAATTATCCTTTAAATATGTATGATATAATCAAATATACATTGGCGTTTATTCTGCCTGATTTTACTCTAAAATTACAGGAATTTTTGTGCATTACTGATTCTTATCACAATTTTCTTATTTCTGCTTAGCAATTTTAAACACGCTTGGTATTATTTTCACTCTCCGGTAATGTTATACAATAAAGCGACGATAGTAAAATGCTATATGGATTCAGTTACGCTAGCTCAGCTTGTTACAAGAATTATCGAAGCACAAGAATGCCCGTGAAAAAGACTGCGAAACATCGGGAATCGAATAGAAACTCGAGAATAGATTTCACCGTTTAATTTTCTTCGCGGCAGATACGCAGGATCGATGGAGCACGTTTAATCTTCTTTTCTCCAAACAAATGAATCAATCACCTGTGTACCCGTGATCACAAGAGGCTGTTAGACGTCTGTACGGTACATTAAGTGGAATGAAGGAAAGTCTACGTATGTGAAACGGCGAAGTATCACGAGACCCGTGCTCATTGCGTAGATAAAATGTCTTAATGTTAATTTGTTTTAACGAACACGCGTTTGCGAGACACCGTGCGCGTTGTTCTACTCTAAATAGCAAGTGTGATGCCTTGGCTTTCTGAAAGGTACGAACAATTTTTTTATGGAAATGATGCACCATTTCCATGCAACGATATTCGATTCGATTCTATTTCCCCTATTGGTCCTCGAATCGAAACAGATTTGTCGCACGATTTCCTTCCTCCCTTCTTGGGAACCGATTACTCCACAGATATATCGATCTGCACGATTTGAAATTGTTGAAAATTTTCCCGTCTGTTTTGAAGATTTTCTTTAGAGTGCCTTTCGAGAGATTTATCGGTGCCAAGGACCTCTCGGAGAAGCTTTTTCTGCTTCGTTCAATTCTGCTCGGGTATAAAGCTTCGGAAAATCGTGGCGAGCTACTTTCACGCTTTATCGACCACGTCGGGGTTGATTCGTACGCGAAACAATGGAGGGTGGTGAGGACTCGTCGGAAAGAAGGGGTGTAGGTCTCGATCTACCCCCAAGTGCAAGGCCACGTATGAAACGCGTCTTTGATGAACTTTGAATCGACGTCGCGAGGATAATTTTCAGCGGAGAACAATTCTTTCTTCGCGCAATCCGCAATTATTCCATTAGGTCAGTGGGAAAACGAATAATTTATAATTTAATTTGTTCGCTGTTATTTTCATAAATTAAATTGACATTTGATTTCAATTATAAGTAAAGAAATATTTCATACAAAAATTATTGAAAATACATTTGTTATTTGAAAATTTCAAGCAATATGCAAATTTCATATTTCTCAATGGGAGTTCATCGAGCCTGAATGACACGGATCACCCTGTAGACAAACCCTCCCGAGTTGATCCCCGTTAAGACCTCGCTGCCAATGAAAAAATCCATGATCCGTACCCTGTATGGGTACGAGACTCGGTAAACAAAAGGATAGTGCGTCGATTGTGCTGGAGCGAATGGTGCACCATAATGCTGACGAATTACGTTGCTATTCTTCCTTGTACACGTACGAGATGGAACGACAGGTAATCTTACCGTGGTAACTTTTCCCTCTGATACAAATACTACCATGAAGGATGAGATATTACAAATATTCTTGAAGTATCAGTATACAAAATCAATAATCTGAATTCATTGCTGACGAGATAGGTATTTTGGAAGATCTGGTTGGATATAAAGCTTCGTGAAAAAGAATTATAAAGAAGGAAATATAAATAAATACAAATATTGAAGATTAATCTTAGGAACAATACAGAACAGTGAAACTGGTATTGGAAATATCTCGATTATTAAAAATCGATGATACTTTAATATTTCTAATTACGTCCTCCTAGTAAACAACAGTTATCAATAGTCGTATAAAAGAGACGTTTCATTACTTTTCTTCTCTCGTCGTTCGTTGAATAATGGAAACAGTATGCGGCCAGGTTTCGTGCACAGCCACTTTGCAAGATTGCTCAAGAAGTCGTCGAGCATTCCGACTTCATTCTGGCAAAGCATCTCGCATCTTCCCCTTCTCCATCTTATCGTCGATTGAGAAACAGCCTGACAATATGCTTCGCCATTTTTCTGCCTTCCCACGATTATACGCCTCCCACGCGTGTTCCCGACCTCTCTTTTCGCGATCGAACTTTACAAACGATCCAATGATAGAATCATCGACACGTTTCCTTGTAATATCGCTCGATCTTTCGCGTGTGTAACATCCATAACTCGAGTATCTTAAATTTTTCTGAACCGTTGCCAAATTAAACTTTCCGAACAGACGTCGTTGATATAAGTTTCCTTTCAGCGAATCGAGGAGCGATTAACTTCGAAAAAAGCAATTTTTTAAGGATTCGATGTGATTTATTTTGAAGCTCGTGCCAACGATATTAGCCAATTTATATTCAAAGCTCGCGATGTTTCAGCTCAACCCTTCCTACAGTCGGCCAAATAAGAAAATATACTCGGTACGTTTTTAAAAATTTTTCCATATGAAATCATAGAAATCCTATATCCGCGCGAAACACGGTGGAAACGCGTTAATCAAGTTTCTCAGGTAATCGTGTCGCATTTATTTAGTAACCGTTAAAGCAAAAACACTAAATCATCTGTCTGTGTGTATGTGGATAAACGAGACTCTAGCCCGGTGCATATATCGAGGAATCCGTGTCGATCGAAAACCAGGGAAAAACTTGTCACCGACTAGCTATCTGCTTGTGTAAACGAGCACCGGTACACCGTGTTCCCGGGTCAAAGGTGAGCCGGTTGAATACCTCCATTACCCGCTGGCTAATGACTTCTTTTCCTGCTGGTACGCGATGAAGAAAGCCTAGGTAGACTTGGTCATTCAGCCGAAAAGAGAGCGGATACGCTTTTGTGTATCGCTATCGCGACTCGTGCACGCAGGTAGACCTCTGGCCGAATCGAACCAGCCTAAGGGCGATGACCCAGATCGTTGTAAATATTCCGTGACTTGGGACCAGGAAAGTTATCCCTTAGGCAAGTAACGAACGGCAAGTTAATTATTTCAGCGACGCTCTAAGGGGTGGCTGTCTGTGTGGGGTAGACAGTTTGCGATGTTCGATGCTTCCGGGTGTAAATCATGCTGGTAGATTGGTGTACCTAGGCGGCGATAGGGTATCAGGATGTGCCTGGTTCGGCAACGAAGTTGGAATCTTCGGGAGATGTTAAAGGAGGAATTGAATGCTTTGAAATAACGCAAAGAGGAGGAATTTGTGCTTGGAAAAGTTTGATCAATTCGTTGGTTGTTTCTGCTCAGTTCTCAATTAGCAAAAGCAATTTGGTCGGTCTTCTTTCCGAATGGCGATCCATTGCCAGAGACAGAGAAAAGGAGAAACGGCTTTTAATTCGAGGTTAAAAAACGTCTGGGTTTCAGAAAACTGGAGATGTTCTTGTCGGAAAAGCGACACAAAGGGGAAGTTTGAAAATCTCTCGACGGCTTTTCAGAGGTCGTTCCCGTCTTTTCGATGCTGCTGCGCTTGATGCTGGTCCGCGATATCCTTTACTATCGGTGTTTTCTCGGCTTCTCTTGCTTTCGTACTTCCGCCTTTCAATCGTCCAGACGGTACAGCGACATTATTCTACGTGTGATTCCACTAGTTAATTTATTCCACGATTGTCGCGAAAAATTAAAATTAACTGTCTCGAAAAATATACTTTCTCAAAATTTCCACACTCTCGTCTCATTTTTCATAGTAACGAGTTTAGAATTCATATTCATACTCTCGATGCAAATTTTCGAGATTCCAATCTCGAGCAGCATGTGCTCTTCCGTGCAAATTCCGAACTTCGTTACACACCGTAATTTCCTTATCTCATCGCTTACACTTTCAACAATGGTAACGAATAGTAAACACCGGTTAGTCTGGTCTGATGAAATTTCACAGCTTCGGAGGAATTACATTTCCCGATAAATGGAGACAGGGAGGGACGAATTTGGGCCCTGAACGAGGGATCAGAAATTACTCGATCGCTATTTTGCCCTCCTTTTCCGGTTATCGGTCATTCTCGACGCCTCCGTTCGCTTCGATTAACGTCCCTCACAGATTCTACGAAATTGAGTTTTCGTTCAGTCACGATTGTTTGTCGCCCCAGGCGTTGATAGATGTTAATTAAAAAGTGATAGACTTAATTCGTACGAAATTGAAAATGAGTGAAATTTGAAATTAAAGGTGTCACGATTTATTCAATTAAAAAGGATCGTAGATCCTTTTATTAAATAATATTAAAGAATTATTTATTTATTAAAAATATTAAAGAATTAAGCACAGTCATTTTCCACACATAAAAGAATCAAATGGTTTTAGTCGTTATTCATACCAAGCGATTAAAAAGCAATTAAATGCCAGTCATTAGAGAAATAACACGTTGCAGGAAACGGGAGAGGTTTGTAATAAACTCGACGATACTTCACTGTCGTACACGTTTATTGAAAATGATATTACCATCAATACATAGGTTTACACGTAATTACTAACTAGACGGATTTCGATGATGGCCGTAGACGAGCGTGAAATCTTAATATATAGAAACATCGTGTACAAAATACAATAAATAACAGTCGTTTGATTTGCGAAGTCGAGGTTCGTTTACGGCAACTGGTACATTACGAATGGTAAATTGTCGGGGTTGTGCACGCAAATTTGATAGGTCGAAGAGGAAGATGGGGAACCGAGGGCATAATTAGCAACGTAATTACTACCGTAAGTTTGTGGCAGAATTGTGTACTGAGAAGCCGGTAAGCAAGTCGTCGCTTGACCATTTGGAAGTTGATAAACCTGTACCTCTTGCTGCCCACTGTTTGTAGCGAAATTATTCAACATTCCATCGTTCTTCTGATGAATCGTGTAAGCGGGATGAACGGAAGGGTGACTTCCATCGGGTGCGTGTCTGAAATTTCCTACTACTGCATGGTGATGGTAATTCTTCACCACTTTCGTATTGTGCGGATATCCCACTTTCACCACCCCCAATTTCTTGTGGGTATTCACGCTGACGAATTTCGTACCTCGCTGTAGATTAAAAACAATTTCAATTTAATTACCGGCGATGGTGCTTCAATGAAAATTAGTCGAGGTTATTTGAAAAATTTCGAAACTTCTGCTTCGATTCGAATTGACAGCAGACCTTTGGTAGCAGCTTATTGAAATTCTTCGAACTGTTCAATCCATCGATTCGCGACGAGTCATTTGGAAGCAAAGTACTTACCGTGGCTGCGCGAGATTCACTATGGTTGTCCGACGTGTCAGCTTCCGGCGATTGAAGAGTAGCGGAACTTGGTCGGGGATCGGGAAAGTTTCTTAGCTCGGAGCTTCTTGAAACTTCCGACTGCTGTTGTTGCTCGGGTCCAGGATGTTGGAGCAACATGGCGTGTTGAAGATTTTCGAGTTTCGTTTGAGGAGATTCGAGCGGCGCTGAAGACACTTCCCGATACTCCGATGCTGGTTCTGTGGACACGGTTCCCTCGGGTAACATCTCTATATTTCGAAATTCCTGGTTCGAATTAAGGGCTGGATCCACGAACTGGTATTGTTGGTACGTTGGATACATATTCGCAGGATTCAAACCGAACAGGGTGTTGCTGGTGATCGGTTGTTGATTGTTGTCGCTTTGACGAACCTTTACGTTCTTTTCTGTGGATGAAATTATTATTCGTGATTATTGAAATTCTAGTTACGTTTGAAGAGCCATTATTTTCCCTTACCATCGAGGCCTTCTCCGGCTTCTCCACCTAGACTTCGCAAATCAATGACTGGCGAAACGTTCTCGTCTAAGGACGACTTCGTGGCCACAGCATCGAGTTTATCGCGTTTCTCGCTCTGCTCACCATCATTGGATTCGCTGGATCTCCTGTACCGGCTATGTACTGGCTGAGAAAATTCATCGATTAATTGATTTTGTTCTTTTCATTCGAAATTTTATAGAAAATGTAATCGATGCGTTATGCGATATTCACCAAAGGAACATATTCGGATGAGTGCATTCCTGGAAGACCAACATCGCCAGAGTTTGGATGGCTATAATGTGTCCCGTATAATTGTGGCATCACCTGATAGTGTTGTAGTACAGGATACAATGCATTAGCAGGGATCTGATACGAGTCCGTGTAAACTGGGTGAAATTCTAAATGGTAATCTGCGGATTTCGGTTGTTGAAGGTGATCTTTATTCAAATGTTGCATAGTTTCATGGGGTTGAGTTATTATCGAATGATGTTGCGGCGATTGGTATCCTGGCTGTACCATGATATCAGCCATCCCAATTCTCGTTAACACAGCAGCCACTGATAACTGAAACGAAATCGTATGAAATTTTTATTTAATTAAATCAACGCTAGTTAATCAGTGTTTTAATCCTTTAACTATGGCACGTTTTTACCTTTCATTTTGAAAAAGAAAAATTCTTTCACTGATGCTCTAACAATAAGCAATGAGAAAGTGATAATTACATACCCTTGATTACGAGATATAACGATTATTTCATTCTCAAATTCACGCTTGTTTATTGTAACTTTCTCATCGCGTTCTGAAGATATAATTAATGATTTTTTATTCTTTAGAACATGCACTTGTAATTTAGAGGATGAGTGTTTATTTTTCTTTTAAATGAACGATTTTCTACCAGAAATCCAAATTAATTGAAAAACTCACCACAAATATCCATTTCGCCATCGTTATATCGTTGTCAATCGTTCAGAGGTTCGATCGGAACTGCGATTCGCCTGTGAAAGGGCGCGTACATTAATCAACTCGAAATCGCTGATGCCACAAATTTCGTGCTTCACGCACCATTTTTTGTCAGGTCAACTTGTCGTGGTTTCGAAGAATGTGGCAAATTCCCCGAACGATTTTGTTTTTTTGGGTCAATTTGTCTTTCGAAATTGAATTTCGCAAGTCTACGTGAATAAAACTTTACCCGGCTTTGTATTTTTCTCTACCTATTGTATTGCGTTATACTGCCAGGGCTGTGAAAAGACAGGCTGCTTTTCTTATAGGAAATTTCTTTGTATTCAACAGAAATAACTTTTCATCTCATCGTACTTTATCTTGTCTTTATGGAACGTGCGGATTCATAATTCACACCCTCCCGAATCAAGAATCGCTTTCGAGCAAACTTTCCCCGCCATATGGGGGCGAAGTCGATAACGATTTGCCTTTTTATTCATAATCTTTTCCAGCATCGACGGCCTCTCGATTCTTGGCACGTTGAATATCAGACGATTTTTAGAGGAATATAAAGTAGCTGATTTGAGAGGGACGGTGGAAATATAGAGCTTACGATTTTATTTCAACCCTTGGTCATTTACAATAACGACTCTTTCGAAGTAAGCGAGAAATTTACGTTCAATCTTTTTTAATGTCGACTTAACTGTTTGAATCGTATTAAATGCAAAATTTGCTGTAACCCAATGGCGAGGTGATAACTATGCAAAACGAAGCGTTTATGGGTTCATGAATTTTTGAAACGTAGAGAAATTTACATTTGATATAATTGAAACAATTAAGTGAATGCTGCGAATCTTTGGACACAAATTTATCTCTTATTTCATAGTGGCGCACCTAACTAGTTCGCACAATTGTTACTTTTTGGGTATCTGGAGTATTTCAATGTTACACGGAAACGAACTTGTTAGAGTCGGTTTAAATATTCACGTGCGAGAAGAGTAGTTTAGTAGGAGAATAGTAGATCAACGTCCGAATCATCTATCCATTCAGTATACCGGACAATCAGGGCATGTCAGCAGGGCCGCTGGCCTCGAAGTGCAACGAACTTGTAAAAACAAGGATTTCGCACATTCCTTAACGCGCATACCATTAGTCGGTTTTGCAATACTGCATATTATTTGATTGATTCATAATTCTGGCGAATCGAATCATGATATTAGGTTGTGTAATAAATTCTCGCGTTTTTTGTATTTTATTTTTTTCCCGCAATTTTGTGTTTTGTTAGGTAAAGTATATATATACATTCTCAAGTCTTTTTCTTACTCTGCTTCAATTTTTCGAAATAATTAATTGTAATCAATTTTCAAGCTTCTGAAATGGAAGTTCAAGGAGGCAAAAAAATTTATTTTCGACATCTGCTCAATTTCGCCTTTCGCCGTGGTCAAAAAGCTACGGAAGCAGTTCGCGACATTGTGACAAATGTCGCTTTTTAACCACGATGAAAGGCGAAATAGAGCAGATGTCGAAAATGAATTTTGTTGCCTTCTGGAACTTCCATTTCAGAAGCCTGAAAATTGATTAAAATCAATTAATTCGAAAAATTGAAGCAGAGCAAGAAAAAGACTTGTGAGTGCATACATATACTTTACCTAACAAAACCCAAAATTGCGGGAAAGAGATAAAATACAAAAAACGCGGGAATTTATTACACAACCTAATACATTCGATGGAATTAGAGTTAGGCACTTCTGGAGCATAAATTATCATTTTGGCAATCGATTGAAATGTCTACGGTTACGTTAGAAAATCATCGAACTATTTTGATATCGAAAGGTGGAGGTTGTAATTTTTTGTTTCTCCGGATGTTGTCCAGGTTGCGTATTCGGTACGTGATGCCGGCGGCGCACCTGACGCTGCGCGAGGAGGACGTGGTACGACTAACCTTGGAGTTCCTCCACAGCCGTGACCTACACATCTCGCAGCTTTCGTTGGAACGAGAGACAGGCGTGATAAACGGTCAGTACAGCGACGACGTGCTCTTCCTTCGTC
The DNA here is from genome assembly GCF_051020975.1 of Osmia lignaria lignaria. Taxonomy (NCBI): domain Eukaryota; kingdom Metazoa; phylum Arthropoda; class Insecta; order Hymenoptera; family Megachilidae; genus Osmia; species Osmia lignaria. Next base: position 11,228,009 of record NC_135040.1, read on the forward strand.
AGCTGATCCTCGACGGACAATGGGACGACGTGTTGGAGTTCATTCAGCCGTTGGAGGCGTTGCCGGACTTCGACATGAGAAAGTTCACCTATTCGATTCTCAGGCACAAGTACGTCGAACTGTTGTGCATCAAATCCGAGGCAAACCTGAACGCGACAGGGACGAACGGAAGTGTGGACAACGCGGTGGAGGAAGTGGTGAAGGTGTTGAGCGATCTTGAAAAGGTTGCACCCTCCAAAGAGGAGTACAGCAGTTTGTGTCTTCTTTTGACGCTTCCACGGCTCACGGATCACCTGCAGTACAAGGACTGGAATCCTAGCAACGCGAGAGTCCAGTGTTTCCGGGAAGTGCATCTCCTGGTGGAAAAGTTTCTGCCAGGCGACAGAAAAAGCACCGATCCGGCTCATCCTGTCAGCTCGGCGAAGAACGATCGGCTGATACAACTGATAATTAAGGGGATTTTGTACGAGTCTTGCGTTAATTACTGCCAGGCCAAAGCTACTGGTTCCAAGGAGAGCGAACAGGTAACTGTTCACCCTCGTTCCGTCTTTCATCCAATTAAAGAAGACCTTAATAAACGAAAAGCAATCTAACATCCGTGTTACTGTTACAGGTGGAGATGAATTTCTCCCGATTGTTGGACGGTTCCGTTGGCTTCAGTGATTCCGATTTAAGCCTGCTCTCTTGGCTGCAAAGTATACCACCGGAAACGTTCGCCGTGCCTTTCGCGCAACGTACGTTGAACGTGGACGTGGAAAGGCTGGAGAGACCATCGTTGGAGACTTCATGGACGGAGCATATGTTGATCACACCGATAAAACCGAAAACCTTCCCGCATTGCGCGATGCCGTTTACCAGGCCGCGATCAGCCGCCGACATGATGTCTCGCAGTTTAGTGCCGGCTTTAGAAGCTGGACTCGGACCAAGGAGTCCCGGTCCTAAAAATACGCCGATACCATCTGCGGCGCTAATGGCCCTGTCCACCGGTGATATAAACCCGATGTCAAGATCGTCTTTCGCGAGTTTTCATCTGACCGGTTTTAAGAACAACAAGCTAATGAACACCAGCGTGGATAGGCTCTTTGAGAACGAGGGTGACGTCTTCCTTAGTTCTAGTTACGCTGAATATCAACAGCTGCCTTCCATACAAGAGACGACGACCAACAGTCAACCGAAAGCTCCGCCGAGAACGAGAGGACAGTCGAAGAGTCCGGAGGGTGAGTCTTCCCGTTTCTATCTTACCTAGAAATAATATTACAAGCGTTAAATCTGACGTTGAAATTAACGAGCGCGTCTTCTGTCGAAGGTATCAAAGCGGATCCTTCCGCAGCGTCGACACCGGAGCGCAGAATCGCTGGCAGAGAATCTCCCGCGCCGTCAACAGCTAGGAGTTCCAGAAGAGATTCTTTAGCCGAGAAACCAACCGGGGTCGCGGCGAAGATCACAGAACCCTCGGTGATCCCTGGACGGCCTTCCATAGGCGGTGATCATCTGGAACAGAGCTACAATGGAGACCTGTTCAAAGAGTATCAAAAGCAAAAGCAGAGGCTGCAGGAGAAGTTCCAGCAGAGGGAAAGGGAGTGGGACGACTTAGTCAGACAACTGTCCGCGCCGCTGTCGCCGCAGGTGGTGGATAATAGACTTCAGAACGATGGGTAAGTGAATCTGTTATTATTTCTGACACGTTAATTTGAAACTGTTCCTAGGGATTTCTGTTCGTGGTAATGTACACTTGGGTGCAACGTAGGCTTCTTCCTAGGATCTTCCTAGGCTCTCCCTTGGCACTTGGGTGCAACGTAAGCTTATCCCTAGGATCTTTCTAGGCTCTCCCTTGGTTCTTCTAAAACCAAAATCAATTGATTGAGAAGTTCCCTCTTCTGTATTTATCCTTAACCCAAAGAGCCTACATTGCACCCGATTGTACCTTTAAACAACCCACAAGGGGTAACTGCAATCGTTATTTTCGTTTATCCTTTATGAAGGGTTGCATTTATAAACCTGTTTGAGGAACAAAAGAGTATCGTTAGGGTATATTATTCAAAGCTTGAGAATGTCGATGAGTATCAGCATTGTGCGATCACGGAGAGAAGTTGGTACCGATGCCTCCCATTAACATTGGCTTGTTTTCCAGTTAATTACCGGCTCGATATAATCCAGCCAAACGCTATTGTTTTCCCTGTAGCGTATCGCGTTCGTGCAGTAGTGCGATGCAGTCAATCAAACCGAATGGTTGGCTATATTCTCTAACAGATGGCAGCAAGGGAATGCCTTTCTCGCGCTTATTATGGTACTAAACCGCGAGCCGAGAATAACTTGTTCGGTCTAGACGGCAAGTTGGCGCCGATCGAAATAGCGATTCACCGCAGGCCGTGTTGAAAAAAGAATTAGTAGCATTATTTTAGTAGCTTGACAATGACCTCCGACTTCCGGCCTTTAGTTTGACGTTCCATTGGAACTATACAGAGTGTCTCGTTTTATATTTGAATAGTTCCTTTAAAAAATTAATATTATAATTGATTATATTTTTATTTAATATTGATCCTTTTGCATTTGAAATTTCCAAAAACTTAAAAATACTGGCGGGAAAATATTATTTTACTTTTGACTGAAAGTGATTTGCTTCCTTTTTTTGCTCGATTTTTTTGCATGTCTCGTTTTATATTTTAATAGTTTTTAAAAAAAATCAAAATTGGAATTGATTATATTTTTATTTGATATTGATTCTTTTGCATTTCAAATTTACAAAACTTGAAAATACACCTTCTTTTGGACGGGAAAATATTATTTTACTTCTGACTGGAAGTGGTTTACTTCTTTTTCTTTTTTTTTCCTCGATTCTTTTAAAAGTTAGCTACCGTAACGAGGTTCTGTTTTCCCACGACTACGTACACCAACAGCTTCGCCAGGGACAAATCAGTAGTGGCAGGAAGTCATCCCTCGTGAGCGTCGCGCGAATTCCTTTTCGCGAACGAATAAACGGTCCCGGCTGTATCCTCGTAAATGTCGCGTAACGAGCTAAAATTACCGCCGCTTCAGAGATGTCAAGTGCAATGTATCTTTTCTGCCAAGGCATATCGGTCACATCCGGCGATAATCAATGAAACACCGTTTGATTTCAAAGTAGCAAATTTTGTCGCGAATCTGTTCCACTCTGTCTTAAATTTCGAAACAAGATTATTATTTTGGAAAATGCGAGTCCAACGTGTTAAAATAGAAATATAAAATCTAAAAATTCCTAAATAATAGGGAGCTGGCTTACCGACACACACAACTTACCTGCTTCCTTTATCGCCTATCAGGTGTATTACCTTATCTTTTATCGAACATTTTGCAACCTTCTCTGCGATTAGGTTTCATAACCCAAATAACTTTCAATGACGTCGAGTGGAAAGAGGTGGTTCACGGGTATCGTTAACGTTGAAGAAATGAAAGTGGAATTCAAGCACGGTTCATTGGCATCGACCGTTGACATTGTTCCACGGCCGGATACCGGATGTATGAGAATAGTAAGTACGTGCACGTTGTTACAGGGAAATCGTGACCATACACCATCGTCATTGGTTCTGTCCCATCGACGGTTCTCGCTTCACGATTTCGTTATACATATTTATGCTCTCATTGTCTCATTCATGCTCATCGGTGCTGGGTCCCTCGTAAAACGCGAATGAACGTGCGGATTTCTGATGCGCGATTTAACGACCAGTCGTATGAATTTTCACGTCTGTCAGATCGGATATTATCATTCGAATAAAGACACAAAAGGTCCTTCGAGTAATTATTCGGCATCTCGTAAACACGTTTCACAATTGTCTTCGAATATTAACCTGAGGAAAAAGAAATCCACCTTGGGCTGCATCGGTATCTTTTTTCCTTTATTGGATTTTATGAATGGTACATCGCGAAGTTTACATAGTTATTACACTGGCGTTTAATGAAACTTAACGACGTCGCGTTTAGCTGGAAATTCGTTTGAGCCTAATTAAATGCAGACGCAGATGGAGCAAAATACCAGACACTGCTGCTGTCTGAATGGTATTCGCAGTTCAAAAGGCTAATTATCCTCAACCGTTGGCAGACAAGGTTTAACTTATTCCAGAAGTGACAATGCAGTGGTTGCGGCAGTACAGGCCCGAGTATACGTGCATGAATATAAATCGAATTATAGAGGACATAATTAGTCGGGCTGTGAAACAGGGAATTTATAGTTAACCCTTTGCGGATGAGACATTCCTGCGCTGAACATATTTATACAAGGAATATTACTCTCACTTTATTTTTCAAATTCTTTCGTTTCTTTTATGTTTATTGCTGTAGTCGATCGTGAAATTCAACTACGTAGATATGATTCAGGGTTCTTATCACTACGATATCGTTCAGTCATTCGATCGAAAGGGTGAGATTGTACTTCCAGGAGGTCTTACCTCGTCTCTTCAAGAGACATTCAAGTGATACGACCATTAAAAGAATCGATCGACGTATTCTCGATAGCTGTTACAAGAACAACGAATCATCTTGCAGCTTTGTACATTTTACGTTTCTTCCAAGGATGATAATGCAAAAACTCCGTTGATTTTCTTGTTGATTGAATGTATAAAAATGACAAAAAGTTCAACCGTAGTTAACAAGATTATTTTCTTTCAATAGTAACCATTTGTTGAGGTTCTAACGAGACTGGTTAGCAATCACTCTGACGCGTTCATGGTGTAAGTTGAGGAATTAGTGGTGACCAAAGGAGTTTCGAGTGTCTGGGCACTTCGTTAACTGCAAAATATGAGCGCATTTAACAGCGAGATTTACGTTTCGTGGCCAGTGAAATAAGGGTGGTACGAAAGTCCTTGATCCTTCAGCAGGTTCAACAAACGAGGTCGTTCTCAATGATTCACTGCGTTCAATTTCTCGCCGGCGAATCCCTTTAAATGGCAACGTGCTACTGCAACTTTAGAGCTAGAGAAAAAGCAGCGATCGAGGATGATATGTAAATACAGTGACGTTCATGGATACTACTATTTGTTGACCCTCGGACGACGGACCATGAAGAGAGCTCCAATCTTAATTTAATTTTAGACTATTATTTTAAAAATGATTCTTTTAATATATGAAATTCTTTTATTTAAAAATGATACATTCAATTCTAGATACAGGTTTCGCTGTTTAAGGGTTAACAAAGCTTGGAGTAGTAGAGCTTAGAATAATAAAGCTTAGGAATATTAGAGCTTAGAATAATATAGCTTAGGAATACTAGAGCTTAGAATAATATACCTTAGGAATTTTAGAGCTTGAAAATATTAAAGCTTAAAATAAGGAAGCTTGGAAAAATCAAACTTTAAAATAGCAAAGTTTAGGAATACTAAAGTTTTGAATGCTAAGCTTCGTTCTCTTTATTTCGAAAATTTCGAACCGCACCAAGAATCATTAGTTGCCAAAGAAGTTAAAACAAGCAACGAGTTAAACTTGTTAGACGACGGATTTAGCGTAGAAAGATGAAATTTTCGAGTGTCTCGAGTGCGCATTCCCGATTCGTTCGAGTTGTCGAGCGGTTGACACGCGATCGTCACGGACGTTGCTTTCTCTCAGAGGATCGACGACAGTTGCCAGTCATTCGAGGATTTTCTTGGCTCTGCAACTGCATTTTCTCGACTCCTCGGCTACGTTATAGTACCCAGCAGCAACTATCTTGTCCACCTACTTACTTGCGCGTAATTAGTACGCGTGACCGGCCGAGATTGGTCACAAACGTGGCTTTGTTCGAGGCTCGAGCGATCTGAACGGGATATCAAAAACGCACGTACATCTCGAATTAAACCGCCTCGTTACCATCGAAGAATAGCAGGTGTTGTAAATGTTTACACGTGAAAAAGTACATCGGGAGTAGGTTAGTTTGCTTTCGTTCAAGGTGAATCGATTGCAGGTGCAGCTTTGTGGGATGAAATCGTCTCGTTCTTTCGCAATAGTTTCCTTGAAATAAAAATTTTATTAGTATAAGGTTTAATAAGAATCTTATCGAATCTAAGATAGTTACGTCGTACACGTTTGACAAAGATAAATTTTATATAAAATCCAAAAGAATCCTTATCATAATCCCATTAATTTATCGAGTGCATCACAAAGATACTTATTCCGCAAGCAATTAAACATCACGTTCCAGATAATACATTTCAAAACATTTCCTTTCAAAATCCAAACCATGGTCAAAAGCCTGACTCGAACAGGTGCTCGATAAATCGAACTCTCTCTCAACAAAGCGTTCGCGAAATTTGTCTGGTCAGAAAGCAAACGTTCGAAGCACAAAGGATTAATGAATCAACAAACACAGAGAGCCATTGTATACCATTTGTTTCGTAGGGGAGCTTTCATTTCGCTCAGATAAATAAATTCGCGATACATTTCTTCGAACGTTCATTCGTGGCGAAATATAGAACGCAGCTGATAGTTAGCGAAGGTTATTTAACCACTTGCGCTGGAAAAATACACCAAGACTTTTGTGATTGATGAATACCAGTTGGATATTACTCGAATAAAATGAAATTATTTGAATTATTCCGGTCGATAGGGAGACGTAACAGCTGATCGCGGTCGGGTAGTAGTGGCGCGCGAAGGGGAGCATATCCGCGGGAATCAAAGCGGCCTCTGATAGGTCGCGTCGATACGCTTTGTTATTACGAGCGGAGTCAGTCGACGCGACGTATACACGAGCAGTCGAGTCTAATGCCGCTGCCGGGCGAAATCGTAGCTTCGGCTCCCTCGATACTCCACGTCGGGCTTCCTCCGCAGCAGCATCGTATTCCCCCTGTTGCAAGCGTGCACCGTTCCATTCCGTCGCGATCTCGACATTCCGTTCGTTGCTCGATCACGCTCCCTAAATAAGAGCCTGTGACCACTTCGAAATTCCACCGCGGTCAAATCCTGTTCGAACTTCTTCGATCCTCTTCGAGGTTCGCGGTGACGTTTTGTCGGAAACGGGGTCGCGTTACTCTCTGGTGTCACGGTCGACGGGAGATCGTGCCGAGATGAAAGTGTGAACGAGATTCAGTGGATACATTTCCCTTGTGTTTTTCTGTGAAACATTTCGACGATGATTTATCACAAGCCGACTGTACCACGGTTTCGTATCGCCGAGCGTGTCAGCGTGGCGCCTACCAATCGGCCGATTTACACGAAACAGAGCAGCCATGGTAGCACGTGTAGCTTGAGGAGCGCCGGTTCCACGCCTCCGTGTGTCAATCGGTACATTATTTTTTAAATAAATTCTCCCTTTAACCATTTCTTATTCATTTTATTCGCTAGAGATAGATGTAGATAAATTTTCATGTTATAGAAAAGTCGACAAAATATTTGATTCCTATATTTCTTTTTATTCAAACGTATTTTTCCTGGTTTCAAAATATACAAATTTGTATATTTGAATGGGTAACATTCCTGTGAACCATCTCCTCGTAGCTCGTTCATTTCGAATGCGACCCTCATTATGAACAGCTTCCGCTTCCACTTCCCAGACACGCGTTAAACACATATCAATTCCCACGACGAGTGTCCACGAAAACGATAGATCCTCTGGTATATTGATTAGAAAAATAAATGTATTCATTTTATCGTTATTGGAAACAATTCATGTTTTATCGTGACACGATAAGTATACATGTATGTAACGGAACTCGACCATTACTTCCATAGGAACCGTTTAACATCAACATGGAAAATATTTATAAAACATGCAAGGTTTGATCACGCGACCGTTTGAAAAAAACGGGCTTTGTATGTTCTGTTACTTGTAAACATACGTAGAAATAACTCCGTTATGTTGAAATATTCTGTTCAAAATAATTGTTTATTTCCACCGAAAAATTTGTGTTTTTCAAGGCATAAACATTTTTGTTAATAAATAAAATAATTAAGAAATGGCTTCGATCGTCGGCAGAAAAGCTCATTACAAAATTGTTGAAAAAATGACCTGCTGTTTAAGCGATTTATTGGGAGGGTATCCGTAATTAGTCACAGTTTCACGATCACCTTGTTACGCAATAAATAATGGACGAAAACAAGCGTGTTCACGTGAAACGAGTTTAAAAGCTAACACCGGAGCGAACAACAAAGCGTGCATTCATTCACCGTGTGTAAAGGATGCGGGATACCTTGTTTCCATAAATCACGTCCTGCTTGAATAATGGTCCAGTGTTTTCGACGACCTTTCCTAACCCCATCGTCCCTTCTTCGATGATATTCTATAGGAAATCTTGATTGCCGGTGACCCTTTAAAAGCTTGCCAACACGGCAATGATGGCATCCTTCGCTGCCAAATGGTCACTTCAAACGAAGCGAAAATTTCCAGTGAATAATACGTGGATCGAACGTGTAATTTGTTTCATACACCGTTTACAATAATTTTTATAAAATTTCACCTGTTATACACTGACGATAGGTATCACGATCATAAATGAAATTGATCGGTCATTTTTCCCGGATGATTACAGTATAAAGCAACCTTTGGGAAGCAAAGGACCCTCACCTGTTCACACGAGCACCCCTGCTAGGTCTGGTATCCAGTCACCGAAACCTGTGATCAATGGATCTGAACCTATGGTGTAAGTATATTTCTTTGTAACGTAAACTCAGCTAAGAATACCTGACGAGTCTGCTACCAGCGAAAATCAAACTAACACCAGCCGAGCTACTAATATGAAGTTAAACAATGTTTGCAGAAGACAGAACTCGGCGTTGGGCAACGCGTTCGATCCCAGAGTACAGGAGAGTCATTACGACGTCGTCAAGCCGATAAAGGTAAGTAAATAAAATCACCTACAATTACTTTTTTACCAGACTTTTTGCTTATTCAATATTTACGACGTTTGCACTGTCTATCATCGCGTTTCCCTTTCGTCAGTTATTTTTAACTATTTATATCTTTGAAATGAGAATGAGGCATCCTCGCGCTTCATTCATATTTATCCTCTTATCAAGAGTGTAACATTGCAAAACATTATGATAAGAAACGTTATACGTTTCAGAAGTGAATAGTAAATGTACCATGTTAGACGGAAGTTCGTAATTTCTAACTAATAGTTGATAATAGTCAACTACATAAAATAGTGAACTAGATGATCAAAGAATCGAATATCAACGTGCTGCTTTCTACTTGTCTTTCCTTATTACCGGAGTCGCCCGTGTAAACCCGTGACCCGTTTACGGTTACGCTCATAATGCACCGGTGAAACTGGCCGAACAACAATTTCCACGAATAGTTGCAAGTATTTCCATTAAACGGGGACCCGGTAATTCGAACGAGCGGCTAAAAATTTTATTACCCGATTATTTGCGATTTTCCGCTACCGGATATTCAACTGTTCCCTCAATTTATCATGCACCGTAAATGTCACCGATGATTTTTAACTCGGCGGCGTTCCGTCATGGCGAATTAATGATCGTTGGGATCGGTGAAAGTGTTTATTAAGGTGAAAACTTCGGAAAATTATGCTGCCAAGAAACGGTATGGGGCCGGAGAAACCCGGTTCGACTTTAATACCGGTGATCGTCGATTGGTTAATCGAGAAATTGCCAATTAAATGCGTTAATTAACGTAGTTAGCAGTTGCTCGCATAACTCCTCTTGTCTTCGATCAATTATATCGATTCCTTTTCCGGAAAGTTTCTGATGACGTAACTTACGCGAGTTTTAACTCTTTCGAAGAAACTCGGGCACGAAAACGTTGCATTTTCGTGATTACGGAAGTGTTTGAATGACGGTGACGTCAGGTGATTTTACAGCGGATTATTTTTACAATCTTATCGCTCGTTGTTTAGAAAATTTAACATTAATGAAACTTGGAATTTATGGATAACCTCGATGATAGTTTAAGCAGTGAAAACGTCCATGCGTAGTCAGACATTATAATTGCAATTATTGAGAATACGATCGTTCCATTTTTTTTTTTTTTAATTTAAGCTTTCTCCTTGATACTTTTACGTGATATTAAATTTATTAAAAATGAAATTGGAGAAATTTCTTTTTATTTTATTATTGCACTGAAAGTGTTTCGTTCGCGCCGCGAATTATCCACGTTCGATCGTCCTAGTATCACATTACACACGGGATTAGTCATCTCGATTCTAGAATCGCGATGTCAATAAGATTCGATTACGCAAGCCGAGCATTTCATGGAACTGCGGCAAAGTGAGGCCAGGTGCGCGTCCAGGTGTCCATTCGGAAGAGCATACAGCGCGATTTCGATTCCATGCTACGTGATCGTCGTGATCGCCAACAGCTGTTGCCAACATTGTCTCTCTATGGTCGTATCGATAGGTCGTGGCCTGTTTTGTCCTGTTTCCAGTATCGCGGACGAGCCGAGTCGATCGATCCGTATTAGTTGCACTTGGCGCAGAATTCTTATGAAATCGGTAAATATGCTTCGAAGAGAATAAACAGTGAGGTGTGGAAATTTCTGACTACCACGTTACACGAAAATTGTATTTTTTTTTTTTTTTGTCTCTATGCTTCAAAAACCACAAATCGCGTGTTTTGAGTTTCATCAATTTATCTTTGATCGCGTGTTGTCATCCTTCCGGTGCGGTTGGTCTTGCATAGCCGCAGACAAAGCTCTCTAAAATCGTATTAATCATTAATATCTACGTCGCAGAAACTATAAATCCATGCAAAAGCAAACTAAAACGTTTCGTCATTCTGAAAAAAACAAGCGTTTCTTCACGATCGATCTGTATCTAATCAAAGATCCAATAATCGAATGAAACTAAAAAATAGAATCCTGACATCAGTTTTTCTTCTTGTTTATTTTTTAATTGCAAGAGACGAACGTATTATTGGCTAACCGCGACAAGGTTTGCTCGCCTACACTTGAAATTCTAATGTTCATTCCCTCGCATCTTTGGATTATGTTACACGGTGACGCAGTTCGCGATGCAAATCGAGATGGACGGTCGTACAATTAAAAGATGCGCAAACGAAAATGGCCGTTTCGCGTAGGAGAACGCGATTTTCCGAGATTTTTGCCGAGCTGCAAATTCGTCGATGACTCGTATGACAAATTCAAATTTCAATACCGATGACGTTAACCAGCCGAAGAATTAACAACTCCAATTGAATATATCCATCCTGCGTGACGTTTGTCTTTGGTGAACCACAAGAAATTGCCTTTTCGGTTGAATTTTCTTTAACAGAGCGTGACTTGGTTATTTTCAAGGGAAAACTTGTGGATTCCATTACAAATCGTCGGATTATTGTCACGGTTCGTTCTCGTTGGAAACAAGACACCTGCAAACGTGTCACTTTTCCGAAAGGGTACACCTTTTCCAAGCTGAATTAACAGCACGATACACCTTCGTCCGTCAAGGTAAACTGGAATCGACGACCATGTGGGTGTCAAGAAGCCTAGTAACTCAGTAGTGACACGTGCTCGTTATTATAACAGAGTTTACTCTGCAATTACGCTGGCAATAATTCATTTTCTAATCAACGGAGTTTCGCGTTGATATCATAATATTTGACGATACTCGGATTTGCATGAATTTATTAAAGCCAACGAAATTCTAAAGTAATGGAAATGTTTCCTAAACATTTTGCAATCTTTAATTATTCTCAAAAATATTAAAATAATTCCCAGGGAAATATTCGTGGCGGAATTAATCAAAGTGATAGTTTTTATATTTCTAATTTTGTCTAATATTAATTTAAGGCAAAGTTTAGTATATCTTTTTGACATATTATTGAAATGAAAATTTAAGAAAAATTTTCTATTTTCTTTTGATATCGAACAGTCTATCGCGTGTATATAGAACGCGAAAGAGAGTTGCAGCTCCATCTCGTTGCGCGTATGTAAGTCTATGTCAGCAAATACTCTATTACCCGCTTATGATTCAGGTATTAATTAATTTCATCAACGCCTGAAACTGGAAATGGAAGTTACCGACGAAGTGTGCAGGTTCCGCAAATAAAACCGCTGAGCACAAACTAATTGTACTTTTTCGCGGAACTGCTTCTGGAAAATTTTATTTTACACTCGTTTTAACATTCAAATTGCCACGCGTTTTAAAACACAATAACAGAACGTTACGTTTGCCACAATCGACCATGACTCACCGACGTTTTTCGTTCCCAGTAATGATCAACAAACATCCTTTTTTTTCCTCCGGTTTGTCTGTTAAAGGCAGAGGCTTAGCCAGAATACCAAACGCGAAGCGCAAAAATATACCAGTGATTTCATCGTTGTACCAAGAATACAGATCAACTTTTACAGATCAAAATTGGAGCTCAGAATTTTCGAGAATCGTCAGTACAATTACCAGTAGATATTTTAAGGCAAAGTTCAAGAATTTGATAATAACATTGTATTTATTAATAGAAGAAAAAAGACACATTACGTTATGGATAAGCAAGTTATCGATCACTCGTGATCTCGAAGATACGGAAGAAAATCCGCAAATAATCAGTTTCATTTTCATTTTCTAAATTTTAGACTGTTTCTTTGGATATTATTTTCCAGTGTATGTTTTACAAATAATATAGCCCCATGTTTGAAGAATGCAAAAATAGGCTAATCTAAAATCTACAAACTTGCTAATTCATAATTTTAATCTTGCAAAACAACAAAGAGTCAACGAGAGCACGTTGAACCGGTCTCGGCGCGCGAAACAATTAAATGTCCGATAGCCTCGATAAGAGTCTGTCGTAATCGAATGGAACGCGAAACGTAGAATGCCAGTGGTTCTATAAAGTATGCGAGAAAACGCATGCTTCGGATAGGCATGGAACGACGGGGACAATGGTGGAACACGGAAGATAGGACGTGAATCGAATAAAATCGAGATCTGTATTGGCGAGCGAAGCCAGCATTCGACCCGATTACGAGCTACCTCAGGGTCGTCTCGCTGTTCTCTCGCAGTTTTAACGCGACAAACCCATAAGCTTTGACCTAATATGGATACTTCGACTTTACGAATGCCACTGCTCTGGTGGGGATCCGTATGGAGAGCTCCTTTGAGGCCTTCGGGTCTCTCTCCTCACGGAGTCCCCAGTACCTCACCGGACGTGTGTTACGCTGCACACGCGTTTCCATCTAACAACCATCACATTTTACCATTTCACAAATTCGTGTATCTTCCCAACCGTAACAACCATCGTTAAGTGATCAGTGAATCGTCGCGTGAAATTTTGACAAGAAAGTAATGCTCTCTGAACTGTTGATTTAATCATAAGAAGAGATAAGAATTCGAAGGACGTTCGCGATTGTTTTCGTCAGCCAATCGACTACCTGTCTAGCTGGGCGAAATTCGTCAGAGTTCAAGAACGTGGCACGAGGCTGTTATCGCCAATACTCTTCGATCATCAGCACAGAACGGTCGGAATCTTCGACAAGAATGTGGTGCATCGGTGAAATTCAGTGTACCTGTAACAGTAACTAGTTGAAAGATTTCAAAGTCGAGGAAAGGAGGGATAATAGTAACTTGTTGTTAAATCGATAACAAGATTCGTCGACATGACATCCGCGCACCAGCAGGCGGCGATCCGTCGTCTGGAGGCTCTGTTCAGGGACGTGAAGCTGGAACAACAGCAGCATAATCCGGAGATAGTTAAAGTGGAGATTGACTCGAGCTGCTGCGATATTCACGGGAAACACGCGAAGGAGAATTGCTGGAATCGCAGGGGTTCCATTGGGAACGCGTATCAGACCAGAAGAGATTCCCTCGGTCGTCGGGATGCTTATCTGGGAACGTCCCCTAACCGAAGAGGATCTCTAGGTTTGCCGATGTCACCGCCTAAAAAAGAGCTTCATCCGTCAGGTTTCCCGAATACTTTGAGAAAGAATCCACTGGGTTCGTCTATGAGCTCCATAAACCATCCAAGAAGGGATTCTCAATCGCCTTCCTTCGTTGGTTCAGCGTTGAGACGCGATCCTATAGGGCGATCAATGGGGTGTCTGAAGAAAGACACCGCTTACAACTATAATTCCCCGTTGAGAAGAGATTACGTAGCGAAGTCGATGACCAGTCTCCAGAGACCTCCTTCTAGAAGAGACAACAATTTGTCCAGCCTGTTCGCGCCTTCTCCTAGTTCGCAAATATCATCGAACAATAACCTGAAAGCTAGAAGCACGTCGAACTTGAAGAGCTGTTTGGCTGGATCCAGCGGAAATCTAAGGGGTAATTTGAACGTGACGTTGAGCACAGACCTGTCTGCAGGTTGCAACGAGAATCTGAGGAAAGACAAATTGGCAGCGTCGATTTCTAACAGAAAAGGCTCTTATGATAGGAGAAGGCTCTCCACGGACTCGTTGGATAATACCAAGAGAAACTCGTGGGATCCGGGTCGTAGAGGATCTTCCGGATCGTCCGGTGGGTGGGACGATCCCATTTGGGAGGAGGGTACCTTCGAGACTAGCGTAGATCAGGTAAAACATTCTAAAATCCTAATTTTATTTTTCGAAAGTACATTTATTTGAAAATCACTGGACAAAGATTTCTTACATTATTCAGTATTAAACTGGAAATGCTTTCCCATGAGGGGCTAAGGAAACCATCTTGATTGTTGCACGCGTGGACAGAATTTATCGGTCGTTCTTAGAAGGTGCATTCAGTTAACCGTGGGAAGGTATTCTAGTCAAGGTACAGCAATGTCCGCGATTGAATTTGAGATTTATATCTAAGAGAATTTCTACCAGAGTCTTTCGTTTTTCCCTGAATTCCACGATGTGGAATAAAGCTTCGATTAGCACCCTCCTTTTTCTGAGTTTCACTAAAATGTTGTTTCTACATGATACACTGAGCAAATAGCTAGAGGTGTTTCGCGTGTGGCGCCGGCACAAGCGAAATGTTTGCCACCAACTTACGTCATCGACGTGCCATGCATGGATACGTTGCTGGTTGTTAGTCATCGACGGATTATGAAAGCGTCCATTACGTCTAGGGTACATGTGCTTTCGGTTCACGTTGCTCATAAATCGTTAAAAACGACGACGATTTAATCCGGTGTAAATCGAACACCGTCCTCCTCGCATCGTAGACGATCAATTTGACGACATTTCGAGGGAAAGGCGTCATGTCTATTTGCAACGTCGATCGGCAAATATTTGTATTCCCATCTAGTTGGAACGACTCTCGAATGCATTTCACCTGTTGAATACAGTCATCGGTTGACTACGCGATTTCGTCCTTCCTATTCCTTGTTCGAATCGAGGATTTAACGACTGAACGCTTTAGTTTCTCGGTTTTCGAAAGTGACGGACTTCGGGAGGAAGATTTACAGGGATATCTGGAGAAATCAGAGACAGCTCATCGCTAGAGAGTTGAATATTCGCGTGGAAAAATGTAGAATTGTTTGGTACGTGTCGATTATGGTTATTCTAGTTATCAGACATGAAACTATGCGTGTAATAAATTGCGATGGTTGTATTGATATTTCTGCAGCTATTTGAATATAAGTAATTGGACATACCGTAATAAATAATCAATAGATAATTATAGGAAAGCCTTCGTTATTTAAATTAATAGAGGAATGTAGCAATTCAAAATTTTATACTTGAATAGAAGATAAATCTGTAATTGAGGACTTTATGTCCTACAATGTTAGAAACGAGCAAAAACCCTCATCTCGTGTCATTAAGACAACAGGAAGCAGCTTCGAGTCTGGTAATTTGTTTCCTCGTCGCTATTTAATGTCGCTGTTTTAATTGGACACGGAGAGCCAAATTCGATGGCAATTAAAAGGGAATCACGGTTCGTTCAATCGTGATGGGATTATCGATACGATCCGATATGACAGGATAAGATGCGACTTTCATTTTTCGATGCGCCCGTTACATAAAAGGGAACTTTCTTTCGAGTTACATAAAGCGAATTTTCTTCGATTTGATCGACGTTTTCGAAATCCCAGTTTGAAACGGTTTAATATTCCGTGACAGGAATATTTATACTGTAACGAGTCATTTTCAGGTTTCTAAAAAACATTCCGGAAGGACCTTTTATAATTTATTTAATTGACTTATCAATTTATAATAAGGTTCTTTCGTAATCATTTCCATTAAATAACTATTAAATTTATTAAATCTTTTTAATGTTCAACCATCCTTTATTAAGTAAATGATATAAATTATAATTCTTGACTAAACACCCACGAAATGAATTAACATAAAAACAACATTAAACGTCTAAGAAAGAGGGAACTTGGGTAAATCATTGAAATTTTTAAATATCTTAAGAGATTCGAGCCAAATAAGAAAAAACAATCTCGACGAGACAAAACTTTGATCTTTTGGATTGATTTTCGACGTCGTTTAATGACGTGAACGATCGAATCGAAGGTGACCATATCGAGGGAGCGTCGTGGCGTAGGTCGTCGCGATCGGCGCACGTAATCGCCGTTTATATAAAAGAGGGCTACGAAGACGAAGAGGAAGCAGGACAAAAAGCGAGAATGCAAAAAATGTGAGTTACAAGCGCCGCGCAGGTGAGCGTGGGTCGCTCATGGCCAAACGACACGTAGGCATCACCTGCGGCCAATCTTGTTGCAGGAAATGCATTTACCATCGTTGCAGGGGTAATACTGTTGCATCCAGATGCAATTTTCTTGAGCACTTGACTTTCTACGCTATCACTTTGAATTTTCTTTAATTTCTCAAATTAATCATAATTTATTGTAAAATCATTTTTATTCAAAAATTCGCATTGAATTTTTCGGTCCTCTTGGAAACACGCTCGTAATGGATGAGTCGACAAGTTGCACGCGTCATTTTCCCGTATTACATACATAGTGGACGATGCGTGTAGTCGGTCTAATTCCTGAAATCCTTGCTCGACGATTTCCGTCTGGAACGGCACGTGACGTTCGCCGAGCGCACGGTTTACTTCCTCGCTACGATGCACGTGCATCGGCCGCGATGCGCTTTCAGCAGCGCGCGTGTCGCGTTCTTGCGCTGCACCGAGTTGCAACGATTTCGTTCGTGTCGTGTCGGACGAAACCGTTTCGTCTCACGGTACGGTGTCCGAGATGATTGACCGATCGAGCTTGGTACCGTTAGCAAAAATTGACGTTTATTGATGTCGGACACCCTGTTCACCTCTTCCTGCGGAGGTCTTATTCTTTCATTTTATTAAATTGCCTGAGAGCGACGTGCTTCGAGACACCTTTCCAGTCGAAAGTAAACTTGTTCTTAAAATATATGAAATTTGTCTGGAGTTGATAAGATAGGGAGCTGAGATAGTCTTATGTTGATATCGACTCATTTTTTATTAATTACACGGTGGGAGAAATGAACTTTATTGAATTTTAATTACAAGTATTAACCACTTAACGTCCAGGTACGTAATATTACGTTGACTTGCTTTTAAATAGGGATGTTAAGTGGTTAATTATTGTCACATCGTCCCTATATTCCGTCGATACCCTTTGGTACGTGCAATTGCAATGTGTAGAACGTAAATACAAGAAACCAGGTCAAGTTCGTAATGGCATCGTGACCAGAAATCGGTGATTCATGCGGCAAACCTAGAAACAAAGTGGGCTAGTGAACCTTGACATTTCTCCACTGAGAATTCCTCGCTCCTCTTGCTATTAACGAGCTAATTAAGACAGTCGACTTATTGATGATTGCGAAACTTCCATTTAAACTTGAGAGAGAATTTATGGACTGTTTGATTTCGAAAATAATTTCACGCTGGTATCATTTAATCTTCTTCGAATCTATTAGCAATCGTACATTTTGCACTTTATGAAATATTATTTATTTGCTAATGCATTGCAACACCAGATTCCAAATGAATTATTTGAAACTTTTATTTCAACGCTTATGTAATGTCGAGATTTTAGCAGTAGATTGATAATACACTTCGTTACGATTACGTTTCGCGTTCATTGAGATTACCTTGCTGATTATTTCGTTTCGTCATCAGTAATAACCTGCTGGTCACTGAATGTCCATTTTTAGTCAATCGCGTAGGCATTGGTGGATAACATGTTTATCAATCTGGTCGGTAACACCCATCGATTTTTCTGCTGTTTTTCCAGTCTTCTCAGTTTGTTCGTTAATAAACTTCTGGTTATTATCTTCGTTGATCGTTAAACGAATCTTGTTAAGCTTTTACGATGCTGTTTAGCAGGTTGGTCTTGCATCAGCTTCTATTGTTTATTTCTTAATTATATTCTTCATTTAATTTGAGATACATTAATGTTCACAGATTACTATATTTGTCAATTTCACTATACCAATATTTTCTTTATTATCATTTTGCCTGATTGCCATATACATAGTTAATTTTATTACTGTTTCAATTTGATGGCCTACAACTTAATTAATTCTAATCACAGAATACGATAAAATAAAATCAGTTTGATGGTACCTTGGTGTATTAGTAACTCATCATTTTTGTATTAATAGTTGAATTATTTTCAAGTAGAAAATATGATAATTAAAATTCATTAGCAAATGGAAAGCGTAATTAGCAATTTTACCCTTAGAAATGAGTCAATAAATTTTGTTTCATATTGAAATATTCATAAAGAGAGTTTGATGAATATTCTTTCATATTGAGATTACATATTCAGAACATATACGTGTTCCACAAGATACTGGAATGAAAAAGAAAAATAACTGATATATCAAAGAGAGAAGTACAGTGCATTACGTTAATCAGACACAAACGAGTCAGAATCTGGATTGACACGATTTACATAGCGATGTGCAGTAGATTATGCAACTACCACCACATTATGCGCAAATGTTAAAAAATCCTTTCAATTGCTTCTTAAAACACATGAAGTAAATACAAACATGTTCTACAATTATTTTTGCCTATATATGACTGTTTATGATAAAAAATTTATTTACTATTGTAGTAGTTTCTTCCTATACCATCAGATGGCGCTAATGGTATTGTTTTCAATTGCAACAATATTATAAAAATATAAAATCATATAAAAATACCCAAGATGTTTTAAACATTTACAGCCTACTAAATTTATTTTGAATACCGTAATTTTTTTTTATTATACAAATTAAGTAATTAAAGCATCTTTATTAAAGATTGCAAATTTTAAGAAGGAAGAACAATTCAGTTAATAAGAAAAATATTTTTTTATCAAATTTAGTGAAATTAACAAATATAATTATTTATGCAAAATTTCTGTTTTACCTGCCGCTAGTAAAGTCACTTAAAACGCTGTATTACCTGTCGAGTAGTTAATACCGCGACTTTCGATTTCACCAAAAGAACGCGCCCTCTTTGCATTTAGCGATTTTTAATCGTAGCTTGTTCCAATCTTTATGTATTCACCGAAAGTAAAATGCATATGAAAAAAAAAAAACACACGATTAATATTATTTAAAGTATCAATTGTGAAAGAAATCTAGGACACGATCGTTGCACCAACGGATACAGGTCCGACCAGGCGGATCTAACGATCATCAACTTTCTTATAAATTCTTCACGATTTTCACGAGCTCGATCTTTTCTCTCAATCATCCTCCTAACGTCTCGTATTTCTGAAACAGTCGCCAGGCTGTAAACGCGTTACAGATCAGCGCGCATCCATGTTGCGATTCCAAGCGGGCCTCTAATCGTATTACCTTGTTCCAAATATCCTACATTCTACCCCGCGCGCAAAGTCATAAAAGTCACCGACATTTTTACCGCAGAATTCATATTACGCTATTTAATAAAACGCTCGAAGCAAACAGTCCAGAACCGTCCCTCGATCGACTCCTATCGATCTATCAAACTTTCTATTCGATGCTCGGTGAAAATCTCCAATAATTTCTTTCAAGAAAATTTTCAATATCAAAACAAGCACACTTTCGATTGTACCAATTAAAAATTAGGTTGTACAAAAGAATATTAATACTTTCGTTCAGATTTACAAGTATTCCGAGCAGTATTTTCATTCATTATCGAATTGCACCGATCCAAAAAATCTGTTAACGAGTTAATTACCGTCGAACCGTGCGAAGTTTCGATCTATCCCGTTTCCACGCGGAGCGATCGTATATCAGCGTCGTTTTCCAACTGAATTTTTCGGCTGTGCAGGAACACGTCGAGTCATAGTCGACGTACCACGACCGGACGAAAGATAATTACGGTAGCTCGGTTTGTACTCGTTGCCGGCAGTTATCGCGCGTACTCGCGCGTGTGCCTGGCTTGTTATTAGCATTTTTTCAGAAACTCGTCGACGGTGATCCGGTAATACCTGACGGCCAGATTTTTGTCGGGTACCGGATGAAAGGGAGAGAAAATAAAGAGCTGAGAGAAACAGTGTAGTAGAGTTGTTACGCAACCCGTTCGAACACGCTCTGCAACGAACCGGGGGAACAGGTTGCACTTTGTTCCGGCCCTCTTGTGAACGGCTCAATTGCAACACCATTGAATCACCGCGTAAGACTAATATTTTGAATCTGATACGCCGGCTTAACGGTCCACGTTTAATTGAAACGGTCTGTCGCTGGTTTTCGGAGCGAAACGATCGGTATCGCGCCGTGCCGCCACCTCGTTCACTTGCGCGCCGTAAAAATCATTCGTAATCCTGGAATGATCTGATAGATCCTTCGACACGACCTTCGACTATTGTACAAGGTAATAGGAGCGATTAGACAGAGGCCTTGTTCGAGATTGATCGTGGCAAAACCACTCGAAAGTAGTGCTTTGCGGCAAGTGTCTATTCCGGGTACTTATGAATGTATTTCTGAGGTTTTTAGTACGTATGCCATTGACGTTGCTCTCAAGACTATAGGAAAACGGTCATTTTCCTTTTTGTTTGCGGTGGAGTGACGTAATTTACATTTGGAAATTGTTTAACCCTTTGCGGACGATCGATGCATATGTGTGTCCAAACATAATTATCATAATTCATAATTCCCTACATATTGATACAAAGCAGAGCTATAAATATAGAAAATAAAAATGTATAATATTTGCTTTATAAAATAGAATTATTACTTCCTTTATTTTAAATTAATAATATTCTGTGCAAAGTTAAAAATGCTTCGTTCTCAAAGGGTTAAAGTTGTAAGGGAATTATTTGGAGTATAGTAATTCAAACACTTCCTTGTGTAATACTACTCTAGATAATGTAACAGTAAAATCTTTCCATTCCACTTATGTTGTCGATTTCTTTCAGGTGTTAGGTATCCATCAACTGTTACAAGTTCATGTAATTATCGAGTGAATACGTATCATTGCATTCGCAGGAAGTGTATGCTTCTACTGTTAAAAGAAAAATGAAATTTGAAAGGGAAATAGTGATTTTTAAAAAGAAGGGCAACCCCTTCGAGAAAAGTATCTCATGATCGAAAGGTCCATATGTAAAGAGAAAGGTGATCGAACATGTTTCAGGTACCGTTTCCGATAATGGTAAGCAATCTGTGGTAAACATATGCAGGCGAAAGAAATGTAGGTTCAACAGGTCTCATTATAGAAACTTTATAGTGACGTTGTAACGGCATTACGTGTGTATTATCGCGGTTAGTACGGCAAGAGTGTTGTATGACGATAGTTTCGCGAATCAACTGTACGTATTAAACCATACGCGATCGGAACGCTTTGACAACTCGGTGTCACGTATTCGTGACTATGAGCGATAAAATTACTGGAGCCAATATTGAAGATAACGTGGTACTTGGTCTGTGATTAAATTTCTAATTAATATCTTCAGTTGGCCACCTTATATAATTCTAAGTGAAATAAATAGTTGTACTTTTGATAGTCTTTAAAAGTCTAATTAAAAAAGGAATAATGAATCCAAGAATGAAAAGTAGAACAAAATTTGAAATATTTCAATTAGAATCGTTAAATATAAAATTCATTTCTTTAATTAAAAATTAAACAGTTCTATATGTACATTTTTATACATTTCAATGGGATTATTTTACTTAACTACCAAATTGATGTGATCGTTAAGAAATTAAGCTGGAGTATAATTAGATTTACTTCGTGCTTCAGCTATTAAACGTGCAACAATGCTGCAGTCATTGGCATTTCAAAATTAACACGGATCGTTTATGAAGCAGCGATTTCAGGCAGAAATATTCAATAAATATCAATTTATTCAACACACTTTCCTACCGTAACCTACATCACCATAGAAACATAACAATTATGATTTCCCATTTAAAGTTTCTACTCTTTCACGAGTTACTCAATGTTCAACAACTCGCTCATCTAACACTTATTGTTCAATCTTTCCCCTATTCGTCTGAAACCTTGTGATCGAACCGAGGAGGAAACCAACATGTTCCCAATCGAAACGTACAATTCAATTTTAATGAAAGGGAAACGTTGAATGTTGACAATATTGCTCAATTTTCCCTTTCGGATATATCAAATCTTAATCGATAGTAATGCAATACCAAACATAGTTCCCATCAAAAAATGCATCTGGTTTTCAGTGAAAGGGAACGTCTCGAATCCCAACGGGACGATGTTCATCAAATTCGTTCCGTCGAAAGTTCATTCTTTAGAAACGATCATAAGCATAATAAATGGAACCGGTATCTATTATAAAATGAAACAAATAAAAAATTTCCGTCGTTTTGTCGCGTGAGTTGATCAGATAATCGTCGTAAACGCGGACGACCGGATCACAGTAATTTACTTTTCGTGTCGCTCGTTAAACTTTCTCTAAAATCCGATACCGATCTGTACGTCTGATTTGGCGTCTGGTCTCGATCGCACGACCTATATTTTCCGGACGATTTTGACCGATGACGCTTGAAATAGTCGAAGGAAAGCGTTTTAGATCGAACGAAATCGATCGCTCTTCTCTCATCACTTTTACTCATTCCTCGGAATGAATCGATCGGATTCTCTTGAATCGTCGGATCGTTCGAGCAGAAAATAATATCGGGGCATCTTGGTGTGAAAGTTACTGGACATTGTCGCGCGTTCCATCGTTAATGGAAACAATAGGAACGTCGAATGTTTATAATAGACGATTTACCACTGGAAATCGTTCCGATGGCGTCGATGATTTTCCACGCGATTTAAGATCTTCTCGCTGTATCGATTTCTTTCGATTCGAACCGACTTACCAGCGTGCAGATAACCTGACACACGTTCCTTATCGTGCAAGCTCTGTTTCGAGCGAAAGGAAATCTTTGCGTGGATATTAACGCACGCGATAGTTTCCCGTGGATGGAAGGAAGAGGAGAGGGGCTGAGAAGAGAAACAGAGGAAGGAAAGAAAAAATAGAGAAGAAGATTGCCGCATTGCCGCGAATTATTAACGGAGCGTATCGGAGAAAGCTGAGATGGAAAATTGAATCGACGTGATCGCACTCCTCGAAAAATTCTGTTCGCAAGGAAGGAACATGTGTGAATAAAATTTAAAGCAGTAATTTACAACATAATTTTAATTAAAATTGAAATACCTTTAATTTTAAGATATTCATGAGAATTTATATCAAGAATTTAAAATATCGCTGTGACATTTCAGAGGATAAAGGATAAATTAAAATAAAAAATATTCCACTGTAATTAATTCGCAGTTTACAAAAATAAGTATCTCAATGACAAATGACTATATGGTAATTTCTATAAGCTTCATCGGCATTGAATTTCTCTTAGCTGAATATCCTTGATAAAGGCCATCGTCAGGAATGGAAAATCCAAACGAGAGAGTCCGATAATGCGAAGATTAAAAATGATCCTGACCACGTTCCTTTTCTATCGTCCTCAGCTTTCACTGAGCCGCCACCATTCCCGATCACGACCAAGCCTCATCCTTTCGGGCTCGTTTTATTTTAGATAGAAATCGCGTCATTACGGGCAGGAAGCACGAAGCAGGTGGGTGGAAAGAGCTAATTCAGCTCGCTAAGAGGACCGCAAGCGAGTTCGTTAAAAAGTTTAATCGCGAATGTAAAATACTTTCCTTACGAGATCGAGCACGAACCCCTTCTTTTTGGCCGTTTCTTTCCGGGAAATCGTTACATTTTATTTAAATAATAATCAGCTCGATTCTTTTTGCCTTTAATCATTTCTTTCGGACGGTATAATTATCCACCGTAATCGGGTGGTCAAATGTGCAGTGATTTTGGGTTCTAATTAATTTTTTTCGAAAAGGATTCTTCGAATATAAAGTACTCTGATATTTAGCGATCAAATCAGAATAATAGAATTTGTGAGTTATTCCTGAACGGAGCAATTTGTTAAACTTGTACCAGAGTCGTTTAGAGGCCATACCTGTTGCGATATCGACGGCGCATCATCCGCGAACGGAAGCGGCGGACTCTCGTTTCGAGCGGAACGCTCGCGAGTGGGACTAGTGATGAGTCTAGTGTCTAGAACGAGTAATGGTAGGGAGATGAAGTTTCGATGCCGCGAGCAGGAGAAGTGGGTCGTTTCTCAACGAGTCGAAGTCACTCGACGAGAACGCGTCGGCCACGCACTCCTTCGCTGCACTCAGCTGAACACAGTCGCCTCCGATCCGCGATCCACGATCTTGCGGACCTCCTTCGATCGTTCCTCGTGTCCCCCTGATCCTCGCGATTCATTCACCTCCCTCGCGTCGCCTTCGTTCGCGAACAGCGGGTGAAAAGTGAACGATCAAGCTTCACGAGTGCGAGCGGAGCCGATTTTGAAAGAAGTTGGCCACCGGTGAAGTGATGATAAGAGTGTTAGCCAAAAGGGAAGTACGAAAGTGACAGGAGCCGCTTCTGATCGCGCGTTGGAAAGTGGTGAAAATCAAGAGCCGTTCTCGTGTGAACCCGCGATCCATTGTTCCCCGTTTAAGAAGCTTGTCGATTTTCCTACCTACCTGCTTCCTCTTCTTTCCATTGAGAATCGAGGGAACCGGTACGACCTACTTGATGATCCTACATATCAGTTAAACCAAGAGAAGCAACTTGAAACGCTATTAACTTCTTCAAGCATGAAACTCATCCGCGAGGACTAGTTAGCGCGATGAATAGCATTGAAACGAGCCAGCTCGTTCGTTAACACCGGCCGATTCGCAGCTGTCGTTCGTAACAGGGTCGCTATCGATCGGTGCCGAGAATATGGGCGACATACGAGTGCTGGATCCTCGAATGGATCCTCGCTTCGACCTCAAACAGTCCCGTCCTTGGCCTCCGATGTACAGAAGCCATCCGGCATCCAGAGGTCCGTCCTTCTGCTACCGTCCGCTTCCTATGGACGCGATGACTCAATGGATGACCCCTCATATGGCCGACTATAATTACGTGCAAGCTAGAATGGGCGGATCGAACACCAGCAAAGGTCGCGATTATTATTATCTGACGCCCTTGTATCGAAACGCCATGCCACCACCGCAGGCTATGTCGCCCCTTCAGGTACCACCTGTGGCCGTTTCCCCTAGGATGATGATGATGGGTCCTCAGAGTCGCACAAAGAGCTCCGTAGGATTGTGCAGAAGCAGCGTGCCACCTTGCACCTGTTCGGTGGGCAGGACGAGGTCCTTGGAGGACGTCAGAAGCGAAGCGAGCGAGTGGGAAGACTATCACGACGAGAATGGGAATCATTTGCAGAGGAAGAGCCCGAAGAACGGTGGTGTTTGCAAACAGGCACGTAGATCTATGGAGAATCTTTTGGACGTGGAAACGAGCGAACTGCAGGAACAGGCTACGTTCGAGAGAAACGGGAAAGGATGTAAGAAAACCGATGAAAGGAGAAGCGAGAGACCGGGAAGAAGACGAGGCAGCTATATGGTTTGTCTTATTTCTAAGGATCAAGCAATGCATCATTTTGAATTTTAATAATTTTCTGTATAGATAGAGCTCTTTTATGGTTTCTCTTGATATATGACTCTGTACATTGGCGTAAACTCGATGAGATATTGATTCTTCACGCTTTTACCATAATCACGCTTTTACTGTAGTCAGATTTATAATGAGACATTATCAATTTGATTTAGCTATTAGATATAATCTATACAACCGGATGTATATGTTATTCGAAAAGTTCGATCCTGTTAAAGAGCGTTTCTCGCACTCAATTAAATGGTGCGTTTCGTAGATGCTAATGAGCGTGAAACCACTTTTACTGGAAACTTTGTTTCGATTTATTTTACGAATCTGTTTTACGCTTATCGCGTTTTGCATGCAAATTAATGGGAGCAACTTTTAATGGAAAGTATTCCGCAAGTTTATTGCTCCAGTTTCGTGGTATCTAATTGATATCAACGGCAAGTTCCGGAAATGTATATAGATTATTAGTGGGTGAAATTATCCTTAATAACGAAATTTATTTTCTACATTTTATCAATTCTTAATTCTTAATTCGCATCAAAGATTTTCGAACAAAGGAACTTTCACGATTCTCGAAAGATTTCAACGAGAGGGTCGCTTATTCAAATTCACAATTTAATTGAGATATTGTTGAAGCGAGAATACTGGCCAACGGGACAATTAAAACTCGGACACTTTCGAAAAAAAAAACATTTTTCTGGTGAAAGTGAATCCGCGGTTGCACAATCGTCAGGCGCGAACGAGGACGAGCGATCTCGAAGCAAAACAAGATTTCTATAAACTATTAACCCGAGCGATCCTTTATTATTTATTTTTCGTTCTTGTTTCGATCGAGAAAATTGTCGAAAGTGGATACGCTGATGAGCGTTTATTTCGATCTAAAAAGGTGCTTTAATTAACTTTGTACCCTTGATATGATTGCAACAGTTTGCAATTAGAATTATTATTTTCCTTTTTTAATTGCCACACCAAGGAGAAAGTATGTTGGTATTATTGGTTTAAATGGAAAAATGATTGCTATCATCGAACGGTTGGATTGAAATTAAATACCATTCAATTGATGCACTCTCGTTTACGCAAAATGATTGATTTCTAATGGAAATTATTAAAGATGGTTTTGCTTAATCGAAGAGATTATAGAAAGGCTTTTTGTTTCTTACTTTCTTGCGGCGTATTATTTTATAGCTTCATTAACTTGGTATTACCGTAATAAACCTGTACATAAGAAATATTAGATGATTAGAATTTATGAAGCGTTTTCGTAAGTTTCTTATACTCTTTCCTGAATCTTATCACGTGAGAGGGGTTTTCCAATTTATTCGAAACTTGATAAAATTGCTAAAACGTTAGGTTTATATCGTATCTTAATTAGTCTTTTCACTGTGTGGTTTCTTTTCTAATAGCTATAAATCAATCACCGAAATTTAATAAATAATTTAGCTATTAATTATTCTGAAAAGGTTCCTATTTCAGTTCGATATTAATTTCACATCTCAGTAGGTTTGTCATTTGCAACGAACGGGTTAAACTTTGAAATTTCTAATTAAGTGTTGCTAGCGGACGTGTTAATAACTACCGTGTATGATTTATGCACAACTCATCGATCTTTCACGGCAAACTATTCGATCATATCCACTCTCGTCCGTTAACATTTGGTTGCATAATTGTTTTTTACAAATTGCAAAACATTTAGCGTATTATACGACACGAAGTGAACGTTCGTTCTTGTCCAGTTGAATATAAAGGTGTTCCTTCTTTCGCCCGAGGGATGGCATCCTTTGAACTATTACGTGATCGATTTAAAGGCCTCTAGTTTGGAAAAATCCTTCTACCTTCGCTCGAGAAAAGCGAGCTTGAATCACCGGTTGGATCACATTCGATAAGAACCCGTTAGTTGCAAGTGACCCCTTGTAGAATTCCTCGATAACGATTAACGTCATTTCTTCACTATGGCAATCCTGAATTTTCGGTCAACTCTGGACACCTTTCATTTCAGGAACTAGTTTTTAACCCTCATTCCATTTTAATCGACATGTCTTCTGGTTCTGATTGAGTGTCCAGTTCCATAAAATGTTTATTTCTCATATGTTCCTTTTTGTAATTCATACTAGTCCAATGAACATCGACTCTGATTTTTGGTCTTCTTTATTTGTAAATGTAACATTCTGTTGCAAATTGCTGTTTCTCGTTTAACACATTGATTGCTGCGGTGAAAATGGGCATTTATTATCAAACATATTGGAGCTCTAATTATTAAGCATAGAAATAATTAATTTGTAATTTTCAAATTTCAAGCTTTCTATTTGCTGTTTTACATTATTCGTACAATAGCAATAATATATAAAATAATGTTTTTCTATTGTTTTCTTTTAATTATTCAGGCATCTGTAATTTGCGATACCGATCATCGATGACCCCCCTGTAATCAACATATTAAATTGAACCTATTAAAATTTGCATTTTACTATAGATGTCGGAGTATTATTACTCTTTTATATTCCAGTTATCACAATTTGCATTTCCTTTTGTAAGGTAGAAAAAAATCTAGAAGAATGAATAAAGATTTGATAGATCGTTTGAAGTATCAACATTCAGCTAAGTTGAAAGTTGTTCTTGCGAATTCAATGAAGCGTTCAATGACGTACGAAATAAATTAAGAAAGCTGACGTGTTATGTCCATAAAGGAAGAAATGTTTACAATAACATTTCGTTTATCGAAACAAGTTTCGATAATTCTATTCATTGCAAATCATTGAGTGACCCACCGAGCCTCTCAAATCGCGCACACACTTGCAACTTTGACTTCCTGGAATAAAGCAGATTGCAAAAGTGTGCCGCAACCCAGATCCGCGAGACGTCTGGTTTCACCGCAATTATACCACACTCGTGTATTCCTTTGGTTTCGATCGATCGATCGATCGTACGATCATCCTTGATGTGGTACGCGTTTTACGAGACGGAGAAAGGACGGGTTTCCGGTTCGACCGGTTCGTCGTTAAGAGTGAAAATCGCGATTGCGTGGGCAGATCTATTCTTAGCGTTCCAATATCGCAATTATAATTTTTTACACAATTTCATCGTATCAACGATATGAATTGAAAATGTTTCAAACATTGGAGTTAATTATAGCTTACATCTCGTCGCGTGAAACTTTAGTAAATCCACGTTGTTGAGAGAAGAAAATAAGGCAGATAAGCGATTAAATGAAAAGTAATTTTTTGCTGTCGTTATGCAACGAATAAACCAATAGATCTTTCATTTCCGTCTTTCGATTACTAGAAAAAATAATAGAGAACGAGTGTATGTTGAATTGAAATCACCTTTTACAAGCAGCGTGTCAAATCGTACTCATTTTCACCGGCAAAGAAACACTAAGTCACTGCTAAGCGTTGATGTATCTGGAAGATAATCGTTAATAATCAATCGAGGATATGTTATAATAAAAAGATTGAACGTTTCGCGGATTAATCAAAGGGCATATTGTTTAAAGATCCCGGATGCGTCGTAATTACGGGATACAATGTTGCTGCAGGATATACGCGTTAACTGTACAAAGAATAAAAGTTTTCAAAAGGCGCACACAGGAAGATTAATAACATCGGTAGCCACACGTGGCGTGATTCATTGCTTAATTCGTCGAATACCAACGGGATTTCCTGCTTGCAGCGTAAAAATACGAATTTTTCAGAGCGACAAGATTGAATCGCAAAGGTAATTAAACAGTTTCGTACGAAGGGAAGACAAGGGTTTGTGAAAAATTACGATGCGATTAATTACGTCGATTAATCACCTAAGTATTATAATAGCGATGAACTTGATGAACTTGAATTAATTTTTTTTTTAATTATCTGTATGCATAAATTTTAATTAACACTTTGATGCATAAATTTTTATTCAGTATCATATGTTAATTATAATTTGCAAATTAGTAATTTTCTGTTGTATTAGGAAATGAATGGTAATGAATTTTTTGATTGATAATTTAGTCGCTGAAACGTGAAGCAGTAATTTTGATGATCTCCGATGAATAATTCATCCACTTTGGATTATCAAACAGCAAAACAACACGATCGAACGAACCTCTCGCTTTCCATCTCGATTATTTCAGCGCATCTATTTGCATTTCTGCCACTTTCGATGGGTAAAGCTAGTGCAGCAGCTGAATCGCTTTCTCGCGTTTATCAGCTATTTCGTTTGCATGTTTGCTACTCTGATTAACATAATCATCTTATTAATTTGCGAATTAATAGCTATTCATCGAGCAATCTCTTAAGTGGAATTAGAAATAAGCTACAAGCAATACTAATTCGAATGTAGATACTTATGCAAATATATTAGGTTCATATAAAAATAATAATAACTTTTATGTCGATTAATTAATTTTATTTAGATAAAAGGTGCAATTATTTCAAATACCATAAAACTGATCGTTTATTAGAAATTCTCTTTACTAAAGTAATCTATTATTGACATAAATGCAGGCAAAGTAATTTTCTTGGAAACAGAACGGTAATTCGATGCACACTTTTAGTTCGTTTAATGAGATCCATAAAGCTCTCGTTTCCCGAAAAATCACTCGACCCCATTGAAACAATTAAGAGAAAGAAAGCACCGATAATTTGGTGAGTTTACTGACCCATCAGAGAAACTAGGTTTCTGTCGGATCCTCATTGAAATTTATGCTTCGTTCCCGGATGGTTTACCATTTCCGGTACGTTAAACGTCCGGAAGAAAGTCGATTCATCGATGAAACTTCCACGAAGCTTCGAGTTTTGAAGACAGGTCGACGATTGATTCTCTTCGACGGCCTCGTTCTCACTCGTAAATCGCTTCAACAGCTTTGTTATTGTCCTGCTGAACCATTGCATTGTTTCTGTAGTACACGTTTTGTTGCTTTAAGTCACGATTGACCCAGTCCCCATTATTTAAGGGTTAAAATAGAGGTCTCTGACGTTTCGATCTTCTTCGTTTAAGGAGACTGAGCATTTTTTGGGGGTCCAAAAATTAATTTTTGGAGTCAGAATCTATAATTAAACCAATTTTTCCTAGGCTTTTCACGAATTCAAAGGCATGGTTGCCTTTGATCCAGTCGATTTCTATTAGCGTTTCAGCGTAAACGACACAGCACGGTGAACACCGATGGAGAAACGGCGTTCGTGACTAAGCAGCTCCGCTGATTCGCGATGTGTTTGCCGGGAATCATTCTCCACCTGTCTCGTCCTAGATCTCTGGAATTTTTTTTTTCTTTTTCACGTTGTTTCTTCGTTTCCTGCATTCGTTTGAAATCATTTCTGTTAACAATTACAATGCTGTTCCACGTTAAATCATTTTAAAAAATCTATCTATCACCGATCTTGCTTTTTAGCACTTTGACACCTAATAGATTATTCATAGAGAAAAATGTTTAATTTTGTGCACAGCAAGAAACGTATCTTATTCAAGGTTCGTTTCGAAGAAAACCACTGAACGGTTTAAAGAGAACGATTGTTTTTCAGCGAAGAAATTATTCAGATCTCGATCCCTTGTTTCGCACGGTTTAGCAAGAGGAGATCGATGATGACAGCGGACAACAGTTCTCATTTGCTTTGCTAATTCGAGTTTATCGCGAGACGATCGAGCCCGGTGCACGAGGAACTCCTGGAACTCGAAAGTAAAAGCGTGGCGAGGCGCGCGAAACGTTGTGCAAGACGAATCGCGAAACGATTCCGGGCTTCGCCGGTTGTTCCGTTAGGAAAAACGTCCGAGGAAAATTCGTCGTAGAATTCTGTTGGCCGGTAAAATCGATTGCGTTAAAACGATTATCGTTCCGTGAAGTTGCAAAGGTTAGTCAAGGAGTAAAAATTACCACCGAGAGAATAGAACGATTTAACGAGCTCCCAGAGAAATATGCATAACGGGGTTACACGATACTTAAAGAATTTACTATTTGGTACTTGATGGATTGAATAAATTGTTACGCTCTGAAATTTAGAAAGCCGTTTTTTTTTTTGTGGAAAATCAATTGTAATATGTGGGGCCATTATTTCATTTCATTTCAGAGTTTAACGCTATTACTACCAAGCCAGTCGAAATGACTGGCTTCAAGTTTCTTATTTTAAATTATAAATTTTTATTGAAATGTATGTTGGCTGTCGATAAAGAATCGATGTACATGTTACCGTCAATATATGAAAAGCAGGCATAGAATACCTAGGCAATATCGATCTAAATCCTAATATAAACAATATTAATTTTCCCCTAAATTAAAGATCTTTTAGAACTTTTTCTTATTTTACTAACTTTTAAAATAATTATTTTATAAAATCTTTACAATGCCTAGAAAAAATGTATATAATATTAATAATTTGGATATTTCATACTTTGCCAGAAAAAACTAGGCAATCTATACAATGCCTGCTTTTCATACATTCCCCTAATATATATAATTAATTGCGTTTCATCCTTTATCTATTTAATTTTCTACATTATTTTCAGTCTAAAAATAAGTGTGCATCAAACGTCGGTAATTCTAGTGTTAATAAAATATAAATTATACCATCGTAATAATAACTTTACAGATCATGAGAATCAAGATGCTTCTTAATCTAATTGCTTTCATAACGCTCAACGTATTAATCATTCTTGGTGAGAAAATGAAAATTTATTTATTTGTGAGATAATTCACGACATTGAGAGATGATCACAAGTTCAACGAAACAATATGTATATAATAAGCCTTCAAACGACAAAACGCCTTGAGCAGGAAACTTTTCCTGTATTAGCATACAAATAAATTTCATGATGTAGTTAGAAATCCTTTCAAGGTCTGACTTTCTAATTGTTCTCGACTTTTCGTTGCGTTCACTGTTACGTTTTACCAAGAACATACTAGTTAAAGTAGAAAAGTGTCCCTAACTTGTACAACTTTTATTACGTAAAATGATGGGGTCGAAACTGGTAGCATTCGAACATTAACTCAATTCAAGCCGGTTCTCGAAACGTAAATGTTAATCTCTGACGAGTATGTTTTTCATTTTTCTTCGTAAACTTTTTCTCCGACAGCTACCTGAATCTCGTACAATTTTAGCATGTAAATTAGAGAGTATTGCAAGTGGAACAGCGTGTTATTTGAACCTCATGCAATTCGAAGTTATCTGTTGCAATTACGTTAAGTGCCTAGTACTGCAAGAGAACTGGACATTTGTTTAAATATTTTTATCTAAACCGTGCAAATTATATCACACTGGATACCTTTAACAAAAGCACTTCACACAATTATCAATTTTCTCTTAAACTTCAAAATATCAACTCTGAAAACGCTTGTCAGCGTTCCGCAAACTCAGTTGCACTATTCTGACAACTAGTTTATCGATCTGTAATTCGTTTCGCCGTATACGAACGACAGGTTGACGCAATAATTAATCTCGAGCATCATTAACCCTTCATCCGTGATACACTCTAACTTGAAACCGAGATGTTTCATCAGCATCGCTTTCATACGGCTAGTTTAACCCATTGACTGACACAGTAGTAACAACCACGCTTACGATCTACGATGATACTTTAATATAAGGTTTCTATTTAATACTTTCAATTACCAGCGTAATAGCAGCACTCAAAATTTTCTCTTCTTTCATCAACTTTAATTTTCATCAAAACAAAGCAATTTCTCTCGCTCGTTTCTATCCGTATACCGTAGTAAGATTGATAATATCAGTCCAGTAAGATAAACGCGTGATAAATCAGTCAAACACCTTGAACATACATTCGCCTTTCGCAATGAAAGTGTTATGAAAAAGAACCTGAACCCGTATTGTGACTAATTAATGTCTATGACGTCTGAATAGATGTTGATCGTATCTTTGTTAATTTCTCTAACACCACGAAATGTCATTGATGGTCAACGAGCATGAAATATAATCTAGAACCGTGATTCTTTTGTTTTCAGCAAGAACCAAAGCAGGAATTAGACGCCAGCAACGGAAGTAGCAACGGTGGCAGGCCGAGATTCGTTCCTGTGACGGCATTGGAGGATGTGCAGGCAGTTCGATGCGCGGAGTTTCACCCCCATGGAAAATTGTACGCCGTGGGATCGAATTCGAAGACTCTGAGAATATGCTCCTATCCAAAGCTTCACGATGTCAGGTAAAAAAGAATCTCTTTGCTAATTTTCATACTTTGATAGTTGGTCAGAAGGAAAAAATAAATAATTCCCAGATGTAGCGTAAGCGAATAATATTTAAGATTGAGGCTTCGTTTTCCACTTGGTCTCGCGATAATCCCTTCATTATTTACGGTTGGTCAGAAGAAAAAAATAAATAATTCCCAGATGTAGCGTAAGCGAACAATAGTTGAGATTGAAACTTCGTTTTCCACTTGATTTCGCGATAACCCGTCCATTATTTACAGTCGCAAGCTTGGCCTGTTCGCAAATCGACGACGCTCGAGCCGCGTTTAATTTCGCCGCTAGTAGACTAATTTTACGCAAGTGTGCTGACTTAACGAACGGCGAAGGCCTTCATACCAAACGGAGCATTCCTGAATGCTCGACCAGCGTGTGGATTCTTTTATTGCCTCCCATCACCGCGATTCCATCTCTTTATTCTCCTCTTTGTTGCCTTCAAACTGGGCTTGTAAAACTGATGGTTGAACAAGTCGAATATTTCAAGTGATCGCATTTCTAATTGTGTCTATCAGAAGGAGGTAAAAGAAATCGTTCATCTAAATGAATTGGATAAAATTTGTTTAATTTTTCAGTAATTTACAAGCAATGTATTATGGAAATATAATTATCTCCGATTAAACAGACGAATCTTGTTTGCTCATGTTTTTATTGTTTTCGAATTTTCTACTCGAGTTGGAGTGAAAGCGTGATGTTCCTTCCAATTAATCAAATTTCATTTCTCTTCGAAGATACTACCATTAAAAAAACGAATGTTTACTTTCATTCATTGTGATTTAAAAGAAATCTTCTTTTATGGAACCTCCTTTGAAATTCTGGGAATAATGTTGCTTCTACTATTCACTGCTGCAGTGAAAAGGATCAACCCATAGAATTATTAGCTCCTGTATTCTCATTTTACATCACGTTTCTTCGAAACATTCAATTCCCTAAGGAGATGATCATTTTCGATTCATCCGTCAAGGTATCCGTGTTCCACTGTCGCCCCTCGTTCGCGTAGCCTGCAACGACAAGCGTTTCACTCTGTCCGCGTGTAAATTGGCCATGCGGAACGTGATAAACGCGTCGCAGTGTGACAGCGGTTGATTGATAAGCGAGAGCGTGCCTCTTCATTTGTCGCGAAACCTCTCGGTGGAACAGTATCAGTGCCAAGTCTCTTTACCGTCGTTGCTCTCGGCAACGTTTCCGCTAACACTCGTATCCGCTTTCGAGAAAGGAAACCAACAAGACGGGAACGAAATCAATTATAGTAGAGGATCATTTGCAAATCTTCTTCCTTTGAATATTAATTTGTCGGTCAAAGTTATTTTTTTAACTGGTACATTTTCTTTCATAAAACTTAACAATTTCATTATAAGTTTCTCTAAAAGAATCCACCGACCCATTTTACTGTCCACCGATATAAACGCAGTCCAATTATTTGAATCTGTAGAAAAGCAAAAAGCAAACGGAACATGCTTCTCGATCCTCGATTCAACATTCTCCGGGCGGAGAAATCGGAAATTCCCGCTTCGATTCTTCCCCATCGCGATTTCAACCATACCGATCATTTTCCACACGCGATACCCCCGTTTCCATTGGAAGAAAGTGAACAGGCAGATTCAAAGAAGATCGAGACGAGTTTAATCGGCAAACAAACGTACACCCATTGGGGTTCAGTTGAGGGGAACGATTAGTATCTAGCGGAAAGCGTGGGCGGTGTGAAAGTTTCCTGTTTAAAATCGTATCGACAATCCTCTCCCTGATTTCCACGCGATTCCTCGCGGCTTGTTCGCATCCTGCTCGCGTGTTCAATTAAGAACAACGCTCGGGCTGAGAACGAGGATGAAAACGAGGCTGAAGAAAAGTGACGCGCGAGAACGCAGTTACTTGGAAATTTCATCATTTTCCGCAGAAAATTTTTAATTACCATTCATCTGCACGAGTGAAATAGGTAAGCATAACGAGATCGAAATAGAAAAGTACAATGAACGATGAATTTGTCTCAGCTTTGAAATTTATAATGCCGAAGTGGAAAGTTGAATCGAGGATCGGGGAAAAGTGAAACGATTTGCGGGCAAAGCAGCGGATCGATGTCTCGGTTGCGTGGTTTTCTTTTAGTTGGTTTAAGCGATATCTTGCGCGGTGAAATGGAACAAACGTACTTCGAATCGCTTAACGCGTCGTGTAAAAGAACCACGTTTCTTCAGAGAGGATCATCAGACGTATCAGCCCACGGTTCTCTTCAAGAGAACGAAACACCACAAGGGTTCGATATATTGCCTCGCATGGACACCGGATGGGCAGCTGATGGCGACCGGAAGTAACGACAAGACTGTCAAACTGATGCGTTTCAACGCTGATACATCGAACCTCGAAGGTACGTCTAATTAATAATTAAAAAGCACCAATAAAACCAGAAACCATACCTTTACTACTAATCATTAATTAAAGATGATTAATTAACAAAATAAGTCAAATGTGTAATGTAAACATTGTCGAAAGGATCATTAATCTAAAAAATAATTCACGAACTACCTAATCTATGCAATTTAATAAAACCAAGTAAAAACGACTTAAATTAACCGAATAGAATAATAAATAAAATCCTGCCATTCATCACAGTCCATATCCTTTCTACCTCGCTAATCAAACACTGACAGCAACTTCATAACACCTGCAGTAAGTTTCAAATTACTTAACATATCAAGAAACAGGTGGGAAAGTTAACTCGTTAATTGAAACTCATGAATCACAGAGAAACTGTATCACCATGACTTCTTACGTGTCCAGCATTCCACGATTCACGAAATAACAGCCTTTAAGCTTCCTGCTTGTCACTGCGGTAACACCCGAACCGTCTCGCGTCTGTAATTATTGCGTAACCGTGTTCCCGAAGAACTTTCACCCTCGCGAACGACGTATTGACCTGACGACCCCTTTCCCCAGGGCAAGAAGTCGAGCTGACGATGCACGACGGCACAGTACGCGACCTGTGCTTCCTGGAGGACACCTCGAACAAATCCAGTCTGTTGATCAGCGGGGGTGCAGGCGATTGTAAGATTTACGTGACTGATTGCGCGACAGGAACACCCTTCCAGGCTCTCAGCGGCCACAGCGGACACGTTCTAACCCTTTACAATTGGGGTGGCGCGATGTTCGTGAGCGGTTCCCAGGATAAAACCGTACGATTCTGGGATCTGAGAACGAGAGGATGCGTCAACATGGTCACCCCGGCTACGGTACCTGGAAGCAGGGTTAGTTGGGTTCTCTTGTTAAATTTAGCACGAATTTTTCAGACAGAAAACAGGTGATGTGAATTTTTAAAGAATTTTATTGAAGTATAATTTTATTTTAAATTTGATTTACGGACGATTTGTGTAATAACTTTTACATCGCTTGGTTTCTTGTACTCTTTGATAGTCATCATCGTTCACCGAGAGAAATAGAGTTCAAATATTAGTATTTGATTCGCTTCTCGGTTAGTGCTCTTCTCCTGTCATCGGCACCGATCAATGAAATTCTTTCGGAAAAGGAAATTTTTTATTTCCTTTCAAAAAATTGTTTATCTTTTTATTTGCTAATACATAATATTAGAAATCAGAATTTATAATTGAAACCATTTTTTTGAGTACCATAAGTGGGCGAAAAATGCTCACAAAGTGGTGTCCGACGTATAAATTCGTCTGAAGTATCATAGAGGCAAGATTTTAGAAAAAGGTTCCCTCTGTAAAATCACGTTTTTTCGGCACTTATGTTCCTTTTTTTCAGTAACCATTCGGCCGATCGAGTTAAAATATTGAATACATGTTTTATCCAAAGACTATTTTGAAATTCGTCCTGCAGTCAGATTAGCAGCACTTTCTGAGTTAAAAGCAAAGGTACAAAAAGGTTCATAATTTTTTCTATTTGATATTTGAATATTCCCTTTGGCCATAGTACACGTCTATCTTCAAAAACTTGAAGTTGACAGCTGCAGTAGATTTTGAAGAAAAGAATCGGCTTATTTTCTATTTACCACAGGAAATGTCCATTCCTCATGAAACGTTTGATTAATAAACGATAACAGAAAGGATTTCGTTGATCGATAGCGCATCCAGCATGCACCGACGACATCATCGACCTTTTACGTTTCTTAAGTTTCGTTTTTCAGTTCGACGTCCGATAAAATTTCGACCCACGTTTTTCAAGTCACACCGGCCCATCTTCTTCACGCATTCTTCTCTCCGTAGATCTCTTTCTTCGGATCGAATTTTTATCGGACGTACCTTGAATCAGCGTGGAACGGAATCGGTATCGCGTGTCTGATCAGCATTTGATACCGTTGCAGGTTGGCAGCCCGGTAGCTGCCCTCTGCGTCGATCCATCCGGACGACTACTGGTTTCCGGTCACGAGGACAGCAGCTGCGTTCTCTTCGACATACGAGGCGGCAGAACCGTACAATGCTTCAAACCTCATGCTGCTGATATCAGAAGCATACGCTTCTCACCTTCCGCTTACTACTTGCTAACCGGTGGATACGATAACAAGCTCGTTCTCACCGATCTGCAAGGTGGGTTCTTCGTGATTAATTAATTAAGGACCAAACTACTGTAGCGAGCTATAAAGATTTCGCCTGGAACGACACAGGTCGAAGAGGAGTCGTTCGGTTCTTTAGATTTACGAGAACCTAATTTACAGTGGTACCTCGGTATATGACCTTAATCCGTTCCTGATGTTTGGACTTATACCGAATATATTTCCCATATTTTGTTATATGAGATCCTTACTTATATGATCAGTCAGTTAATAATACATCAACTCCAAATATAATTGATTATTAATTCAACCTTTCCTCTGAGATAATTATTTAAAAATGATGCAAAATTTACACAAAAAATTTGTCACTTCCAAAGAGGACGTATTCCTAATTGGACGTATTCCAAAGCAGACGTATACCGAGGTACCTCTGTAGTAGATGCGACCGCTTCAGCCAATAATACATTACCACCTGAGGTGGGGCACGACCAATCAGACCAGCTTTCCTTCCGAGTGAAATTATTGTAGCTTCCTACCGCAGTGTCCTCAGGTCTTTCCTAGATCAGGGTTGACGAATTTTACCGCGGGCCACAGTAGCTGTTCTCCCACTTTATCGATTTCTCTAGCATTAAAATTAGTTCCTAATAAAGTATAGAACAGGTATTAATGTGCTTCGCGAAAAAGAAATCCGATGTATTAAGAAAGGAGGGATACGAGTCGCCAGTTAATCACTCCTGTCCTAGATCATCCCTGAACCAAGATTAAAAGAAGACTATGTTACACCTAAATATACTACGGATATTTCATATTTTATTTTATTTGTTGCAGGAGATCTAACGATGCCCTTACCCAGTGTGGTGGTAGCCCAACATCAGGACAAAGTGATCTCTGGACGGTGGCACCCGACGGAGTTCTCGTTCCTAAGTACCTCTGCTGACAAAACAGCAACTCTCTGGGCTCTGCCACCAGTCTAGGCTATCTGAAACTGCAAAACGCGCGTTCGCTACTCGTTATGCTTGTTTCTTCCTTTCAGTAATAATTTCCTTATCGCTCATGGTCGTTCGTTCTTTGCAGAGAAATCCTTGCAGCGTATCATTTTATTATCGGTTTCTCAATGAAAGTAAAAAACGAGACTGAATTTTCTCGCTATCCTAAGATTCGTCGTCGTTTGTACAGGAAATCGTTGCAGGAAACAACGATGAAGGAAGGAGCGATCGCGAGCGATATCGGCGTGCGAATTTCTTGTTAAAACGGGAAGAAAGTTTTTCCTCGTGTACTCGCGCGTGATTCAACCATGACCAATTAAAAGAAATCTTCCTTGAAAATATTCGCACGCAGATGAAAAACATCGTAACGTGTTTGCCGAGCAAACGTTGCACTCTTTGCGAAGCTCGGTTGAGATTAGTAAAAGTTCAATTTCGCGATTGAACGATACGTCGAAGAGCATCGACGAGTCTGGTAGGAATCATAAGACTGCGAAAGAACTGACGGAACATTATTAAATTCGGAGACACTCGACGAACGCGAGGTCGGGAACACCGGCGAAAATTCGCGGACGTAGGATTTTAAAAAATGAATCATCGCGGTCGCAATTTCAAAACGATCGAGAATATTTTCTTGAGTCGAAATCGAGCGTGTCGCTTGTTAGATTCGTGTAACGTTTGTCTCTCCATTTTATAGTTTCTTCGCGGTTGTGTGTTTACCCTGATGTAAATAAGTTAGCGGTAGCGTTAAGAGCCTCGAACCATGGGAGACGAAAATCTTTCCGGAAACGTCGCAATTGCCCTTGATTAATTTTCTTAGTCTTTAAATGCTCTCTTACTCCTTACCCTCTTACCCTTTCGTTGCAGATAGAATCTAGATTTACTTGCATAGAAAATAACAATTGCGAAGATCTACGTTTTTCTCTGAGTTCGTCCATCGACCTTCTATCATTACTCACCTTTCCTTCGTTTCATTTAAACCTTGGAAATAGAACAACACCGTTTCTCCCCACGAAAATTATCATCCTCATCCCTTGTCCTTTTATCGATCCCCGAAGTCACGCCAAATATTCGCATATATTATATACTTCTATGATATGATAGATTACCTATTCGTATTAAGAGAATCAACGTATTATACGTACGCTCATTATTAATCGCTATTTTTTACCAAGAGGATTTACCAAGAGAGGAGAAACGAGATTTTCTCTGGACTCGAATGATCTCGACGCGCCCTGACGCGTCGTTATCGTAGCACGATACGCAGAGAATTCTAGCTTTTTAGATTTAAGGTCGTCGCTTGTCGAAATCGCCAAAGCTGTCGAAGTAGCCGGGGAAATCGGGAAAAAATCGAAGGAGAAATTTCTGTTTCAACGCTTAAACGATCGTATTTCTCCTTGTACATACATGCAACGTTTTCGCGAGGATCACGATGTCCTTTGGGTTTTATTTCCAGCTACAAACAATGAGAGAACGAACCGCGTCTCGCGTGTTCTTCTTGCGAATCATACATGTACCCTTCGAATGTAAAGACTCCGAGTTGTGACGTTCGAACGATCGCATACAATGACGGAAGAAAGTCATCGCTTGTCGTGGCAAAAAGTGATTTCGTTTTACCGCACGATGCTGCCTTAATATCGTTCTCTCTTTTTTTTCTTTCTATCCATCGAATGA
The DNA here is from genome assembly GCF_051020975.1 of Osmia lignaria lignaria. NCBI lineage: Eukaryota > Metazoa > Arthropoda > Insecta > Hymenoptera > Megachilidae > Osmia > Osmia lignaria. Next base: position 11,269,011 of record NC_135040.1, read on the forward strand.
TCGATCGAGCAGGATTTCGAAGCGAAAGACAGAGTCGTGGAAGGAAGAGGAACGAGGAAGCGAGCATCTGGCTTCTCTGTAGCAATTTGTCGTGCCTTCTGTCGTGGCTGCTTTCGGCGATTACACACTTATTTTTCTATTTTTCACGATTTAACACATTGTCATCCCTCTGATCACACCACCATCTCGTTATCCCTCACGCGTTCCTTGCACCCCTGTTTCGAAACGATCGTAATACCTGACGACTTCCCCATCGAACTCGGTTAAAAAACGCTGAATTATGAAACCTCTTCGTTATCTCGTACGATAATTACCTTATTATAATATATACATATATACATATGATATAGTATAACTTATAACTTTGTACTTTTCCTGTAGATACGACATAATACTGTCACATCTAATTTAAACAATAAAATTTACGTTATTAATTATCGTGGTATCTCAGTTACATTAAAGAACAGCCTTGAATGTGAAACGTTCTTGAAATTTTCTGAATCGTTAAAGGGTGCGGGGTCAATTGTGATCCAAATTTAAAAAACCTATGTAACAATGCACTCAAATTTTTAAAGGAGAAATTTTTACCTGTTGAAAAATAATATTTGATGCGATGATTTAATGTTTAAAAAATGTGTCTGGAATGAAATTTCAAGCGTAGCTAATTAGATCACTTAGGATGGAAAATCATCGATTTTAGATCCTGAATAAATAAAAAATCTGTATTAAAATAAAGTCGTCGGTCGGTGCGATCAAAGAGAACCTCTATTACGCAATTAAGCGGGTAAAAGCGATTACCGCGGAGTGTCGAAGAGGGTATCGAAGTTCTCTAGGACTTTTCGAAAATTTCCCATAATCATCGGGCAATCATGCAATCTTCCACCCGCGCGCGTTTTACGCGTCCGAGGCCACCGGATTCATCGTTTTCGGTCGAAGCGGTTCCATGAATCGCCGTGGTACTCCAGTTTACGAAATCTCTGAACGAGTATGCGTTAAGGGATTCTCCGATTTACCATCATTACGTTCACTACCCGGGAACCGGCAATTTTGCGAGGGAGAATTTATGTAGGGGGAGAGAAATTAACGCGCCCTGCCGTAACTCGAACATCTACGACGTTTTGTAATTTGGGTGAAGTTAAGTGGAGAATGAGATAAGAAGAAAAAGAATATATGGAGAAATTAAGACGCTCAGATGATTTTGGTAAATCGAATATCGTATAATCAAACAGTATTTATCAAAATATTCACGCTGCAGGGACCTGTCCTCAGGATGTGACCCACCCACCCACGAAATTCCTAGGCTGCGGTACTCGTCGTCGATTCGTCGAAGCCTGTCGTTTCGCAAATATTCTTGAAATCCTCACCGCGGGCCAGGCCGTCCTAATTGTTGCTGGCCGTCGTTGGATACGTATGCGATCCCTGCTCCCCGAGGACAAAGGCCGTTTCCTTTCTGCTCGAGCACCACCTACGATCGGAATTCCATCCCCTGGAAGGCTTGTAACCGGAGCGCCACGTTGCACAGGCTTCAGGAATGCCCCTCGAGCTGCCAAGTTCGGTAATGTTACGTTTTCGACGCAAGAAGGGACAACGGACCTGAGGCTGTACGACTGGGGAGTCCAGGACAAGTGTTGAATGCCGCAGAAAGTTTTCCAAAAGATCTTGCCATTATTCTAATAACTTTTAAATAAAAATTGCATTCTAATAATTTTTAAATAGTTGGGATGGTTTCGTATCGAAAATTTAAAAGCAGGTTTTAGTCAAATTGAGGAGAATTTAAGAGGGTGTTCTTCATTAGAATCGTTGATTTTGGGCGATTTTTAAGAGAGACTTTTTTTGAATTGTTATAGTCCAAGAAACTTATTATTTTGTAGACAGTTTGGGTATTATTTAAAAAAAATACTGTTTAATTTTTATGATTTCATCTTTATTTTTATTCATGTTATTACATGTTTCTTGTAATGTGTCATTTTCAATGGCTTCCATCATTCAAACGGTTGTATTCATCCCAGATGAAAAATTCAAAGATAATCTTAATCTGTATCAGTGTGGTTATAGCTCGTACCAAAATGAAACAGATAAAACGTGTCCTGTAAAAATGGCATCTATCTGAAATCAAAAAATTATTTTTTAAATTTTCAATCTATTTTTGCTGCTTTTGTTTCATCGGATGTTCGTCTAATGATTTTATAATGCAAGCATTGAAATCGCAATTATTTTTCCAAATTGAACCATAAGATTTTGGCAATGTGTATGGTATATTCTTGAAATACTAAGCTTTAAGAAAATGTAATAAAAAAGAATTGATTTTGTGGGGAATACCTCCTTAATTCTATCAAACTAAAAGGTTAAATTACCTCTATATAGCGAAAGTAATCCATGATTCTCGATTAATAATTATCATCGAAGGCACCTGCGACTGATGGTAGCCATTAAAGAAGCGTGTTTCGAAAACACGAGTTTAAAAGTCATCGCACTTAAATGGGCGAGATAAAAAGAAACGAAATGCTTATATTTAAGGAGAATAACAGAGGGGACTAATTGGCACGTGCCGCGATTCCATCAATTTGAAATTTGCGAGGGAGGGAAAGGATCGCGAGGACGTAAACGCGCGTTCGACGTTAGAAACGTAATAACAATAATCAACCGGTCACGGTTCTGAGAATAATCTTGCATTTCGTCCCGCTAATAGAGTTTCGCAATTAAAAAAGCCGAGGGAAGGCTGATGGATCGAGACCGTTACCGAAATCACGAACAAACTATCAGCCAAACGAGACGCATAGTCAGAACGTTTCGATAGAGGAGGACGCTCGATGCATTAGGCTAATCGTGCCGTTAAATAATTCATCGGACGCGAGGCATTCAAATTAATAACGTATTACGTGAATCACCAGTGATCGAACTCGAATAAGGCGATTGCTTTGTATACTCTATCATTTCCACAGTGGTTCTCCGTCCAAGACCTGATTTCATGGTAGGAATACTATAGATTTTAACCCTTTGACTGCTATGAATGCACATACGCATAATTTATTTCTTGTATATCTTAATTACAATCAATTAAAAATTATCAATGCATATTACTAATAAATACATATGATATCAGATTATAATGGTGTAATAAAACAATGAAAAATAAATTGAAAAATGAAGGGGAATAAAAAAAATAAAATTGTAAGTATTATTGACTTAATTCTTATTTTATACCCACGCAACGTTTAAGCTAAAAGTAGTCAAAGGGTTAAATTGACAATACTTGAGAATTTTTCTATTAAAATCTTTGACACCTGCAATTAAAAATCGTAGGAAAATAGGAAGTGCATGCACCATCAATGTACACTTTGTTTATAAAAAGACAAACGATCATAAAATTACAGGAAACATGAACTGGATCATTATCACCGTCGTTATAAAATCCATTTCTATAGCTCAGAAACGTATGCGCACCGCTGCCAGTCCAAATCGCATTCAAATGAGGAAAAGGACGGAGAGCAAAAAGGAAGGGCCTGTTCGAAACAGAGAGACGACCGCGTGTAATCATTCTCAGAAGGGCGGACGGAGGGATGATGATGATAATAATAATTTGAATGGTGCCCACTTAGCATACGTGTAATTTACCGCTTAAGATGATTTCGTCGTGCTGTTCGTTCACCATTCTTCTACCAAAGCTGGTCCAAGTCCACGAATAGCCATCTCCAGTCGAACGACGAAGCCAGAAATTCGTAATAGAGATTGCAGATACAAAAAGGCTGGACATGTCTTTGTTTCGAATAACAATTGAGCCTGTCTTACCAGTCCCTTTTCTACCACATCCCGTACTCAACCGAAAAGACACAATTTTGTCTCCCTTTGATTCTATTTTTCTAGAAACCAGTCAAAATAAGAACAAGACCGCAAAATTCTTACAATAATTGTTTGACAAAATTGTATTCCCTTCATATGCATTGATAAATAAATCATTTTAAAAAAGCACCTAAATTATTATTTAATTTACCCAATTTCTTTTCTAAGTTATTTATTTAAGTTGCATAACTTCCGTTCGGAGTTATTTTTTTAATGTACGTAATTTCTTTTCTCAATTATTTATTTAATTTACCTGAGTTATTTTCTTATTTTATTACTTTATTGTACTCAACTTGTTTTCTTAGTTATTTTATATGTAAAGCGCAAAGACGTGTCACTTTTCAACTTGAGAACTACTAGGGTTAGAGATACACTTTATATGTCGTTAGAAAGGTCTCGCGGGGTCCCTGACACCCCGGATAGCATAATGTCGATGTGCAGAGTATCGCAGGTGCTTCGGGGTCCTCGACACCCCGATGCCGTTATTTCGGTATGCAGAGTATTACCGGTGCTTCGGGGTCCCTAACACCCCAAGATGATTTGCAGAGCATCAGCGCTCTGGGGTCCCTAACACCCCAGGATGATTTGCAGGGAGCGTCATCGGCGCTCTGGGGTCTCTAACACCCCAAGATGATTTGCAGACAGCGTCATCGGCGCTCTGGGGTCCCTAACACCCCTATATGTATTACGTCATGTGCAGAGAGGCTCGTTTATTTATAAAACATCAAACAATGACTGTTTCATTTTAAACAAATGAAAAACATAATATACATGGAAATCAAACTTAAATCAAAACATAGTAATTAATTCTCAATATCAGAAAGACCTAGAACGAGGTGCGACCTCCTCAGTCCTATACCGACAGCCGAAGGGTGCGGATCAACTTGTCAAATATACATATACCTCTAATTTCCTTCCGGAGTTTATTTAATTTACTTTATTTAATGTCTTTGCTTATTAAATAAGCTGATCAAAGGGGAGAAGCATTTATGACTTTATCCCTCTTTTGGGTCTCAACCGGTCCCATCCCCTTTATTTCACTTTTTCCAGTTATTTATTATTTTATCCCTCTTGATAGGTCAAAGCCCGCCCTTTTCAGGTTATTAATTATTTTATCCTTCCTTATGGGCCAAGGCCTACTCTTCTTAATTATTTAATACCCTACTCCTCTTTATGGACAAAGGGCCCCCTTCGCAGATATTTATTTCTTCATTTTTTTTATGAGCCTCGGCGGGGACGACCGCTAAATCCCCGTATCTCTTGTATCACTGCATCCCTTACACCCCTGCATTCCTTACATCTCTTCATCCCTTATATCCTAGCATTTCTTATAGACTTACGCCAGAAATTGAAAAATTGTGATGAATTTAGTTCCTTTTTCTACCGCCAGAGGGCGCTGCTTCGGCGTGAAAATTTTAGTTCAAATTTTTGCCGCTAGAGGGCCAGCGATTTTGTACAAATTTAGTTCCTTTTTTCTCCACCAGAGGGCGCTGTTTTTCGGGAAAATTTTAGTTCAAATTTTGTCCACCAGGGGGCGCAAAATCTATTCGTGCTTTAGTTCCTTTTTTCGTCACTAGAGGGCGCTGTATTTTCGGGAAAATTTTAGTTCAAGTTTTATTCACCAGGGGGCGCAAAATTTATTCGTGCTTTAGTTACTCTTTTCATCACTAGAGGGCGCTGTTTTTCGGGAAAATTTTAGTTCAAATTTTGTCCACCGGGGGGCGCAAAATTTATTCGTACTTTAGTTCCTTTTTTCGCCACTAGAGGGCGCAATGCAGGGATTTAAAGGTTGCAGAGATGTAAAGGATGCAGGGATATAAAGAAAGCAGGGATGTGAGGAATGCAGAGATATGAAGGAAGCAGGGATGTAAGGGATTCGTGGATGTAAGGGATGCAGGGATGTAAGGGATTCGTGGATGTAAGGGATGCAGAAATATAAGGATTGCATAGATGTAAGGAATACAGGGATGTAAAGAAAGCAAGGATGTGGTGTAAGGAATGTTGGAATGTAAATAATGCCGGGATGTAAAGGGTGCAGACATGTAAAGGAATCAGAGATGTAAAGGATGCACACAGGAGTAATAAAATAAAATCAACACGTTCTTCCTCCTAATGAGTTTATTCAATAAGCGAAGAAGATGAATACAGCAAATTAAATGGACGCAGAAAATAAAATAAGGGTATATACATGTTTAGCAGGTAGATCCGCATCCGTCGGCGGTCTCTGTAGGACTGATAGTGTTTCACTTTGCTCTAGATCATACGGTTAACAACGGTGCCGCAGTTAGCTACCTTTACTTGAATCAGTAGCTATAAATATTTTTTTTTTCTTTTTTTTTAACGTGGGGAAATCTTGCATAAGACCCCCCACCGTCTCCTGTGGTCGACACCGGGGGTCGCAATCGGTGCTGGCCTCTCCTCGGACCGCGTGCAAGGGCCTGGAGCTCCTACTCCAGACACCTAGTAATGGAGTATAATCGTTGCTGTTGAAATAATCTATTTACCATCAACGTGCGTTAGACTGTTGCAGTGCGAAGTACAGTAAAACCTCGATAAGTCGTCATTCAAGGGACCGAGAAATTTTTACGACTTAAGCGGAGTAAAAACCATGCAAATTTTAAAATGACGAGGAAAGGAAAATGACGACTTATCCGGGTGACGACTTATAGAGGTTTTACTGTATTTCACATTTTTATACCAGGATATAGAAAATGACTTCGTTCTCAGTACACAAATTCAAGAAAACAAAGGCACGTCCAGTCTAGTTGAATCTGTAGTCGCTGTTCGCAATCATGGAGGGTTGAAGCTGGAGGCGGCTGTTCAGAGACACGATCATCTACTGAAATGAAATGCGAAGGAAAACGTGGCCAATTTGTGGCCGGTCGTTCGCTAGAGTCCCAGTCAATGTTCGCCAACCTAAGGGGATTTCAACGACCACAACGAAGATGCTTTTTATCGCTCGCTGTTTCTTTTTCTTCCTTTCTATCTTTCGCTATGCTGCTTCTTCAGAATTTCTCTGTTCTTGCTACTATTTTCTCAACTTTAAAACGAGTACGACTTCACAGATGGGTATAAGTGTGTCGGCCAATAGCAGGGTAATTTGCGAAGAAATTAATTGTTCGCATTTCGTGTATTAGAAATTCTAAACTCGTTTACGAACGAACTCTAACGTTCCGTGGCACGAGAACACCGGGCGAAAGAATATAATCAGCAGAAATATAATATGCCGAAACACGTATAATTTTGCAGCCGTTCGAATCACCACACGTCAGACTTTCCGCGAAGAACAGATTTCTTTGTCTTTAAATATGGTGATTACGAACGCGAGCAAAGGGTCGCGTGACAAAGAATGATAAACAGTTGGCGAAGGGAGCAAAAGCCGAAACACATCTGATTTAATAAGGAAAAAAGGGGGCTGATTGTGGGTCTGGATTATTATAGGTATTTTTGCAAAAGTATTTGCATGAATTTAGGGAAATTACTGGCTCGCTGTTAATTTGCTGTTCTTCGCGTAGCATCGTTACAGAAGAAAAAGAATTCCAGAACAATGAAACCCATAAAAATTTCTGATTCTACTGCTAAAACAGTGTCTCCACTATTTTTTAATTTTAAAACATTTTCTATTTTGTTTTTCAAGCGCAAAGCTCGCTGACGATCGAAGCTACTAATAGCAATCTTAGCAATCAATCAAGGTCGATCACGGTGATTCCCAGAGCCCGTAACTCCACGCCATAACTCTCCGTAATAGCTAATACTACAGAAGAGTCGTACAAACGCGAATCGGTTACTAGTTACTACTTACACACGAGTTGGTATGATTTATCGCCGCGGGCTGGAAGGCGGAGGCGGTGAGAAGAAGACCGCCGGAGCGGAGGAGGAAAAGATCGAGGGCGAGGAGGAAGGAAAAAGGGTCGATCGACGAAGAGGGATGAAGGGACACGAGTGTGAATCGTTCAGGATGCTCTACCATGGCCAATTAAGGGCCAGTTTTAATCGTTCCGCGTCTAATTGCTGGCCCATTACATTGTCTCTCCAGGGTAAATACGTCCGGCTAAATATCCCCTCGTCAGTGGAAAGAATTCGAGCCCTTGAAAATCATCAGCGAGTAAACACTGGCTGGTGAATCTCATGTCAGGGATTTGTTAATTTCATTTTGTAACGGGTTGTTAATAAAATTTATAAAAATCAAAGAAACTCTATTATTTATGAAACAATTCCCTGAAATATACTTAAGCGGACCATAGTCACCTGGTCCTAAATTTCTCTCCCTCCCTCGCAAACTCCCGGCAAGGATCGCTGAAGGATAGGGGCCTGGCGCGTCGGACAATTAAATCCTTTTAATCGTCTCGCGTAATTGGACCGAATTAGTGATGCCGTCCATCCGACGGGGGTTTCAGACTCCCTGATTATCGGTCCGGTCGTCCGGCCAAATAACAGAGAGATAAAGCAAGGATCGGGACAGACAAATGGAAAAGAACAAGAGAAATGGGACCGGGGCGGATGATGGAAAAAAAAGAGGGGGTGCTCTAGAACAGAGAGGAGCACTTAACAGAATACGTCCCGGTGATTATTGGCTGTGATAATGATCGAGTCGCTGCGAGTTGTCTATGGCGTGATTGTAGGTCGCTGTGGTGATCCTTAGGCCATGTGCGAGGGTGGTTATTAAGAACGACCGGTTCGAACAGGGAGCATCCGACGATGGAGGTTTAGGAGGAGAGACCCGGCACCCATTGCACCCATCGAAGGCTGTACGCGACAATTTTGCATATTTTTACTTTAATATTTTCTAGCTACGAAAAATGATTATTCAACGAGAAGAACGCGGCACGAAGCTGTTGTTTCCTTTGAACCCGATTCAACGAAGGGACAAGAGGAGTCAAAATCCCGACAGCCCCGACGACTCCTCCCGCGAGTAAGCGGTGGCAGCGGATTCGAGCGGTCCGAAATTAGAGAAATTAGATTCGCTGCGGGATCCTCGCGGCGGAGGAACGTTCGAATCCGGGAGCTGTCCCTCGCAGGATCAGATATCGTCCGGCTGAATATTCACGCAGAGGGGTAGCTCTCTCGAATCATCTCGCAGAATCACGTCTCGTCCTCGTCTCCGTGGCTTCACGGCAGAACGTTCTCTCGCGACGGGATACCCGGGTGCCGCTCGTATCCGCGCAGGAGCAGTCGTTTATAATCAGGATCAGACGACGTGTCCTTTTTCGCGTCTCCTCCCGCGGCATGGGACCGACGCTCCGCTTTCCGGCGTCCCGCTGATCCTGTTGCTGCGCGTATCTCGCCTGGACACCGCCGCGGACCCGGCAGTAACCTCTAATTAAAATTAACGATAATAAGGACGCGAGCCAACCGCCGGCTTACCCCCCTCGAACGCTGCTACTGTCAATTAAGCCGCGGTCCCCAAGGATCAGACGTATTTCATCCTCTTTCGTCCTGGAGAAATATCCTCCGGGAACGTTCTTTCTTCATCGAGAAGATTCTATGATACCTGAGAGTATTATAATGATTTTCCAGAGACAAATCTGGGAGAAGATAATTGTATGTTTCTTTTTTATTTCATAGTTGAAAGAAGATTATTAGTAGAACTGTAATTAAAGCATTTTGTTACTTTAGTATTCAGGCGATTACAGGTAGAGTTTCTTGCTGAACTTTGTTATTAAATTCTTAAAGTAAAATACGCTTATAGGTTCAGAATTTTCAACAATATTGTCTACTCAGAATCTGTTAATTACATAGCGTAGAACGAAAAAGTCTTACAATTATGCTAAACCATCGTACGGCTTCGAGAGGCCAACCTACTCATTATCGCGTTTCATCGTTCGTATTACAACGTGAATTTTCTGCGATCTCACGACGCAAATTCAATCCTGTCGTCTTCATCGTCAAGTTTCTCCTTTAACCCTTTTTCTATTTTCTTTCGACCAATGGAGATTTTGAGACGATAACTTCAGGGGTGGTTAAATGAAGTTTTGCGATGAAAATTCGTTTACACCCACGTCGCATTCCGAGTACGAAAGTATGAAAAAAGAAAGAAATGAAAAATCGGGCTCAACTGTTGGAGATCTTTGTCGAAAATAAAAAGAACTCTCTCGGGTAGGATCCCTCGTTTAATTACGGACCGCTGCGTCCCGATTTTACGTTCATACCCTCGCGTTATATCTCTGCCGTCTCTGAAGAAAGGTGCGTCATAAAATGGCGAGGTGTTTCCTCGGACGCGCGTACACGTCCACGTTCACCATGGAATTTATAGGTTTATTAGGCGAGGCGATAATACGCGGGCAACGTATAGCACGGCGGCGTCTAGAATTATTTACTGGGAACAAAACGGCTCGTTTACGCGTACAGCTGCGACATCATGAGAAACCCTATCGACGATCGTAGAGGAATAAAAGAGAAAGAGCTTCGAATTTTTGGGCTCCTCAGCTGCCATTAATTATTACAAAAGGCTCTTTACATTTAATCCTTTTCTTTTAAAATGGATAATTTTAGGGGAGAGCGGGGACAAAAATGACTTAATTGCGTAAGGGATATTTATATTATAATTTTGAAACATTACTTTAGGGTGTCAAATATCATTTAGTTTACTATCTAATATATTAATTGCCTATCTATGTTGTTAGAACATATTTGTGTGTACCTTAATTATAATTTCGCATTGTATATCCAAAATTTGCGATAATAGCTACAATAGATGTTACTTTCGCCCCGCTCTCCCCTGCTGTTCCACAAAGAATGAATCGCACCTCAAAGATCATCCACTTCCTGGATCAATGGTTCATCTTAAGAAAACGACGATCGCGAGGTCCAAATATAAAGAATTTACAGTGACTATATAAATATACAATCCTGTGGCCGATATCGAATCGTTATTACGAATATCCTTGCTCGTTTTGGAGGGACGTTTCTCGAAACCAGCTCGTCGACAGGTTCACCGCGGGACCATTTACGATCGTGTATTACGCGCACGTGAGGGGCTATCTGGGTGACATTTACGTCGGCTATGTGGATTGGACGTCTCACCATTCGCGAAACAAAAGTAACTGGCCGATGGACGAAAGCGAGAGACGAACGAACGAACGAACGAGGGAACGATCAAAAGCCGTGAATCGTTAAGAGACGCGGTCCTCGTAGTTTTTCCTGAACGCGACGGCATCGTAATCTCGCGGGACGATCGCTATGCAAAATGGCCCCGTATTTATAGGCGCACTTGTGCCAGCTGGCCGACCGGTGGAGGCGCCTTATGCCACGAGTAACAGGTTCGTCGGCCACTTCGTTTCGTCCGCGACGATGAACACCGCTGTTATGACGTGAAATGATCGCTCTCGTATATCAACGTTGACCTAGCCGACGCCAACGTACCGTACGCTTTTCCGAGAGGGTGAAACCAGCATTCCCCCCTACGGGACTCCGGGCATCGTTACGTCGAACCACCAGACGATGATGATGAAACGAGATTTAGTTGATATGCTGATGAGGATAACTTACCAACTGGCTTATGAAGAGAATGTGGAATTGAGATAAACGGTTTTGGACTCATTTCAAGATGTTAGTAAAATTATCCTATGGGATTCAGAGGCATGTTTCCTGGAACTTTCCTCGTCTTTCAGCTGGAAAATGTTAACTCGTCGCAATGAATTTTCAACAACTCTAACTTCATTAAAATTGACGCGTTCACTGAAGTATCATAGTCGCAGAATCTAAGCGCATAAAATAGGAATTATTGCGGTTGTATAACCGGGTAATCTTTCAAGATCTTCCGTTTACGCTAAGTCACCGAGAGTCCTCTTAAATTCAATTAAGGGAACCCCGAAAACCAGTGGAACCCGATCTCGCATCATTCTCTGCCCTTATACGTTTACGTTCGCGACACTGCTATAAAGTGTAAATGAAGCGATCTCTTGACAGCAATTCTACGAGAATTATTGTACACGAGTTAAAACGTACCCTCGGAATAATAAATCATTCCAACGTATAGTATACACGATACAGAATTCTTGAAATTCGAAATGATGTAGTCTCTGATTCGATATCAATTTTCGACCAGCAAAGTCCGTAATGCTCTGGTATGACAAGTCACGGTCTGTCCACGTGGTGTAACCGCGCAAACAGGTAGCTCAGGAGCAACAGGTTGTTGAACACGAGCTTCGATTCGACTAGCAGTAAGTCCTAGGCAAGGCCGAGTCCGAGAGACCGGCGCCGAGAAGCGCCTATTAGAAAGTCCCAATGCACCCACGGAATGCGATTGTTCGCTACGATTGTGTCTTATTTAGATTCCTGCCGCATTCCCGCGTTCCCCATCGCCTAAGCCACTGTCCTCGTTATTGTCGGCGAACCGCGATCGCCGGTTTCCGCCGACGACACTGCGTTTTCCTGACGACCCGTTTCATCGTAACGAGTTCGATCCACCGGTTTACTACGTACAGTCTCAGGAAGGGTTCCTCTTCAGGGGCTATTGTGCCACTGTTCACGAACGAGATTTTATTTTTCCTACACTACAGGCCATCCAACGAGACGAGACAGTAAATGCGTATAAATTCACAGTACACACCCCTCAACCGAAGCGTTTGAAGAACTGGAAATAACTGAGCTCTGATCCTGCATCGAGCGCGTAAATTTGTAAACATATACTGACTCGTCTCGTTGGACGGATTTTATTAAACGAATTTCAAACTGGGGTTAACTTTGAGCGCGAATCATTGGATGCAACTTCAGCTTTGAACGTGAGATTTTTTGGAGAATTGTTTCTAAGGGAGGAATAATTTTTCTTTTTCTTTTATTATATCGGCGATGATGAATTACTGTCCGGGTTACCTAATGCTCGCACAATGGCGACAACGGCGTTCCATGCACCGCGCATAAATCTCCGAACAACGGGCGTATGTGTGCCGAGCACGTTTACGAACGCCGCGTTATCGCGCGATGTATCGCGACACCACTCGCTAAATATGTTATAAATTCTCTTGTGGAACATTAGGGAATGCTTTGAATGCGCCTAATGTCGACGGTGATTTTTCTCTACTCCTCCTGACCACCCCCTTTTCGAGACTCTATGTTCGAACGAACGAATTCCTGACGATATTGGCATTCTTTGATCTATTAAAGGAACAAGAATGATTTGTAAATGGAAATAATAGGCACTTCGAGAGAATTAAAGGGACGTCATAAGATTAAGAATTACGGAACATACGTGGAAAGATTATTTACGATTGAAATGATAGATCGAAGGATTACTCGAAAAATATCTATTCTATTTTAATTTCCTAAGAGGATTCTTCAACTTTTCAGATGATATTTCTGGTAGCAACGATGCGAGAACAGGACAATTCGCAAGAAAAAGAAACAAGAATCGAAGGATACATTGTAGTCCCTCGACGACGTCCAGACGAATGATTTACTTACGAATCGTGGCCGCGAGAGATCATTTATTCGCTGCATTCTGGATGATTTAAAACTTAGACAGCTCGCGGGAAAATTTATAACGATAATACGTCGGTGGCTCGAAACGTGGCAGCGCGACAAAACGAGCAGAATCATCCCGTAAATCATTACTTTTCGGAGATAAATGCGTGACTTATCGTTTCGTCGAGGGAACCCTTACACCTGCGCGAAATTTACATTCCTCGAGCTTTTGAAATAGCTTCTAGGATAAAAATAGTCAAGCGCCGACGTCATCGCACTCTCTCTCTTATTAAAATAATGAAATGTTTTAATAAATCAATTTTAACATCCGGTACATTTTCTTTGATTATTTCTTAACAAACCTTAACATTTCAAAAGGACGATTAATTTATTGTATTAACTAACAAATATTTTTTTTTATTCTAATAATTTCTTGTGAAATTCAATTCACATTTTGGGGGACCGGGCCCATTAGAACCTTACTTAGTTGCACCAATGTTTAAGGAAATCTATGAAACGTCCAATGAGGAAAACGCTAGAGAATAGAAGGGAAAGAAGAGATTGGTAAAGTGAAACGTTCATGGCACCCACGCGACCACCGGTCTAGATGAACTGTTTGTTGTTGCGTTTCAGTGAATTATGGCCAGGCCGTGGTCCCGTGCTACGAAGCCGCCGTATATTAACGGCTGAAAGCCAGCAAATGAGATCCGGGAAACATTACAATTACCATCGCAAACAATATTCCACTGTAGAATGGAGCCGAGAAAACGGTTATTTACAGCCCATTATACTCGTGGGACAACGGAGGGAGGTAGTGCAACTTACACCGACAGTGCACGTCTCTTTTGTAGATTAAGGGGAGGATCTTTAACACCTCGAAGATTGGTCATTTCTTTCACTGACAATTAGATTTATTCTTTATCCATTAACGCGTCGAGTGCCGCAGCGAAAATGACACTCAATTAAAAGAACTATCATTAAGCATCGCAGGGCTTAATTTTCTAATTTAAACTTTCAATTTGCTAAACCACCATGAAATTTGCCATTTCGCGAGCTTCTCGATTTTCAAAACGAACGAACCACTGTGTACCAGTTGAAGGGCAATCTCGCAAGTCCCTTGAGATTCCTCAAAGAGTCTCGCAATTATTCGCGTCATTACCGACATGAATATTCATCGAAGGAGAAAAAAGGCTGCAGAGAAAGTGAACACCAGCGATGAGATCGAACTTTTAATTAATACATTGTTTCACTTAGTTATTTCGAAACAGGGTCCAGGAAATGAATTTGAATAATGACAGAAATCCTTTCAGCGGTATCGACGCCCACGAACAAACGGAAAGTGTACAAACGGCGCCGATAATGGGCTGCAATTGCGAATCGAATGGAATGTTAATCGAAGTAACAGCTTACGATACGCGGCCACTGAAACGTCAAGTGTAATCGAGCGATTTCGCGGGCCGGTTCATAATACAAGGTATTTAGAACAGATATGAATCACGGCCTCGAGATTCAGCCGCTTCGAGCTGCTCGCGAATTTGCATCGGCAAATTGTTTTCCGTTTCACAGCTTAATCACTGCCAGGCATCGGCCATTTGTTCTCACATTTTTAATTACCGCGTTGAATGGAAGCTTAAACACGTTCAACGCTGTGGGGGTCATCTGTGAACGCCGGTACAAATTTAATATTACCGAATGACTGGAAGAAAAAGAATTAAGTAGCATTAATAATAGTTTGGTGACATAAAAATGTCATAAAATAGCGCTTAATAGAATATCCATTAAAAATGTATGTTCCCATAAATAAATAATTAAAAAATATTGCTATATCGATATACAATGATATTCACTGTTACTATGTTCCTTTTAAGAAACCATAAAACATGCGGCTCACTAATCGTCGACTTGTACTACTGATCTCACAATGCAGATATCTTTACATTAATCCAAAAGAGATCCACGGTTCAGTAATCTCTCTCCAATCGCTTTCATATTACGAATCAACGTTTAATTATGACTAAAAAAAATCTACTTCCCAGAATAAATCTCAATCAGGTTGCAGTTTCTCGAAACCACCCACGAATTCAAAGGAGGATCGCATTTTTTTAAAAAGCGATAACAGAAACGTATTCGTGACTTCGGCAAAGTCAGCGGCTTCAGGTTTGCAAAACAGATGTATCTGGTGAAACGATATCGGACGAAAGCGACGACAAGTGATTCGCGAAGACTCATAAATATGCGCGGGCTACGATAAACGATCGGGAACCGTTGCTCTCGGCCGATGGGAGACGTTAATTACAATTAGACCGATAATCGGTTGCCGCTCGTTTTCCAGGGCACCGGCCGTAAATTACCGATCTCTCCGCGGTCCCGGGACGTTTATAGGCGACGAACCTGGCCGTACCGCGAAATATCCGATGCGGACCTGGTGAACGTTCCCGAGGACGTGGCTCGATTAAAGTTACGTCTAACGACGTTGCTTGATCGGCGATCGTAAACTCGGATGCAACTGACGCGTTATGAACGCTGTGATGAAAAAAGACAATCGGTGAAATAAACCGTGTAACGAACGGGACAGTTTCGTTCTATTCCTGTGTACATAGGGAAATTTTCTGATAAGGGCCGTACTCATGAACGCAGCGGACCTTAACGTAAGGGTCCTTTTTCTCTCGAATAGCTAAGGATAATCCGAATGAATGAGAATCGTATTTTTGTTCGTTAGGGAAAAGGGGTTCGTAAATAAGAATTTCTTATGTTTATGGGATACTTGCGCTTTTAGGAGTAATTGTTATACATTTTTACGCAATGCTACGGATTCCAAGTAGTCTTGTTCGCCGAGACAATCCGTCTATGTTTTACTGCTACACAAGTTGCTTTAACGATGCTTTTTGGAGGAAAAAGAAGATATTCATAATTTCTTAATAAACTCGTTTTTAATTTCACATTAAAATAAAAATTGAAACTGCAAGTACAGAGCGGCTATAGACACCCAATGTTTACACCCATCGTTTCTATTCTAATCAAAGTTCTCTTCCGTTTGCAAATGATTTAGAAACGAAATCGAGTCCGGCAAAGAGTTGAAACGATTCCATCGCGGTCGTAAGCGAGGAGCGAAAGGCCTTTACACGAGCAACCCGTGAATTGATTTATTCGAGCGTCGCATTCCCGGACACTATCTCACGACCTTAAAAGCGGCTAAACGATTCAATTTGTAGTAATTATAATGCAACCGGGCTATGGAGCACAGAGCTGGCCGACTGGCTGGCTGGTCCGAGCGTGTGCTTTTTATTTTTCATTGCTACCACTTAAGATGCGACGAGGTTTCAACGTGTGGGCGTATGGTGGTCGCTCGAATCCACTGAACGCTCCTCGTCCCGACAATTTTCAGTTAATCTAAACGATATTGAACGTTCCAGCGACGTTAATAGTTAATAGTCTGATCATCGTCAGCTAGGAAAATCATGATGCAAAGGGTTAAGGATGACTATGATCAGACACGTTTTCAAGAAATTTTTGTTCATTATTTTCCAAGTACATCGTTATTTTTATTATTCATAATCCAAGCAATTAATACTGACATTTGTAATTAGGTAAATAAGAAAATTCCTTGTAATATAAACGATGGATTATGCAAATTTAAGCATCGTTTGTGTAATAAAACAAATTTACGATAGACGAAATGATGCGATATCCAGGCGAACTTATTACCATAACGAAAGGGTTAAAAACTTGAAAAGGCGTAATTCGCATCCGTTTCGCAGCGTTCCGCGGGGAATAACGAAAGGTGCCGCGGGTTTTCATTTACCGAAAAGAATAAAATCTCTTCCTTATTGCTGCTGGAGCGGCACGTTCACATGAGAAAGCGGCTTCCTCCGCTGGCCACGCAGGTGGTCCAACGATAATGGTAACAATAATCCTTGCGCTCATAACCCGTAAGCCGTGAAATAGTAAGCAACCGTGGTTGATTCAGTGGTCAATCGGGTGCATACACGTTTCGTTATTATCTGATGCTCGTTACATCCTTACACTCCCACGCGATCTGTACGAAAGTCGCTGAGAAACGGTGGGGAAAGATCGATAACCATTACTTATCCCACACGCCTGTTTATCGAAAAATTATAACTGCGACCCCAAGCAGAGAAATACGCGCGCGATTTACCCGGGAAAAATTGTAATTGCACAGATTCCCGTGAACGATCGCTTACCTACGACCCGTGATATCTCGTCGTTTTTCTTTTACCGAGAATTGCACGTTGGAATTCGGGAAGTTGGAGAGAATATACGGTGCCACTTAAAATCCTTCAACCCTTTCACTGCTATCGATGTCTAGAAAAGCTCGAGAAATTTCCTTGTCTAATTAATTTTACTAATCATAAAAGATAGCTCATCAAATTCAATAATTAGAAAATATTGAAAATTTCTTATTTCTTCATAAATGGAGGAAGTAATTTCAAAAAATAAGCATTAGAAATGAATGATTACGTACGAAGTCCCATCTTTCTATAGTTAATCGTCTGGAAGTCGTGAGAATATTCAATCTGCAGGGAAAATTAAAGTCGAGTTTCACTTATAACCGAAAACACTTGCCTTCCACCGTGAAAGGTAAGCGGCATGTTCGCGTGATTTACGAGCACCAGGCTCGATCTCGTCGTCGTAGCACGGACAACGTATGAATCAAGATCGGTATCGTCGGGTAGCTCTTATAAGATAACAAGCCCGACTCTTGTTACGAACAAACACAGCGTGTCGAGATGCGTAGTGGGTGGTGGTTCCGTGTGGACGAGTCTTTAAGCGTTAATTGAGACGAGAGCTGCGCGTTGGTGGTCTAAATTCTTCGCTATTCCGGGAAGCCTATTTTCAGATGTATCTACGACAATTCGCCAAGTCCAAGGAAATGGGGGGTGGAAAATGACGTACCCGAATATATTAAATTCTCTTGTTTTAGAATGCGACACAGTTTCATCGCGTACTTGCACTTCCGAGTATTCGGTTCAAACCTGACCGAGGTGAATAGGATCCTCGATTACTTTATTTCTGGATAGTTATCATAGTTTGATTGATTACATTAATAATTAACCCCTTGCCCTACAACAATTTACAATTCAAATTTGTCTAACTTGACTGGTACTTTTAATATAATCGAATTTTAAGATAAATTCTAATTATAACTTGCCCAATCAAGGATATTTCATTTTTCTTTATTCGTTTTAAAATTGTAGCAATGAATAATTATCACTGACTGACACAACTATCGAAAAAATCATAGACGAAGGGGTTAATAACAAATTTAAAATGTTACGTATAGCAGAAGGAATAATTTTTATATGGAAGCGCAAACTCACCAGGTGGTTTTCCTATCACGGAAGCGCGTGTAATCAGCGAAAATCTAGGCATGCCCGCGTGCGGACTGAAATCTGCCCGCGTAGTCGCCTGAGTTTCGCAGTAAAGTGGGGTCAATTAGAGACGAGGACCTCGACCGGTTCGCTCCCACACTCCGCAGAAATTTATTCCGTGACTCTAATCGAGGCCGACTGGCTTCTTCGTTGCGACCACTGGTCAGTGCTTCGTAGGAAATCTCTTCTCTCTCTATGACGCAACAATAAAAAATTTTCATTAAAATAAACAAAAATTTATAATAAAACAGGAAAAACATATTTGTATGATTTTTAAAATTATCGTCTAACGTTAAATTTAACAATATACTCATACGACATCGAAGTCCATTTCTGTCAACGAAGCAGAGTTAATAAACAATGCCAATTCTTATGCAACGTATCGAGAAAGAGACTTTACAACCGATTGTTGCATTGCATGCCGCAAGCAACTGGAATTTTATTGTCCCTTTATCTTCTTTCGTACAAACCGCATTTCATTTCCAGCCAATCTAGAGAACTCCCACGAAAAATTCGCGACACCCACACTCTACACGTAAGCAAAGTTGCTTTCCATCTATGAACACTAACACTATCGTAGACCAATTACGCGTTGCGTAGTCGATTTTTCGCCAAGGAACACGCGAGACATCCGACCGGTTGTAAATCAAACATCGATCCGCCAACGCCGTCAGCCACCGCGGTTCGACCTGTTGCATAATCAGTCTTACGTCATTCTACAATAGAACGATGCGAAAATAATTATATTTCTTCGGAGTTTTATGAATTTTTCTATGCAAATATAGTGTACCTTGAATTGAATTACATGGAGAGTGGATTAGGAGTAATAGTGCAACGAGCAGAAGATGATTCTCCATAGACAAATTGAAAATGTAGAATCTAATTTTTTTATTTTTGTACTATAAATGATTTTTCACCGTTGAAAATATTACTCAAACCATATAAACAGGTTTATCCCTTCATTTTATGAAACTATCTTCTTCTCGAGGCTCTGATGCAACGACGACACTAATCTTACAGTCAAACACTCGCATTTGCGTCATCGTATATCACAAAACACCCGATTAATTCAAAGAAAAAGAAGCATGAAAGCTCGATTTTAATAAACGGCAGAATCGATTCGATTTCATGGTCGATTACCGAGGGAACAGAAACGTCTCCGAGCACTGCGACGCGGTGCCATAGTATCCGATGATGGAAATACAAAAATCCCAGCTATGATGCGCTTCCTACCGGCTCGAGACGAGAAGGAAAAGGAAGGAACGAGGAGAAAAAGCTGTTAATGGCCGAGTTATAAATTATTAATGCGGGTATTATCCGCGTAGTCCGGCTGGAAAGCTTTTATGGGCAGCGCGCAAGACGCGGCCCTCAGCTTCGTCGTTATTGTACTCTTCGGCATCGACTTTGGATAAGGTTTTACTACCTGTTCCCGTCTGTATAGGGTGGTTCTTAAAATACATGAAATTTTTATGTTTTGTTGACAGTCTTTCAATTTTTCTTAATTTTCAATGCAACATAAAAAAAGCTTTCAGTAAATATTAACCCTTTATCATTTTTTCGACTCGCCAAGAATAGTCCATTGTATTCAATTTCTCTAAAAATAAATTTATTTAAAAATTGTAAATATTTCTTAACTACCACCCTAAATATTTATTTTCATATAAAAGCTCTTTTTCAAAATCTCATCAAAGTTATTGTATCTACATCTTCAGCCAAAAATGAAGAATACCGTGTATATTTTATCTCTGCTAACACGAAAGGAATTTCTCTGTCGTTTCTTTGAGAATGAAACGACCTGTATACCCGGACACATTGTGCTCGTGGTCTCAGCATGGTAGACCGGCCATTAACGCTTTTTGCTGGCGGCCGTGCGTGTGTCATTGACGCTGCTTTTATTGGCCCGGCGCATAACTTCCTTTAGCGTTGCTCGTTTATGAGCGAGTAATTGCACAACGATTTCGGTGCCAGTGTGTACAGTTCGGGGCACCGCGGCGGGGGAGGGTGAAAATATGGAGCATCGATAATGGCACCGGGACCACCTTGATTACCGTAATAACGCCACAAAAAGATTAGGTGTGCCGGTCAGCGCAATTTTCATGACCACCTAAAATTCCACGATGATTGCCGCGCCGAATACACGGAATTGATTCAGAGCAAGAAAGATGTCTCCACACGTGACGAACCAAATGTCCTCGAGGAAACTTTATTTAATACCTGTAACTTAAAATTTACTTATTTTTGTAAAAATCTGTACAAGCACTGCTTTAAATATAAAAGACAAGTAACTTCAAATGAACAGTTTTCTAAAAAATTCATTTTAATTAGGAGGATTTTATGCTGCTTTCTAAAACCTGTGTCTATCAATATTTTCAACGATAAATAATCAACGTCAGAGTGTTTTACATTGAATCTAAACCGAGCTGTCTTATAAGACAGGACAGAAGACAGAAAGTAAACGAATAGGAAAAGATTCAATCGTATAGGAAACATTTTCACATAGGCTATCGATGATTAAACGCGACAGCACGAGCGGCGCATTGAAAGTGATTTATTTCGTGCGTGACAGGGAGATAAATTAGTAGCGTAATTCGCTCTTCTTCTAGTTACACGTACGTAAACATTCACCGTCGTATTTCATAGTATCATCGTCTCTGGTTTGCGGAAAAGCCCGTGAGTAAATAGCCGTGTGTATCAACGCCTTCGGTGATTACACGACCAACGACGTGTTAGGCATAATTAAAGAACGATTAAGATGAGCGTTGCTCGTACTACCGCTTGAAGGTTGACTGGTTTGATTTCAAACAAGATGGATGCACCAAAGGCCTTTCCACGCTGAGTAATTAAACAGAAAAATTATGTTCCTTCTTTTAAAATTATGATTAACTTACGGATCAGAGATAGACAGCTTCTTAATTGAGTACAAGAACAATAAAGAGGATTTAGTGTGTAGTAATTTAAACGCGCGAATGCTGAGCTCATTCGCTTAGACATCTAAACGAACGGAACATTAAAATGTATTTTACTCTCTGATAAAGAAATCTTCGAGTGAAAATTGATTTCAAGATTAATGCCAGTCGATAGGAAGTCTTGATGGAAAATCATTTACGTCCGATCGTTAGAAATCTGTTTGCTAGATGTTCATGATCATGCAAATTTATATTTCTTACTAAGCTAATTTATTTTTAATAAGTAATTAAATCAAATAAACACAAGTTAATCCTTTCCATTCAGAAATAATAAAAGATTCCTCTGTTCAATTATTATTTCTGAATTATCGTTTGAATATCATCATCATCTCCCTCTCGATTACTTCTTTAAATATTGTCGTAAGTTGCGATCGAAAGTTAGCCATCCGGAAAATGGGCGAGAGGAAAGTATATACCGGAATCTTGAATGCAAATGGGCCGAGCATAAGAAGGGCTAAACTACTTATTTTGGGATCTCCGGGAATGCGACGCACCCCGTGGTTCCACGGTTGACGGGTGTCGTTATTTCGGACGATGGGTCCACACTGGGGACCCCAGCTGGAGCAACCATTACATCGTCCTCGTTATTCGGTGCTAATGACGCCGCGCGAGCTGGATTTATGGTGTTGAGAGTTAAGGGCCGAGCGTATTTCGCGCGCGAAACGTGTGGGCGAGATACTCGCGTAAATCGAGCTCTTTCGGGGAAGCTTGTTCCGCTAAGTGACTTTACGACACGATTCGGGAAAAATGTGCCGCGTTCTTGACCCCGTCCCGTTCATTTTCAACCTCTCCTTTCGTTATTAATTAACACACGCGATTAGTGGAAATAATTTTATCAGATTCTTGGTCTTCCAGACAAATCAGAATTACCGAGAAAAGATTGAAATACCGATTACAACCCTTATTACAGCGAATGTCGAAGAAAATGAAGCGATTAGTCGAGGCGGTTGCCAGGCTATCGCTAAAGTTTCAAGCGCAAAAACCGAGTCGACGGGGTAAATTCCAAGGAAACGAGGAGAACCTTCGATGTTGTATCGTTGGAATTGCTCGATGAACGAGGGAAAGAAAGAAAAAAGGGGTTGGGAAGGAACGGGAAAGAAGAGGAAAGAGATAACCACCTACGAGCCGACTGGATTCCACGGAAAGACGGTCATTGATTGATTCCTAGACTTCCAGACAGACGAGTGAATCGAGCGTTTCGTTCGTTGTCGCTTCTTTTAACCTCCTTCCGCTTCTTCTTGGCCGGCGAACGGTTACCGTGCAAAAGAAAATACCGTTTTCTCGTTTGCAGTGATTCATAGCGATGGCTATGAATCGCGTTTAAAAATCTATACTCTGAATTTAACTAGTAATTAAAATTTTCTTTATTTTTCAAGTTATTAGTTTAATTTTTCTTAATTGTAATTAAGTTAATCGAGGTTTTTAATTAAAGTTCAAAAAATTAAAAGCATTCTCTGCAATTTAATAAGAAGAGACAGAAAGATTTATTAATTCCATCGACGATTAAGTGATTAATAAACAGCGAGATTTCGATATCGAGCTGGCCAGTTTCAACATCGATTATCGAACATGCGATTCATACGCAACCATCGAGGTAATTGAATTGATCTCGGAATTATTCGTATACGGGGCGTGTTCGCGACGATTTAATCGCAAGAGAATAATCGAGGCCAATAGGAAAGCATTCCTATTGATTAATTGAGATTTCGACTTGGCTAATGAAATCGATACACGAGATACGAAATTACAGAATGGATTTCTAACGAGGATCGAACTGAATGGACATCGCGTGATTGCAAATTAAACACTACTGATAATTACAAATAGATGTATAAGAAAATCGCAGATACATTTATTATGTTGCTCCGGATGGAACCTTGGTATCTATACGAAGAAAAATATTCTAAGTTCCTAATTTTCTACGTCTCCAAAATATTGAAACTCATTTTCCACCTGTTACATCCTATAAATCTTTCTCCCAAAATATTAACACCCTGGAACTTCCGTTCTCACGGCTGTTATTCACCCTTTAAAAGTCATTCTTCCACTTGTACAAATAGTAGTCCAAAGGGGTGAAAACCCTTCGCGTCAATTGAGCGAATGAAATATTTATAGACATCCGATTGCAATCGTCCTTTTTAAACAAACATCTATCCTCGCATACGTTTAAAAAAAAAACCCTCGTGAAATGTGTCGAAATAAAAAGATTCCCTAGCAGCCAGTTCCATTGGAATGTTCTCCGTTCATGGGACGAAAGAAATCCGCTAAAAAGAGGTTATTAAGTTTCACCCACGCCGGCACACAGTGCGCACCGCGTGGACCATGATGGAATTAACATTCCTTCTGTGGATCTTTCGCGGTTCCCTCATCTTCCCCCCACGGGTTTGTTTAATGATCGCTGTGACACGATACTAATATGTCGTCGGGCGGTGTCTTTGAGGGCTTTGGCGTAATAAATTAATCTATTAGCGCCGCGCTCGTTCGCGGCGAATCAAGGATAAAAGAGGGAAAGAAAAGGGGAAACGGAGCCGGGAGGACCCGAGTGGATCGTCGTAATCTCCAATTAGGCCCAAATTGATTAGCCTGGATTACTGCTGGCGTCGTCGTTACTCTGCCAGCTCGACGATATATGTACGTTGAATGAAAAATGCTTACAACCTGGATAGGTGTCTTCTTTATTTCTGTTGCAATCCATGATGCCGTTTAATTGACTGCGTGACGAAATATACGCCTGTGAAGTTAATTTCCAAGAAGGATAACAGAATATGTCGTCACGAGAATTTCCTTGGAATAACGCGACTCTTAAATTTAAAATATGTGTTGATAAGACGACATGAAAATCAATTAAACACGCGCGCCAGATGTAATTCCAACGTAACGAGTTCATTAAGCAGCATACAAATGATCGAATAATTTATTCTAATTGGGAGTATTATTGTTTGAAGTATTATTGATACTCAAACGCTTGGAATATACGAAGATCCAACCAGAGGGACTGGTTCTCACCTGTAAGACACTAATGAGGAACATTATCTAAGCATACAGAATTAATTTCCTTTTTTTCTAAACTGATAGTTAAACATTCAAGTCTAAATGATATGTAATTTTACATGGAACTAGTCAAACCAATCCCACGGTTCAGGGATGAAGAATTATCATTTCACAATTGACATATACCACAATTACCGAGCGAAGTAACTATTAATTTTGTAAATGACTTGAGAAAGAATTCTCCGTTTTACAAATACTAACACCGATTGTTAATACATTGACAACCGAAAGAAAAAAGAAATTTAACGCAATATCAGAAATACTTCTTCGAGACCCACACTTTCGTTCACACAATGTTAAGTAATTAGTCAAGACGAAGCGCCTTCTTCGCAATGATTCTCTGAAAGCTCTGCGAGAGGTAAGAAACGAGCGTTTCCGCGGTGAATAGCGCGTGGGCAATACCAACAGGATGGAAGAGGGTGAAAGTGGGAGGAGGCAAGGGTCGAGGGCGTATTACACGAATGGGTAAGGGCAAAGAGACCCCCGGTATTCGAGAACTCCGCTCCGCGGTTCGAGTCAGGTGAGCCAAGGCGCCTGGAGCGCCGCTGATCACTTTGACCTATGACCCCATCAATCATCGCCAAATCATACACCACTTATCTCGCCGCGGCACGAAAGCGGCGCACGTTCCAGGTAATACACGTAACAGGTAGGGTACCTCCGCTTCCTCTTTCATGTCCACGGGCCTTTTTCGTTCGCGTTTTCCCTTTACGCCCACGACGCCTCCGCCCCGGCAATTATCCTCGCCGCTTTTTTTCTTTACTCCGCTTCGTCATGCCGCGATCGTGATTACGCGTTATCGCGTTACGCCAAGGCAAACCTTTTTCGTTTGCGTCAAACCGAAGATGTTGCCGTTTAAGCATCACCATCTTTGGAAGAATTTGATAATTGATTAATATTTTCAGAAATAATATGTAGCATTACTTTCAGATACTAAAAGTCGATCGTTTGTTATTCTGTTCCAATTTCCCTCGAGACACACTGCGATTATAGAAATGAAAAATAGCATCTACCGTCGTAATTCGCAATCATCGCGTTTCTTTCCAGAGTTCGAGAAACCCCGAGTAATTATACATTCGCGATGAAGCTGACCTCTGTACAAACGTCAGGAATTCACCGAGCACGTTGCGTAGAAAGGAACGTTCGATGGATTAGCAGAAATCAAGATCTAGAAAGACGAATAAATCCTCGGTAATGAGCGACGTATTACATCTGTAATTATAGCCTCTCATCTGCCAAGCGTTTCGTTCCCGCGGAAGCTGCCAATAATGGCATCGAGTTAATGAGAGAAAACACGAAATTGGCGGTATTCCAATTAGCCGTGACGAACCACGACTATTTAGAAACTCGCCGAACGTAACCCCAATTAAAGGTACGCTCAACAGGATCGAACGTCAAAATTTAACAATGATCATCGATTCGATCGGTCGAACCACTCGAAACCACACCCAACTTCGTATGGGTACGGAGATAACATTCTTCGTGGTTCGTTCGCTCGGCGTCTGCAAGGTAAAAATGCGTTTTGAATCGGCGATCGAGATCGACCGGTCGAAGAGCAGAGATTCCATCCAGCCATTCGCATCCCCCGTGGCATCATCCTCCTTCGATCTCGACCGTTCAGATATATATCGAAGGGCTCGAATGAAACGCGCAACTCGATGGCTGTCACTGTCGAAGTAGCAGCAGCAGCAGTCTGAGAAAAATCGATCCCGGTATCGAGGATCGACGCTACCGAACGGCGCGGCGCGGCGTGCAGAACGATCAGTAAGACAACTCTTGCACGGGTCGAACGTTTTCAGCCAGGATGCACCTCTATGCGTCCATCATAACGGACACTTAACATCGGTTACCCTTCGTCTCTGTGGTTAGGTCGAGTTCCTGTGTACCGGCAAGATCGTCGAGATTTTTTTTTTTTTTTTATTATTATTTCTCGTTGATCGGTGGTTGCTTGATTTACATGTGAATACCGGGCGTTAACAGACGCTTCTTCGGTTACTAACTACCATCTGCCTACTATCGGACCTGTCACAGGAACCTCTCTTCTTCTTCGAGCGTCTTTCGCTAGACCATTAACCTTCGTCTACTTGAAAGGATCTGCACGCGTTTCGTTTCAGTTGTGTTCATTTTATTTTCCTTTTTTCTTTCTTTTCTTTATTTCTTCCTCTTCTTGCTACCCTTGTACGCGAGGCGCAATCGCAGTTTCGACGTTGACGAACAAACCGAGTTAATTGAGCCCCATTAATCGGCCAACATGTCCCTCGAAATTAGACGAACGCCAGGACGGACTGTTGGTATACAAAAGACCGGTGTGTTTCAGCGGCGATGGTAGGGAACGGGCAAGAAGCTTCCCCTTGTCTCGTCGAGAATTTCTAATACCGATAAAAGCGTTCTTTTATGCAAATACACTTAATACAAGTCTGAGTGATCGAGCACCCTAGTTAGCTTTGATTTCTGCTGCGGGTTCAACAGCTTGACAGCACTAATGAGTCTTGGAGATCCTGGGCCCGGTAAGCCGAGTTTGAAGGGGCCTCAGATAAGGAAGAAAGGGGAACGGATGACGGTGAAAAGAACGGGAAGTATACCGCTATTCGCAACGCGATCCACGAAAATTAGATTTTCAAAAAATGAACAATTTTCAAATGATAAAGTGACTTTAGAAGCTTTTGAAATAGAAACACCGATGGAAGGATTCATTAATCTACCAGCTCGAAGATAACAAATTTTGATATTCACAGGTGATTGCTTTCGTTCGCGGCAATCACAAGGTACGCATAAATTTCTCTATCGCATCGGAGTCAGAGGATGGACGAATTCACACGGTTTCCACGGAACGTTCAGACGAAGATGGTGATCGAGCAAACGAACAGGGTGGCTGGGACACACGGCAATAAATATCTTTATGCAAAGCTCGCTAATAAACATTGTCTTAATGATCGAGGATCTCGGATGTTCGGTTTCCGTCTGGAGGAGGCCAGCAAGCTGGCAGCACTAATGAGTTCCCGTAGAACCGAGAGATCAGTGCAGGCCCACGGAAGATCGAGAGCGTGCAGCGTGCGGGCAAACGAGGACGGACAGACGGAAAAAAGGAGTCGAACGAAGGGAACTCGAACCGATTTGTTAAGATATCTGGTGGCCGGCTCGCGGCCGTCCGTGAGGAATGTTGAAAGTACGTGGCCACGGCAAGAGACGTATTACGTACACCGGTTCGAGTCCCAATTAAAAGTTATCGGCCGTTTCAGCCCCGCCTACCGAGATCTACAGTTTCTAATTATCGGGTAAAACATTATCCCCCCGCGATAAAACCAGCCAGGGAGATCGCCTTGGGCCCGCGCCAAAAATGTATATTTAGGCACGGGACACCTAACGCGCGATATTAATAACCCGATATCACTTAAAATATCGCGCAACAAGACTCCGTCGGTCATTTCGATATTATTTTATCGAAATTTTATCCCGTTCCATCATTTTACGTTAATCGCGAGATTTTTTAATAAACACCCCACTGATAGTATGCGAAAGTATCCTAAATTTCAAGTCCACCGTTTAGACAACGTTACAATGTAACCGGATTTCCTGTTTGGACTTCGATTTGATCCAGTACTCTCGTCGGACGCGGCACTCGCGAAGTGGCAAACTTTCTTCTTATTATTTCGGAACTCTAGATGTGTTCTCGGTTTCTCGGTTCGACCCACGGTCTCCCCTATCGTTCTTTCTCTCTTCCTTTCCATTTCTGGTTCCGACAGCCACTTCAGGGTGTCAGGAATGCCCGACTCGAGGCATGGCATCCCGCGGAGTTGGCAGGGACCGACGATTAAAGGTGTATTCACAGCGACCACCATTTTAGAATCTACTTTTACTGGACAGATCGAGGAATCGAACGATCGTTGCATTATCTCCTTGAGCCTGAATCGGATCATCAACTTTGGATGTAATCAATTTACGGGAAATTTATACGCGCACCTCTATGTATGATTAACTTCGTTAAAAGATGTAAATCAAGGATTATCTAATGCATTAAGCGTTACAAGATATTTATGATAGCTTGAACGCCACTCCGTGAATACCGTTAAAGAATTAGAAATTACATTAATTTTATTTATACAGTTCACTTCGAATTAATGCGATAGACTTGTTCGGCGAAAGGCATGAATAGGAAATTCTATGATAACAGCCGAAGGTGATAAATCGTGATTAGTGACAACGCATGAGATATGAACGAAGATAAGTGTAGATGGAAAACAAGTTATTACGGTTGAGATCTACTCGGTAGCGCAGCAATTATTAGCTACATTACCAATCCCGCTAACTTATTAATAGTAATCATTCTACCATTGTATAAAAAAAAGTAAAATTGGAATTAGAGAAAACTAGGTAGACAAGTTTACAAGTTTTCTTAATTTTTATGCGGACGACTTATCTGATAACTGGATACTCTGAAAATATGTTGTTATTTTGCGTAAACACTCCTGAATACCATGCTAATGAAATATAAAGTTGAAAGTTTGAATTTGGAACCAGAGTTCTGATGTCCGACTATGCATGTCTACTTCTACTGCAGCAGCCAGCACGTTAAATGCAACGATCCTATTCCGAGTGATTACAATTATAACGCGTTTGTTTTCGCAGCAACAGTGGACGTATTTAAGCTGTCGATCGAAAATAATCTGGAGATCGAGTACACGTTGAAGATCGAGCTAGCTAAACGCGATCCGCGGCGAAGATCGAACGACAGATGCCTTGGCATCGATACAGAACAACGATTTAAGAGTTCTGAATGCGACTTGAGTAGTCAATGACGACGGGAGGTCCAATGAGGTGGCGCTCGCGTGTGCCAGAAAACAAATTGGAGCACTCGAAGACAGTCGGGTGCCATTCAGATAGACATCGATACAGATCCACGATTCCAGCAGCGAGGATGACGACGAAAAGCTCGAATAAACGTGACGCGTTGAACGTGATGCTTATTATCTGGTGTCGATAAAAGATCGATACACGTGATCGAGATCGATGCAGATGTAATGTATACAACAAACAACCCGGGGCCAGGGAAAGAGAATGATCGATAAGATCTTTGAAACGTCCAACGGAACAGCGGTGATCAGAAGCGTTTTTTCTCTTTCACTTTCTTTTTTTTATTGACACTACGTCGATCTAGAAGTCATAAGGTTTTGATTCTTTCGAGAAATCCTCGATCGACATGCGATAGCCGAATGATCGATGCTGTTTGCCCGACCTGCTCGCGAGTTGCTTGATCATCCGCGATCTCGTTGTGGAAACGCCTATTCATCGACGTTTCTTGGTGGATGCTCATAGAAATCATTTGTTCTTTTTATGAAAGCGGGGTAAAAATCATCATTAATAATTATCGTAAATATTTTCGGTTTAGCGAAAGCTATCGGGTGAACTTCGAAGACGGTGCCGTTTATTAAAATGGCCCTCATCATCGCAAAGGTGGTCGATAACACGTTCGACGAATTCCGTGACGAGTGCCAAAGATGAGGGACCACGCAAGGCGAAAAATTACTTATTCATGCGAAACTTTCGGCGCGAAAATTGATTGCGGCCAATAAATCAATCAAAAAAGGATAGACGTCGAGGAGGAGGGGAAGGAGCGGCGCGGTTTCTGCGTCAAAATTAATAAATCGATTTAATTGATTTAATAAGTCGATCGATTTATGGAAGCAATCAGTGTCGGTGGGCAGATTTATTGCCGCATAACCGTTTCTTCGCGTAACGGTCCCGCGAGCGTCACGTACCACGAATATTTTCAACCCTTTTCGAACAGGAACCGTGTCCTAAAGTGTTTCTAACAAAGAATCACAAAATAGAATTTTCAATTTAATTTGAAAATAATAAATTACATCACCATTGTGAAATTTAATAACAGTAACTTTGCAATAATCTCAATTCCCTTTTAAACAAATATTACACAAAACGTAAACGTAACTCAACAAAGAGAAAATAATGCAATAAATAATAATAGCTACCATCTTTGTGCCAGTTATTGCATCGCGCACAATCGTCGATCCTTTTCAAGCGGGGCAGTAAAAATAAATGACTGACGGGTGTTATATCTCATTCGTGGGTCGTGTCGAGACGCGTGTATAGAAAAGAAGTCTCGAAAACGCGCGAAACGATACGTCGATGCCATGCGACGCGCGATTGTATGCAAATCACGGTTGCATTGACGGTAGTGCAAGCTAGGACGCGTATGCACACAGGGACGTGGCACGATCGGAGGATTATTAGACGAGGGATACGTGACTGGAAACAGAGCCGGCTCCGTTTTAATGGTGAATCCTAATACCTTTATAATATCTACAAAGCGGAAAATCAAAAGGGTTGAAATTCAAAAAAAAATCATTTCTTTGTTTTTAAACTGGTTTCACAAATTTCATCGTTTCGAGAAACGAAGTGTCTCCGAACGAAGGCAAAAAATCTGTTATCATCGTAAAAGGTGGCTGATGATCGAGCAACTCTTCAGCAAGTAAATCGTCGGCCGTGTTCGGTGAAAGTAGTGAAAAAAATAAGGACGAACGCGAGAAGGAGGAGATCGTAAAGTAGAAAAGCGGCGTTTACGTCTCGCGAGACAAGAGAACTAATGTATTCGTTGGAAGATAAGTAATCTCGGTTCTCCAAGTGAATGATCCTATTAAAAGGCGCCATAACGTTCATCCAGGATGTCATTTCGATGGAGACTCGTGGCCGGTAGCGAGGAGACCGGAAAGGAAGAGAAGGCTAACGAGTACAAATTTTATGGGGAACAGGGTAGCGTAACGCGATTTTTTTTCTCCGCGCTCCCCTATCCGCGCGATTATCTGTTCGCGGTTCGCGGCGCAGGCATTAATTCCAACGGTTTAATCGCAATCGTTATCATCGCAAATGTATACCGTCCTAACAAGACAGGTCCCGATAACCGGCTCCTTCGATGTTCATCGCGCTTGTTTCTCGAGAAAACCGTAACCAGCTTGTAATTATGAGTCCGTGGAACGAGCCGCGATCGACCGGAAGCTCGTTTACTCCTCCTGAGATTCGAATCGCGGAGAAGAGTATTCGCTCGCGAACGATCTTCGCCCGTTCGTTGCCGGAAAGTCATCTAATCGACTCGAACGATCGTGATTTTCAATTTGGCCACCATTCAATTTTCAAGAAAAAGAGAGAAAGCTTTCGACGACGAGGAGGACGAAGCGCAACGATTGGCCCCGATCCAATTACGTTCAATGAAAGTCTCTCGAGGGATTTATGCCCTCCGTTTCTGTCCCGTCTCCCGTCTACCTGCAAAAACAATGATCCATGGATCCCTTTTCCGGCACTCGGTGCACGCCGATATACAACCACTACGTCGACCAATGGGAAGCTTCCTTTTCGTTCTGACCAGGTGACGATTTTTTGCGACACCAACTTTTGGCCCGATACAATGAGAAACGAGCCGCAAAAGGAACGCCCCGATGATCAACGGGTCGACCGGCTACGGAACGGGTATAAATTTCCAGAGAAATCACGTGGACGCGACTAACATGTACACAGAGATACCGATGCCGTGAGATTTTCGAGGAAAGATCGAAACGAGACGAGGTAGCTCGGATCTTTTCGATTCTCGGATCTTATTTTCACCCGTTTGAAAAGTCACGTGCGATATTTCGACGAAAATAACCAAACCGATTGGTATGATCATCGAGCGTGGGCGTAATATAGCGGCGCCTATTTGGACGGGGAAAAATTTATTCGTCGTAGGAACAGCGAGTCAGAGAATTATGGCTCGCATCGCGGACCGCAAGAAAGAAGATAAATTCATCGGTGCACGAAACGGCTCATGGCGTGGCCGATTGTCCATGCCAATTAGGTTAGGATCCGAATAGCGTAACGGGGCTGGCGCCGCGCCTAATAATCGCGTTATTAATGAGCGCTACGTGCACTTACCGTATACCTTCCCATATACCCTTCCATCCGCGTGCTTCGTCCATTTTCGTACGCGTCATCCGTGGTCCTCCAAGAGTACCTCGATCGCCCTGAAACAATGGAAATTTGATTAATAAACAGTTCAAAATAATTAATTATAGATTTTCATTTCCTTTCACTTGTACCATATTGCAAAGAAGCGTTATCTTCCCTAATTTAAATCCTATCCATATACTATTAGATATTCAAACGTTTGCAGTATGAATGGTAATTGTACGGTGATTTTCTTGCTACCGCAGCTAATCTACCTTTCAACAGAATCAGACCAACTTAGTTGAATCTGGAGAAAAAACCGTTTCGCTCGTTGGTTTGCAAAACGTATCTACACGAGCACCATGTTACCTGGGAATTAAATTCGCCGCTTACCGATGAACCGATATGAAATTATGAAACGATCGTTTAAATTGGATATTCTTATCGGGCTCGCGTTTCGAGGCGCATAATGAACGCAGGTGCATTCACCGGCGTACCGCAGGTTATATAGGCGGGCACGATCATTTTCGCGGCAACTCTGTAGTCAAGCAGAGGTACCAATCACTCACAGGAATTGATCATACTGTCAGAATTATGTCTCGGGGCTGACATAATCGGGCACCTGTTTTGACTACCGAATTTTTATTAACGTCGATATCAATGGCACCGATTATTGGTCCTGTCTTTACAAAAACTTCTTTGTAAACCGATAAACCTGTAACATTTAAGAAATGAAATGTGCAGGTAAGTGTAAGGTTTGACACGTAAAAACATTCAATTTTACGGTACGATGGTACACGTGTTACGAGTGATTTCAAGCGTGTTGCGGAGCCGCGTTCTTGACCTCGTATGCTTAATTCACCGCGCGCAACATTGTCGATGAAACGCGAACGGGCGGCATTAAGGTTAAGCGATGCGTGATTGCAGGTGTGTACAGGGTGTTTCAAGAGGCAAAGACAATACCAACGAGGCACCATGGAGAACGAAACTGGAACGTTCGAAGATCCTGTACAAAGTTATCCTTTCGTTTGGCGAACTTCAAAGTGTTCCGAATCCCTTAATTACACATTCATTAATTACAAATTCACGCGAGTGCGCGATCGGTAAGGGAAGGGAAGAAAAGAAACGGCGCAGGGAGTGTCAATCACGGGAGGCCCCGGGGAGCTGGCCTCTCATCCACGGGAGAAACTCGCCGAAATGGCTGGAATCCGCTTTACGAGCGCAATTTCGCGAGCATTACGAGGCACTCACGAAACGGTCCTCGTCGCGCTTCCGTTATGTATTTCTCTCGCTCGAGCGTGCAAGCCGGCGGAGGTGACTAAAACTTTTCACCTCCGCCTTAAACGGGATAATTAACCGTCTCCGTCGGGTTAACGGTAAAAAAACGTAATATTTCAACGGTGGCCCAGGGCGTCGGTACGGCACCATTGGTACATATACATTGTATCCGCAAGGCAGCGGCTGCGATACTCGCGCATTACGTACCTTGTAATTTGGTCCAATTAAACGAGCCCGATAGCGGCGAGACATCGCTTCGTCCTACACGCGAACGCGCGTTCCTATTAGCGCGGATAATTGCCACCATCGCTTCTTCTTCTTCTTCTTCCGACGAATCAGGGAAAAATTTCTCCGTCGAGGCTGCTTCGAGGCGAGAACGAACAGCAATGATTTGCCTTCCTGTCTTATGATTCGCGTAATCGACGTTTAACTGTAATTTTATAGGAGCATCAGGTTGTTACTTGCATCCATCGCTGTTTTCTCTTCGGTCGCGAGAAAAAAATTCCTCGTCACTGGCTTCATTTGTAAGCCACTTATCGATGGCGAGCGTACAATCGACCTATTATTCTCTGCCTGAACTTTTCTCTCGAAAGGTCATCGAGATAAGGCTCGTTACACCCGAAGACAGTCGTCGTTGGCATTTCTCGATTTGGCAGTTTCTCGCGTTTCCCAGGCTGCCTCTCCTCGTCCATAAAGAGCCGCTGGGACACCTGGTCGATGGACACGGTGCCCGTGTACACGCTAATCGAGGAAACATCCCTGTGGACGAAGACGGACGAGAGTTCGTATCTGTGGATCAATCTTCGCAGGCAAGGAGAAATGTTCCTTTCTACTTTCCGATGTCTCTCGGACCGTTCGGCAAGTGTCTCGGAATAAAGCGATCGAGTAGAATAGGAATACGATGAAAATGAAAATTTCATTTAACCTGATAATTAAGGAATATGAAATAATTTGAAAATTACACAAATGATAAAGTGTAAAGGGATCGAAGGGAAACCGACTGGACTGACTTCTCACCAGGGAAGAAAAATTCCCTTATTTGCACCTCTCTGTTTGCAAGAGGATTACTCGTCTATCGACTCTTTCATTCAGTTGCAGATTACCGGCGGTGGCACAATAGCCTCTGTATAGCAGCACCTACTGCCACTCCGATTGAGTCGTGCAAAGTCTTGCTTATCTTCAACCTTTACCTTCCCACGCGAATCGTTCGCGATAACGCTCGGGGGTACATAAGCGTGCGAGAAGTATGGAAATCCGATAACGCACGATGCATCCAAATGAGATGGTTCCATTGAAAATTAATATTCGCAGCTCGTTGTTTGCGAATCGATTCGATGGTTCGGCCTCGCGAGTTCTCACAGATCGATGCGATCCACGAGCAAAAAGAACATCCTCGTCTCTGTTCTTCTCTCTTCTTCTCGTCGTTCATTTCCTTCGCGCTAAAGTATCGCGAGAGCAGAATCAGTTCGATGCATTACCGCTTTGACATGGGCGCCGTCGTCTTAATTCCCATCAAGCTTTTCGGTTCTGATACTAATCTGGCAGTCGGTCGATTGGCCCATACGATCACGATGACTCGCTCGCGCCTCCTCCTCCTCCCCCAACCTTGCCCCTTCCGGTGTCTTTCATTCGGTTCGTTCCGAACGAAATTCAAAACGTCTTAATCCGACGTACAAATGGACACCGGGGCGGTTTCTTTCGGGCACGGATTTCACGACTGTCCCTCGCGAGTTCGATCGCTTCGTCTCGATATCCGCAAATCCTCGAGTCGATCACGACCGCGGGAATCGGACCACCCCCCCTGTAAACTCACGCCACTTTTATCCGTCCACGAAATCTTGTTTCTTCGTTAAACGACGACTCGATCAGCTTGATAGCTACTCCGTCGATTCGCCATGTCGAGAGACTTGGAGGCAGATATTCGGCGACGAATATCGTACCACCGAGTGGGGCTTTCATTGTTTTTCTCTGGGATTTTTTAAGGGTACGGTTAATTTTCCAAATTTCAAGCTTTCTATTTGCCATTTCACATTATTTGTACCATAGCAATATTATTTAGAATAATGTTTTTCTATTGTTTTCTTTTAATTATTTAGGCGTGTGTAGGCGACCCCCATCGCGTTCAACGTGTTAAATGATAAGAATTAAGAAGTGAAAATTGAATGTTCTTCCGAGAAAATCTACGGATTCGCGAACCGAATTAAAAAATTTTTTAAATAATTACTTAAAGGTAATATTTCATGTAACGGACGGAACTTCCCATTGGCTCCCGAACGAACGTATCGGTATTATCTGGAATCGCGAAAGATCACGGGAACTTACGTACTTTATGCGTCGTAATTATTATCATCATGCGTCCCGGTAATAACACGATACGCCGCCGTGTGTGTACTTTAAAAACAGCCCCCGTACGGTTCGGCTTCCCTAAAGAGCAAAAACCCGAAGAAATTGCACCTACGTTACATCCGTGCACTCCTTTTCTCGCTGAAGCACGCGGCCGCGCTTGTTATCGTCGCGGTATCTTTCGGCCGGGGAGAGGAAACGCATTCGCGAGGAATATCGATGCTTATCTCTGAAACGCGTGCCGCCATATGGAAATCGCCGCGTCAGCGAGAATTCGACGCACGTCGATCGATCCGACCGCGCGAATCGCGAGCGTGCTCGGTTATTCGCAAGCGTAGGAGTCGTTCCGAGACCTCGAAGACCGGTTTCAAAATGTCGACGACGATCGGCGCCCGTTTCTACGCAGCTTTCGATCCGCAAGAGGATCGACAAATATCAACCGTCCCATGATTTTTCTTACTTTTCTTTCCACCCTGTGATTTTCGAAAAGAATCTCGACGATTTGAAACAACAG
Organism: Osmia lignaria lignaria; assembly: GCF_051020975.1. Lineage (NCBI taxonomy): Eukaryota > Metazoa > Arthropoda > Insecta > Hymenoptera > Megachilidae > Osmia > Osmia lignaria. The sequence goes on from NC_135040.1 coordinate 11,305,727, forward strand.
GTGTCTGCAGAATTAGAAAGATCTTATCAGCCCCATTAATTTGTATTCACGACTAATCAACTTTCAAAACTATCCAGCGGCGCAAAACTTATCAAGTTGCCACGGTAATAGGGGTTGAAATCTGTTGATCTTAAAGGTAGCAAAGTTGCAGCAACAAATACGCTTCATTTATCTCTTCAACTTCCCATTAAGCGAATGGTCGGAGTAACAAGCACGCACAATGTAGACTTAATAACCTTCCTGCTACTGATAAACATCGAAACCCAATCGATGGTTAGCTTTAACAACAGCCACTGCGAACCTTGTTATTATACTCTATTTATGCTTTTACCTCCCCTATTTTCGTGCCGCATATTCTTTTTTAATACTATCTTATTAAAAAGCAACTGTATTTACATGAATTTAGATACATTTAGAAGCAAAAGCCCGTATCCTGCTCTCATCCTCCAATTTCCTTCAATTAATGAGCGTTCACCAATCGTTAATTACACATACATACACGTCCTTGATCAGCCATTAGATCAGAAGATCCTTAACGGGTATCGTTTCATCTATTCGATCTAATAACGGCACGCGATTCGCGGAGCTAAGCGGAGCAAGGTTCCTCGAGGCGGACATCCTCGCAGCTCGCATAACTCGCGGCGGAAATGGCGTTCCGCGGAACGAGCTGGCCGTGGACGACAAGCGGTTTACACCTTGTACGTACAACACAAAGGATCGACGTGTTAATCCGCGAGCATGCTCGCTGGTATTTGTAAGCAGTACGTAAATCAGTAAGTAAATCAGCGTGGTGGATTAAAGCGACGTGTCCGGCGGCCGCTCGTGCACGCGCGTTACACGCGTCTCCGCCGTGTGAGCGCACGCGGCTCTCTGCCTACCCTTTTCGTGTAGGCAGCAGACGAGAGGGATCGAGGGGAGAGGAAATACGCCCGGAGCAAACCGAGCTATTCAGATTTTTGCCGCGAGCTATCTAGGCGCAAAAAAGGAACGCAGCCCAGACAATCGCTCGGTCGCCCACGCGTGGTGAACGCCTGCGTGTACGCCGGATCCCCGTTGCTTTCGCGATCCTTCCACGTGTCACCAGGATATTTATCCATCCTGCAACTGTGCGCCGGTAATCTTGATAATTGGATCGTTGCTCCGGGTCACGGTGTGCCAGATCTTACGTGGGATCTGGAACTCCCATAACCGATCAAGGGAATCGTGCTAGTAGAAATTGCAATAACCAGACGATAACGCGATGGATAAGTTTAATGCAATTCTGCTTAAAAATCGTAGAATATTTATGAATACTTTGTGAAAGTATAAATTATGCAGACACCTGTTGTTATAGAGCAACGCACAGAAATTTTTCTTTCCATTATTGATTGAAAATTGATAGATAAACTAGTTGATAAATGGCACGTACTTACGACATTGCATTTTTTATCAGTTGCAAACAGGAAACGATTCTAATTGCTCTGATTCGAGATCGAAGGTATGCGTACGTAAACGTTACGAATCAGGTATTTCTGTTACATTTAGAAACATAATATTTGTCAGGTGTAATGCGATATACGAAAGAGGTGTTCTCGTTGAAAGTATAGGATCAAACTAATAATTCACACTTAGGGGTCCTGAGTTCGTCGATAAAAAGTAGTATAAATAACGAGTACAGCAACATGTTCCGCGACATTAACTACTTACTTTCATATTGTGTTCTTAATTACGGGAAGGAAGGAAAAAAAACGCTGCACTTAAACGTAATTCATTTGCGTAACTTGTCATTACACGAATTGAACGTAATATACTGGCTACAATAAATCTTGATGAATTAATATACGCCAAAATAATGTTACGCTTTGCGAAGCGTAACAGTATGCACGATTTATTGCAAAACCGAACTTCCTCCATTAATTTTAACACATCAGACTAATATACAAAGTAATTACTGTACTAATTTAAAATATGATCAATTAAACATACATCCTTTTAAATTGAGAATCAATATCCTTCTTAGAATTTAAAGAATTTAAAGATCGATTCTCTTGTCCTACATTCCTCATCGATTGCAACTGAATATTTAACAACGCGCAAGATACTATGGACACCGTATCATCAAGAAGATGCAAAAACTGCAGTTTACTACAGGAATGCGTAAAAATCGCAGCTGCAGCTCGATTTTGCATACGGCAAATTTCAGGCTATTTCCGAGCGTTTCAAAACCCTACAAATTACACGATAACACACAAGGGCCACCCTGTCCTATCGTGCAACGTGCAATCTCGTTGCTTGAAATTTGGTAAGCAGATTGCAAATAATTAACCGCGAACACCGTCGTAAAAACGCAAAGTTCTACAGCTGAACAAACTTGAATGCGTGTAAAAATTTGTTACCGAGGGCGGATTTGATCTCGTCAAGGTGATACGTATCGAATTAATATTTGTGGCAGATGCTTATCATTTAGCTGGATCCGTCATTATATACAGTTTATGATTTTCCTCGCGTGCGTTGTTCGAATAAAACGTTATAACCGGACGAGCGTCCGGAAATAATCAATTATATCACTTGAATCTTAGTGATAATTTTACGTTTCTGTTTATTCGTATCAACCACGGTAGGCTCGTTCACAAATTATTTCGGTATTTTCGCTTCCTTAATTGAATAACCTTTCCGCTCGGCATCGCGTGTCCGAGCAGATAGCCGGGTAAAAAGTTCGCTAATAATGTTAAACAGTATAATCCATCTAATGACACGTTCGCGGGACACGTGTTCGCGTGTAAACTGGGCAAAAAATACTTTGCAACTGGTATTAATCGAAAGGGAATTTAATATGAGGGACGTGAGATCTGTTCCAGAGATCCGATTGTATCTGAATCGTGAAACAACGGGTTTTGCCTGTTCCTGGAAAATTCTTTCGCCTTCAGATTACAGGACTTGCAACGTTACAGAATGATTACATATTGCAGAACTATGTGAACGATATCGAAGCAACTCTTTAAATATTCTAAACGAAATCCATCGTTTCTATTACACGTTTTGCAGCTTGTTAGTTTACGTATTACATCGCTCGATTACGATCCCTCGATCATTTGTACTTTCTTATCTGATGCATTTATCTCGGATACGCGAAGTACCGGAGCTCGGTGATAATCAAGGATGGGTCATTATTGACCGTTTATACATCTAAAAAACAAGATCTAAAGGTTCTTTATAATCACGAACTAATGTGAACTTAAACGTCGTCATTTGCATCGATTTTCAATCAGAAAGTATTCATTTTTAAAATTAGATATTCATTATAATTTTTCAGGTTTTAATATTTTAGAATCGATCTGATGTCTAGTAAAAATATTGCAAGAGTGAATAATGTAAGGGTGAAAGTACAGCATCCAGGTGTCCTTACCACCCTGTCGAAGATCTATTACATTGAGCAGAAGCTGCTGGCGAGCGGCTATCGTCGCGACGTGTTACGATCGGCATCGGTCAATTACAAATTCGACCAGGCGAGATCGAGAACGAACGCTTTTCAAGATACAGAGGTACGATAACGAAGGGCCAAAGGGAGAGCGTACCGTGCGAATCGACGCGAGACAACGTTAGCCCGAAAAAGCGGGACGGTACCAGGAGGAAACGGGAGGAACCGCGAGGAAAGAAGCTGAACGAAAGAGGATAGAAAGGAGGGACTTACGCTGATAAACACGTGTAGCTTTTAGCGAGGCATCCCGAAGATCGTATCTCCTGTAAAATATGCCCTCCGAGGACAATATTAACTGCTTCGTGCTTCTGCAGCCTATCTTTGCCCCTTGTGACACCAACGACCGCCGTCCACCCTGTGCACGCGCGAAACCCTCCTGGATTCTTCGGCCACCGCTGAATTATCGCCCGTCCGAATCCTTCGCGGCAACGCGCCGGTAATTAAGCGGCTTTAATTATTATTATACGTTGCACGCGGGTGGCGGGTCCGCGTCCGTTTTATGACCCCTGCGTGCCTTCGACCTGACTAAACCACCGCGCTATGCTTACAAATTTTTATCATAACTTTGTTGAATTTTCTAATTCTACAGGATGACGAGAATGGATAAAAATAGAAATTAATATTTGTTGGTCCAAAAATGGCCGAAACCTCCTTCGTACGAGGTAAGATCCTGAAAGTCAGATACTCCAGAAGCGGAAGTGCATAAAAAGCTTGAATAAGCAAGGAAGAAACAGGTAGACGAGGAAAACGAACGGAGTGTGTTCGGTGGAGATAAGCTCGCCCCCGCGTTAGAATAAGAAGCAACCGTGGCGATCGCACGATCCTCGAGGACGATTGCGCCGCAAGGTGAAACTTTATTGGCACCTCACCGCTCGAAGAAGTTGTTCGACGAAGCTTTCCTTCTCATTCGTTTCTTCTTTTTCTCGCCCACAGTCTGGAGCGCGGGCTGAGGACCGGACAGCAGCGATTCGCGTTGCATTACTAAGCGGCTATCAGCCGTTCATCTATGGAATCTTGCGTACGCAACGATGATGTACGGACCCGTTCTGGTTTACTGATGTCATTGCACCGCGCCGCAATAATTTTCAGCCCCTTTCCCGTTTCTTTCGCGCGACGTACGCGGGGAATGCCAACCGATTACGCCGACTGATATCGGAGCCGGTAGCGCGGCTCCGAAAACAGCTCCCGCCGAGAATCAGAAAGTATTCGCACCCGCGCGACTAACGCAACGCGGGAAAAATAATCAGTAACTGGATTTTCGATTAGAGAAGCAGAAGTTCGCGAGTGGAATCGAAGGCTGCTTCTCGAAGGAAAGAATGGTTGACGTTGTCTACCCTTTCTTGCCTCGTCGGGTTTTACAGGCGGTTCATCGTCGAGTGGCAGGTGGAGGCGTATATGTACGCGTTCGCGCGCGCAGGGTAAGAAAAAACAAGCGGACACAGGGGGAGGGAAGGAGGAAAAAGAAAAGACGGAGAAGCGGTTTATACGTGCGCACGATTACAGGGAGGCATTGCGATTGCGCTCTCACGACGATGATGACCGAGCACACCGGCATGAGTCTGCTTCTTTTACGCGTTCATAATTGAGATAATCTTTAGCGAGCGAGAGGAGGACCGCCGCGCCGGTATGTGGATTTTTCCGAACGTCCGTTTCCTCACCGTTCGCGGCCCGTTACGTGCCGATGATGATCCTTCACGGGAACTACGCTTCGTGAAATTTACGGGCTGAAGAAAACGAAAGAAATCAGGGTACAAGGTGATCTATAATCACACGCTGTTTTCTGAATATAAACGATGCTTTTGTAGAACCGTGAAATATTTTTTAACGTATGGAGGGGTCGTTTTTGAACGGATTCGACGGTTGTTCGAGGCCATCGCTCCAGTAGGATAGATGCAGTCCGTGTTGGCAAGGCAAAGGAGTCAAGGCAGCTGCCTCCGAAGATGCGACGTGGCTCCTGTACTTGCAGTCAACCAGCAACTCTCATTCTATCTTGACAGGCACGAGTGTCGGCAAACGAAGAATCCGAAGAATCACCGATTATCACTGATCGGTAAGGGCAAATTATTCCGAGTAAACACTCGATCGGGACGAACGTCAATCCATGCATGTGCGTGTTTAGAATCCTTGGATAATATGAATGTCCTGTTAGATATATTGCCGTAGGACCCAGAAATAGGAATCTTGCATTTTTTTACTAATTGATTCATGTAAAATGAGAGTCTGCTAGTAGAAGTGGAGTACTTCTGTTGCAAATTTTATCGGCAATTGTAAACGCTAGGAATTTCGCGAGCAAGCCAACGTTTCACGAACGGATCGCAGGCAGGAAGAATTCCATTTCTACGATTCGATCTAGCGGGAAACAAGCAGCTGCCATTTGGCCGTCAGTGGCCGGAGATCCGAGAACGATCGGACCGCATGAGAACCATGATGATTGGACCCAATTACAGGTGGCGCGGGCGTGCTCAGGACGTTCTTGTGTCCCTGTTCCAAGGCGCAACTCGCATTCAACCATCCTCTCTCACTCCTCTCTTTTCACCCGATTTCTCCGCTTCTCTCCTGGTCTCCGCCTATGCCGTGTTACGAGCCTGCATGTTTCTTGGCAGGTGTATACACGCATTTCCCTCCCTTTCCGCCTCCCCTCGTCCTCCCTCCTCGTCGATATCCCTTCTTCTCCGTGCGTCTCGTTCCCTTCTTCGCGAGAGACGTGGCTTCGCCTTTCTCCGCCGCCCGCACCAAAGGAAATTAAATCCCACTTAAACTCGCTGATTATCGTTGTCACGTATACGCGAGCGTCGTTGGCCACGAGTGCCCGAGAAACGAGCGAGCGGACCCTCCGAGCAAAAACTCCGCCCGACGCGGTGAACCGACCGGCAAAAACTCGCACGCCGAACGGCGGAGAACGACGATGTCGAGGAGTGGCCCGCGACGACCATTTCCTTTCCGTCAAATTGAATTTTGACCCCGCCACCGAAACACCCAGCTGTCTCGCTTCTCTTCAATTCTTGACACGGGAATGCCTCTTCGGTTTGATTCGAAGAGATTTGCTTCAGAGATTAGTCGCGCCTTTCTTTCCCTTTAAATTGCACGAAATTCGATGCGTTTTTCCTCGATTCCGGAAGTCGTTAAGTATGATTTGGAGATTCGTTCGATTTGAAGGAACGATGAGAATTGTAGGTAAGTCTAGCGCTCTTAAATCATTCTTGCCGCTAGACTACCAACGAAATTAATTACCCTGCAGCGAGGGATCGAAAATGCGCGAAATGGAAGCAGGAGGGAAAGAGTCGATCGCAAACAGGAGCGAAGAAATGAGAGCAAATGAAAAAAAATGCTGGAACAAAGCAAAATAAGGAAGAAGAAAAACAAGATAGCATACAAGAGACGGGACAGTGAAGGAGAAGAGAAAAGAAAGGGCGTTAGGAAGGAAGGAAGGAAGAGGAGAAGGAAAATAAACGGGGAACGTCGTATCAAGCTGGATTTCGCTGTAATGAATTCCACCCTCAATGGGTAATCATGGGCCTCGCTCGATTACCCGTCTCTCCCTCTCGGGCACGATGGAAAGAAGAAGAAATCTCTGGGTAAAAGAAGAGGAACGAGGAAGGGGTGGCTCTGGTTCGGGGCCGTGGAATAGCACTTAGGGCCCTATACGTGCCTCGGATGATACCCTACAAGGTAGCAGGAACGGCAGCCGACGCTGGCGGCGTGGTAATGTTTTAGTGCACGGAGGCGGAGGCGTGCTCTGGTAGTTAGGTTCGCCTTCGCCGTCGTTTCTTGGTATATACAGGGTGTCATGTAACTGGTGCTACGATCGTAACAATTGAAATTCTCTGCGGAAAGTTCAAACGAATGTGTAGAATACTTCCACCTTTACAAATATTTCTAATGGGTGCAAATGATCGATATAGAATCAAACGCTGATGAATCTACACATCGAAGTATGTAGTTAAGGTATTCTTTCTTCAAAACCAATACTAATACTTTTTGTTCAAAAATCATCTGACTTCATAATTAAAGCGCGATAGTAGGTAATTTATACAATTGAAAAATTAAATGTTTCCTATTTTAAAAAGAAAGGAAATCTTCCGATAATTCAAGAAATACGATACGTAGCAATTTCAATTTCAATTTCTTTTTTTATCGTACATACCAGCAGTTGCATGACACCCTATATATTAGTCGAACGACGGTACTGTTGTCTGTCGTTGTTGTTGTTGTTGCTGCTGTTGGTGCTGGTGCATCGAAGGGGGCAACGTGCACGCTATCATTAGGAGAAGCAAGAATGAGGGGACGGTAGGAGGATGGATGAGATGGATGTTCCCTCCTCGCTCCTCGTCGTCGTCCTTCTTCTTCTTCTTCTTCTTCTGCTCCCGCTGCTGCTGTTGCTACAGCTCCCGCTGCTGTTCTTCGAGTCTTATAAGCGTTGCGCCAGAGGAAGGTCGGTAGCAGAGTCGCGCCTCGGGCTACGGCTCTTTTATATGTGGAGCAACCCTCTCCTTCCTCTTCCTCTGAGCCTCCAACTCGCCGGACTCTTTTTCTTCGTGGTCCTCCCCCGAGCCTCGAATATTCCTCGCTTACTAACGGGAACCCTTTCGAATCGATAACGAGAGGAGAGTTTTAACCCTCGCGCCAAGGTGCCACGGTCTCTCTGGACCCAAGTACTTATGTGCAATCAGGAATTCATAAAATAAATTGCGGTAACAAAAAGAACTTTCTTCCAAATGCAATTATTACCGAGCGGAGTCCGAAGGAATCCAGGTACCGCCTTCCGAGGGTTAATCGGTGTACGAAATCGGTCGATTGAAAAATTCATTGATACCAATCGATGAGATCATCCCTTATTTATATCCATTCCCTGGGCGACGTGTCTCGGAGTATTTTATTCGTCTAACGCGACGGTGGTTCACCTATCCTTTATCAATTTTACGGGCAAAAATCGCCCCGAAGGAGGAGAGGCGCGGTCTCGATTAAATGTAAATCCTAATCAGCCGGTGCGTACGAGAACGCGTTCGCTTTGTTTCATCGCTTTGGTACCGGGCTGATTACAGGTCGCATGTCCAGGGGGGCTGATGCTTCGGGATTTTTTATCGACGCCGACAGAGAGGGTCCAGATGCGTGGGCCTAATGCAGTAGCGGGTAGCGAAGAGTATCGGGGAAACAGTAAAATCGCGTTTACCCGTTCGAGTAGACACAGAGCGAAGCGGATGTGTGCGTGGCTATCCAGGGTCCGTGGCGGTGAGCGCGAAGCGCAAATATCCCGTTTTAAAACGTCGTTTGCATATTGCGCCCCAAGGCGGCGCGTTTTTGGCCGGCCAATAACGGTGGCCTGCCACTTTCCACTTGGCTATGTATTCCTTTTCTACCCTTTTTCTTCGCTGCTCCTCCTCGCCCGTTTCCCGACTTCTGCTACTTCCACTGCGCACACGTGTGCATCCGTCCGCACTCGCCTGCAGCAGGATCGTTTCCAACGTCCTCGTCGATCTCTCGAAGCAAGATCCATAGAGAGCGAGGAGTCGATCATCCTTGATCACGCACGTCTGCTCGCCGCCGCTCATTCTGCTTCGTCCCGATTCCACCCATCTCGTTCCCTCGGTCATTCACGCGATTTCCATTCATCCGGAGCGGAGCCGGATCGATTGCGAGCGTATACGTTGCTCTCGCGTATCTGATCTCGTTCTCTCATTCGACGCGGATGTAGATAATTCATACAGGAGTGTAAAGTATTCGTAATTTCTGAGTATTCAGGGATATTCAATATTCAGTAAGTTCTTCAACAATATCAAACGGAGAGTAGAAGAGAAATTGTCAGCACGCATCGAAATCCTGCCTTCGGGCAAGACGTTCGAACCCGTCGAACGAGCGCGTTTTTTTCCAAAATTCCACGATAAATTAGAGAGATCGTAAAGCAACAGTTGGGCAGGATCGATCGTTTAACGCGGCTTAACGTTTCCTTTGTGCTACCCCGCTGCTCAGTCGCCGTATTTCAGGATTAACCCGCGCTGAACTTTTCCCTCCGGATAGATACTTATACGTGAACATCTTCAACGTTCCTCGATCATGGACGATCATAAATCCATACCCTAAGCATCCGTATGACACGCGGCCCTCTTTTGTACGCATGCGAGCATCTCTCTGCATGCGGCGTTTGATCGTAATAGAAAGGGCAAGCCGAAAAACTGTCCTTACCCTCTCGGTGATTGTGACTAATAATCGTGATAATGCTTTTAACGAAGCGAGTATCGTACACTTTTCTAACCATTTTTCCAAATAATTTATATCCTTTTCCGCCTGAAGTTCGTCGGATTAGGTAAGACCGGCTGATGCGATCGCAGTTTGTCTTCGCGGCCACTTTAAATTGCGAGATAATCGACGGGATCTCAGCAATGATGCGCGTCCGATTCCATATTCTCGTTATAATTCACTTCGCGACGCTCGACGAGCAGGCTTTTAGCAGCGATAACAGATTTACACGCGGATTTCGAGTCGCCAGTGTAATGGACGTTAAGAATAGAACATTGGCATGGTCTTACTAATTCGGCTATTATTCCCAACAACGTTACCTTTAGAGGCTCGGAATTCTTTGCCTTATCGAGGTTCACGAATGCTCGAGTAACATATCGAAACTCTCTTGATACAAGAACTACTTGGTCACCAAAGATCTTGATGATTTTTTAATCATAATTTAAAGCTACATTTTTATCATGTTATTTCACCCTTCGATTTCTTTCATTTTTTCTTTTTTCTATTATACCAGCAAGCTGCATACAGTGTACTCACACCGTTCGTTAATGAAGTTGCGGCAGAGGCTGGTTAATTAGGCACACACTGTCTTCTCGTTTCCCCTGTGTACCGTTGCGACAACGATCCACGATTAGCGCTAATGAAAGAACGTAACTTGGCATCAGTGTCCGGCCGACTGGTTAATGCGTTCGCACAAAGTTGAAGGCGGCAGTGGAGAGACAATTTGCCAGGCGATTCTACAAAACGACCGGTTTTCTTTCTTTCGAATAGGGGATTAAAAGTCGAACGAACGATCGTTGCCGCGGTGGAGATCGCGTATGCTTTAATGACCGTCAACCCTTCTCGATGTCGGGTACGCACGAGTGGGCGTGACCGGGGGCAATTTGGGAAAAACATAATTCAACGGGCGTGGCCCACCGCACGCAAGGTGCAACGAAAATGAGATTTTTTATCGTACGTCATCGCGGTGCGAGGGAGACCAAGCGCACCGTCCGAACCTTTTCCGATCTTTCGTTTCGCTTCTCGTTCTGCGAATAGAAAAAGCGATTTCTTCTTCCCGTTGGAAATACCAATTTCTTTCGTTCGCTTCGAGAGAAATTACCCAACCTTACGTAATACATATTTTCAATTAACGAGCTGTAGGTATAATTGTCGCTCGGTCAGCTTTATGTGCGAGGATTTATGCAATCAACGCCGGGGAGATCGCACCTTAAGCGGACACAAAGTTTCTGTGTTTTCGAGCTGGTTAACACGTGCTAATTGGAGTCCCCGCTGGCGGAAATGCTTTCACTTCGACGTCAATCGACGTCGTGCTTGTCGAACTGATTCACGTAATTAAGGCCTTCGCGCGTTTAACAAACTATACGAAGCGCTTGTTAAAAACGTGTTGTTCTACGAATAGAAACAATGTTGCATTATGTGCGATATCCGTTTGAAAATTTCATTTCATTACTGTATAATTATTCGCGTTTATAATGACGCGTGTCGAACATAAAAGACATAGAATCTTAATGGATTGAACAAAAACCGGAACACCTGTCTGTTAATGTGTACCTCGAACGATAAAACGCAAATAAAATTCGTTATTTTGCTGTGTAATAGCGAAGAACGTTTCCTTGTCACAATAAATCAATCTTTGAATTTGAACTCGGAAACAGGAAATAGAAAAGGTTGATCGCTTTATTAATGATCCTCGCGAAATGTCTTTTCTACCCGGAGCGTTTCACACGACGTTTTATCTAATTCAAAGCTCGTCTTGGAGGATAATGCAGGCTCACAGGCGCGCGGTACGAAGCGGGTCTTTCACAGGATTCGCACCTGTCCGGGGCTCATCCGCCTCGCGAGTCTTAAACCTGTCGGCAAGATTCATACCGACTCGGATTGATATATCTGCTCGCGAAACCTTTTACTTCGCGCGCACTTTTTTCTCTCGCCTTTGTCCGCCCATCCAAGCGTCGACTCGCGCGTCGTAAGTCGCGATCGAGCTGGACGATGAACGAACACGATGGACAGGTAAGAAACGGAAGTGACGATGGGTTTTCGTGATATTTTTCAGGGGCCTGTATTGTTGCACGAGTTTATCGACCGCTCTTCCTTAAGATTTTGTAGTTTCCCTTGGAATTTCGTGGCTGTCAATGTATTTCCAGCGCTAAGCTTCGCGACTTAACGAAGATAAAATCGAATTTACACGTTGAATAAGGCAATATGTAAAATTAAATCTTTATTTCGCTAAGCCTCTTATCCACGCAGACTTTCGTCCGGCCGAGTGTATCTTCGTCCGCAGAAGATTAAAACTTTGATCACCTGCTCTTGAAAGTAACACACTCCGCTTTATAATCTTCCTATTCGTGTACATTGCTGAAATTCTTTTGTCTTCCATCCCCGATTATTGACGAAAGATTCGTAATTTTTTCGAGATTCCCATCGATTCAGATTACGATCCGTAACATCGAATACCAATGTTCAAGATCGAGATAAGAAAAGCAACAAGTAGATTAACATCGTGGATTAAAGGTTACGATAAAAGCATCGCGAAGGAACTTTCGCGGGTGACTGTTAAACTGATATCCATGTAACGTGATTACCACGAGCGATCAGCAAACGATAGCTTTTGCATTCGAATCGTAGTACGATCACCTCTAACTAAAAGTCTTAATGAAGCACAACTAACGCGTCGCGTTGTTTGAAACTCCTCGATATTCGCTTGGTGACGAAGGAACCAATCGACGCTGGTATCGATCATTATCGCGTGTCGTATCGATCCGTGACACCAGGCGATCGATCAAATCGAAATTGAGCGTATCAAACGGGCAAAGATAAGCGCGACGTGGAAAAGAAGCGAGACGAGCGGAGATTGAAAATATCCGGCAAATTACCAGAGCCAATTAAACTAATACATACCTTACCACAGCTATTTTAATCATCGTCCGTTCAACGATAAGATAATCACGATCGTCGTTATTGGTATTAGCGCAGGGAACGGCCAGGAAATCCTCGGCGAAAAATCATCGTCGAACGTTTCGCGTTCGTCATTAGCGGCACGCACCGATGCAGAAGCGTGCACCAGCTATTACACGCTTGCGCAACGCCAACGAGAACCCTTTCCACGGTGACGTTGATGCTAATTAATGCCGAGAGTCGCTCGTTTGCATGCGTGAAATCGATTTTTGCGCCGAACCCGACTAGAACCTGCTCGCTACGTGTCGTACGAGTTCATTAATTCGGTGGGTGGAGAAAGGGACCGAGTGAGATATCAGCGAGATCGATCGATCGATCAATTGATCGCACTGTGTCGCGCACTATTCGAGCATGAGGATCGATACCCGAGGATCCGGTGAACGATGCACCTTGCGAAGGCGTCGCGTCGCGTTGAATTTCCTTCGACGTCCGTTAAGGTGCACGTGTTACGAAGCCGCGATGCGTGGGCGATTAACCCTTTACCTGTATTCGAACGTTTCTAAATTAAATTATTCAACTGTACAAAATTTTATCTGCTATTTTGAGATGTATAATCGGCCATGGTAACGTAACTAGCAGCGAACATGTCAAATTACCCGATAGAACAAGCTTGTCTACAGACAATCGGAAGCTCTGCGTTTCAACAGTGAAGTCCAACTGTCTTCGAGAACTTTGTACCGATCAGTTTCTAAGCCCCTTTTGTTGGGAGTGTCGACGAGCCCCATTTTTCGTAGCGAAACGGTCTCTTTGAAAGTTGACCGGTTACAAGCAGACCCATCGAATAACGTTGAACGACGACGAGTACATCAAAGCAAGTATTATTAGGTCGTGACACGAGCTCACGAAAATAGCGACACCCCCGCGAGTTTGTTTCAGAATCGTGAACGGTAGTTCGAAGTTTGACTTGGAACAAGAAGAAACGCGTTTAAAAATTCCGTTTAAAAAACTGTTTACCTCGGAGCTAGCATTAAATTATTTATTTATAACTACATTCGAGGATCGATTTATTATGGGTCACGTTTTCTTCCGTGTAAACGAAGCTACGAACTCTGCCGACTGTATTATTAAATAGAGATGAATGTATGCTACTAAATGAAATCCTACGCGATGCAACAATTTCACAACGAATCAAGCTAAGTGATTTATTTCTCGTGATATTATAACACGGACAGAGAAAGCTTGAAATCGTATCAAAGTACCGGGTCGTTTGAACAATTCGGTCATCTCGCTTGAAAAAAGGAAATGTAATCGCGGAGTGTGTGCATAAATAACTGGAAGAGGCTAGAATTTGCACTTCCTTATGACAATCTAATCGTTTCGCTTGTGTTTTTCTAATCCCACCAGCGTAAACGCGAACGCCGTTACATTCATGGTCATTTGCGAAGCTAATTTATCAACGCGGCCTAGCGAGCGACTGAAATTAATATTCCCGGCTCGTAGATCATCTCGCAGCTAGATTTTAATGGGAACTTCTTTTTTCATCCTTTACTCTAGGATAACAGAGTTGCATATCTCTATATTCGATCGTTTCTTTGCTATTAAAATTAAGAGCTTGATACGTTGCAGGCTGATTCTTATCAAAATTTTATCATTTATTAGACCTCTCAAAAAATTATCGATATGGATTATTAATGAATTAATACTATGGTAAGAAAATCTTTGGAAAACTTAGCAACGAACGAAATAATAAACGCGACAGTTAAATGAACTGTCATCGCAGTAGAATCTCTAAATTAGCTGTATCCGTGATCGTCTATCGATTTCCGGTGTTTCTTGGTCGCAATCTTACAAGCAACGCTCTAGCGACCAGTTCCAGCACGAGCTGTTCAGTCCCGCCAATGAGATACGCCAGGAGAGAGATTTTTTCCCGAACAGGCAATTTACGGTAAAATTGCTCGGCGAGGCGTGAAGAATTTTGAGAGGCGTGCAACAAGTGGTTGGGTGCAACAAGTTATTGCCGGCGACGTACGTCTGGCTTTCCAACGCTTGTTCCTTCTCCGTCCTTACGATTCTCTTTCTTCTTTACAACGCGAAATTCTCCGATTCACCGCGTTCCAGCGTCTCTGCGACACTCTCCGGAACCACCGCCATCGAGACCGGGAGAAAAATCCGTGACCTCGGTTTAACCGATCGATAAAGGACAAAAGCGATAAATTTGTTAAAATAATTGGACGAAATAATTGCGTGTATAAATTAATCGAGACACCTTGTGTAATGTGCAATGTAACATCGAAATCGTGAGAGAACTCAAAACCGATCAGAGGTAGCTGAAAACGTGGCCCATTTGTCACCGCGACGGGTAATCGTTTCGAATAACAAGTTCTCGAGCGTGGACGAAAATAAGCGAGCGTGCTCCGAAAGCGGAGCAACGATACTTGTCAGCGGAACGTTCGCGGAATCCCAGGAAGCGATACTCGCTTCTTCGAGGACAAACAGGCCGCGTAAGGTCACGGAACCATATAGTTCGCTGTTTATTCGACCGTCCGCGGTTACGCAAATTCGCGCAATATTTCAGCTGTTCGGTGTCAGCCACCAGACGGACAGTCACCACCCACGCGAGTGAACCTCCTTTTCTCTTTCTTCTTCCGATCACCAAGCGTCGCGACGCTCGTCAACCGCGTCTTTCCTTCTCGCCTTGGACGCCGACCACGTCCATGCACACGCTTGATAATTCCTCGCTACTATTTCAAGCGGACGTCCTGTCCCGTACCGTCTAGCTTTGGCCTTTGTCCAGGGCGCTTGTCCAATCCTCTTCGAAGGATTACCCGGCAGGAAATAATTCTTTTGGAGTATATGTACCTCGCTGGAGCTTTCGATCGATGATGATTAATTCGTTCGTTCTTGCTTTTCATTTCGAGCGACAATGATTATTGTATTTCTTCATCTCGCTAGTTCGTCTTGTAACTTTCAGTCTTTCTCTGTTATATCGTCGGCGCTCGACTTGGTTGCATTCCTCTGGCAAGAAACCTTAAGCGTAATTCCGCGAGACTGGCCCGAGCTGAGGCGGCATCGTCGATGACGGCGTTATTGCCACCCTGCACGCTGCTGCTTAACGCGATCGCTGACTGAGACCAGCCGTTATCTGAGAATAGGTTCTGGGCAGCGGATAGACGGTGAAATTGCTTTGGAAATTACACGTGTGTACGCGTGCTAACTAAGCTATACTTGTTTTTCGTGTTCACTGCGCGAACGTCGCTGTGGCGCCAGGCGCCTTACGGCAGAGCCTCCGTTTCTTCCTGCTAGATAATTCCCGGTTAGAAACGGGACCGCATCTTGGACCGCAGAAAATAACTTTATAAAGTACTGCAAACTCGTTGAAAAAAAAAAATCATTCCATGTAACGGTTTGCAGACAAAAATTAGCCCGGTCACGTTATTATTTAACAGACGTTAATTTACGACGATAGCGTTGCGTGACGTTCGCCGGCCGAAGCTGAGAGCAATCTTGTGCCCGAGACTACTGAACGAGCAAAGGCGTTTGGGATGCTGGCGGACAGTTGCCGGAAGCCGCGTTGTCGGCCGACGGGCTCTTTTGTTGCCGCAAAACGATGTTAATCGTCGCTGTTTGACGAACAATTCTATTCCGAGCGTTTCTCTTAGCGGAGGACGGTGTGCTCGTCACGCGGCTTGGACAAACATATTACGTTCATTTTGCCAGGATATTACGACTGGCAACGCTCGGACTATGTATCAAAATGAACCTATCGTAGAGTCTACATTGCATACAACAATGTTTCATTATAACAAGAAAGATTGCTATGCAAGTACTTCTAAAACTAACATCTTCATTGCATGCAAGGTGTCTCAGGTAACAACCGGGCAGGGGGTGATTCTATAAAAATAAACCGAAAAAGAAGAATACATTTTTTCGTTTCAGTTTTCGTTATTTTTCTTTAAATCTATAAATGAAATGATGAGATAGAAAGTGTATTTTTAAACGCACATATTTTCTTATTCATTAGTGTAATAATTTGAAAGCTTTGTAAACTTTTGTTGGTTCACGGTTTTAGACAAGTCAGACTTGATCGCTCGACACGGCGCGAAGGAAACAAGGTAGAACAAGAAATAGCAGAGGTACGAATTTGTCAGGTGGAACGCAAGACGGAAAGACGAACGTCGCGTAGAAACGTCGCTTCGCGTTCCGTTGTTGCGCTCGAAACAGCACGACGTTTTGGCATGACGGTTACACGTGTACTATTGTTCGTCCAATACGTGGCCACCCACCGCAAGGGGACGTGGTACACGGAGCCGTGGAAGCGGTTAAGATGGATTAGATCAGAGAGAAAAGCAGGCAGATATGAAATAAAGGAGGACAAGACTGTTCGGTCGGTCGCTTCGTGATTCCCGCGTGTATTATCGTCGCTATTATTACGCCTTCGCCACCCCCCGACGAAACGTTTTGACAGACAGCGCGACAGACAGCTTTCTGTCTCCTCCTTTCTCTACTTCTCTCCCACTACGCCCCTTTCCTCATCCTCCTTTACGCATTCCTTTTTCCCTTCGCGTAGGATTAGTCTTTTTCTAGTCTCGCGAAAATGGAAACTCCTGACGTTCGTATTATTAATAAAGCCTGTCCGCTCGATGCTTTACTTGCAAAATTCCAACTATTATAACTTTCCCCTGATTACTCTTATTTTTTGCACTTCCAGAAAATAGAAAAGAATCTAATCGCGAGATCACACGCCTCGAGGCTCTCCAATCACGCACTGCTCTATTTTCCGTTCGCGCGATTTGCCGAGCTGGTCGCCAGCTCACTCGCGAGGATATTGGAGTCGAGTCGCGATACGAATCTGATCTGAAGGTAAAATGGATTGCCGTTCAGACACCGGGACGGGTTTGTGCGTGATAAGCTCGCGACTCTTTCGTAAATAAAGCAGAGCCAATAGATGAGCTAGAGCGGAGAGGATGGTAAGAATACGAGAGGAGTTGAAACGCTCACCGGTTCTTCCCTCGCGTTCTATCTGCTTGAGTGATCTACATCTGTCCGGGGAGACTGGGGAACGCGCGCGAGTCCCTTTGTACGCGTTGGTTATGGTGGGTGGCCTCGGGATGAATGAACAATAGTACACGTGTACTAATCATGCCAAACTGTCATGTTGTTTCTAGCGGAACAACGGAGGCTTGCTCTGGCTCGTGTTCCTTCGCTACACCTCCTACTAGCTACACGGGAATACACGTGGCTCGCGCGTTGTGTTTCTCCGTTTGATCTAATCTGACGAGCACGATGATGGATCGCGCTTTTTCACGGGGATAATGAACTCGTTTCGAGCACGCGGCGAACCGCGTCGCGAGGCGCTCGACTTTCCTCGTCGCGGTTCGCACGATTTTTTAGGCCGAGAATCGTCGAGGAAACACGCGAGAAAACGTTTCGCGATCCTTTCGCGAGATAATCCGTGGCCGATAGAAAACGCGACGTGTGGTCGAAACGCGTAACACCGACATCATCCATTACCTACCCTCTTGCGTCCCGTCGTTTTTCTCTAGGCCGTTGAATAATTGCGATATCTGGAACACGCGGTAAAGTACGCGTGAAGGTGCGTATTCACCGGTGAACCGTTCAAGAAAGTGCCTGATCGAAGTTTGAGTAAATGACATTATGTACCCAGGATGATGCGACGATCGACGAGGGAACGGCGCGAGCTTAATTGCTAACAGGAAGCAAATTTATTTGGAATTTTCGATTACTAAATTGCGAACGATTATCGTTTACCACTGGCCGCCGGGGGTGCACGCGAAAAGTTATTTTTCTCTACCGTTACCTTTCTGCCCCTCCTCTTGTTCTTCCTCCGCGAACCATCGATATACGCGAACTGGTAATTGGACCGTAATCATTATCATTGACAATTTTACGAGCGACCATACGCCGATGATCGTTTCACGGCGTAAAAGACCGCTGCAGGCCAGAACGCGGGCCTTCTCTTCTTCTTCTTTCCCCCCTTTCTCATCTTTCTCCTCCACCATGGCCACTAATTTACATGGAAACTATAACCTGAACACCGTCCTACTATCCGAGCTCCCCCGACACTCCGTCCAATCTTCTTTCGTTCTTTCTCGATAAAAATCTCTGACGACTCTTGCACCCTGGCTCGCGTGCCAATTTCTCGGAAATCCGAGCGAACAGCTGATCGAGCTTCGAAATTTCGCGACAATGTACCAGGATGGCGGGGGATAATTTAAAATTCTGAGGGTTTAATGAAATACAGGATCGTTTGAGAAAGCAGATCGATGCAGATCGATTGGGATGCGACGCCAGAACAAGTGACGCTGCAGTCGGACGACGAAGACGACAACAACGACTTTTCATCCACGACGACAGGGCTGACGTGGGGTATGCGATGGCGAACAACTCTTCGCGGTTATGTAACCACGCATGAAACTAATATATCAGAGTTGTCCGGCTTTGTGGCAAACTTAGACCGCGCGTCTCGAGCCAAGCCCCGTCTCACTCCGATCTAGCGAATCGTTTCGCGAAAGAATGCGAAAGTTAACAGATTCGTTCGCCACGTTTCAATTATGCGAATCGAGCTTGAACTACATTCTGTTCCATTCGAAATTCGGGGCTTTCTTTGGAAAATATCGCGTAACGAAAAGTCCTGAACCACGTTAGAGAGAGAATTTTACAACACGCAAACTGGAGGAACCGGCAACGAGCCCCCCGATAAATAAGATCTCCTCGTTCGATTTTGACAACGTCGTGAGAGGAAGAAATTTTTCGCGTGGCATGCGCAGACCTTTGAAAAAACGTGAACATCTGTTGTCTCCGAAGCCTTTAAGGAGCCCAGACAGACGCGTCGTCTCCGTTTCGTTGGCCCGTTTCATCCTCCCTCCGCGTCTGATATTGTTCGCACGCATCGCGAAAATGCGGTTGACCCTCTCCTCTCTTCCTCTCTTTCTCTCTTTTTGCCAACGACCGGGATGAAGTGTTTAGTCTGACTTCTACGGGGGGGATCTACTCGGGATCTTCGTGGAGAACAAGGGATCATCTTAGCGAGACGAAGACAACGAACCGGAGAAAAAGAAGTTTCCGTATTTTTAATGCTCGTTAAGCCTCCGACGCTTCGTTCTCAGACGACTCTGTGTTCCCTGCCTCGTCCTCCTCCGAGGGACACATTAATATTCGCATTAAAAACGGATTACACGAGCACCGACATAGATTCGACGATTACTCGAAACGTAAATACCTGGACGACGTGGTGTTCGTTTTGAAAACGTCTTCTTTTAGAAATCCATTGTGTCCTGTTTAAATTTGTCGAAGGAGGCTCTTAACCTTTTCCGATTCAACTGTGTTTCACGCGTTACATCCGAGTCTCCGCTAGACTTTAAAAATTAAATATTCGTTATTGGACGGCCAACGATACTTTTGCGGGTCGTCGAGGAAATATTCAGCAGTTGGTACATTGTCTCGGTGCTCGGACAAGTCACGACTGTCGGCTTTCTCGATTTTAAGGTGTGCCTGTCGTTGGTCGCATTTAAGCTCGTCCCGCATACTCTTGTAACACGCGAGTATGTACCTACGCTTGGCGGCGAGCTGTCAGTCCCATTGTGAACGGGCTACGCGTGACACAGGCATGCGACATATCGCGCACACAAGATTTACCGGTAACACCCACATGGCAGATGCGTTCAACTGCGCGAAACGCGTGTCTACATCTCGTTCTTCGCGAGCTTCGTCGCGACCGAACACCGTGAAAAGGTCACGCGGGTTCGGCTTAACGCGAAACGATAATTAATTCGATCTGGAGCACCGTGAAATTCGTCGACGACGTCTGTGAATTTGCTTCCTTGATCAAATCACATTTCACGAAATAGTAGGTATAATATTAAACCTGGAAGCGATACGTTATTCACCAGCGAAGTGATAAATCAGACCGTGAATTAAATCGCTATTCGCATTTATAAAACTAATAGAAATAATTAATTGATGACTTAATAACGTAGGTAACTTTAAATAAGACATCCGAGTTCCCTCCAATTTGCTAACGGATATTACGATTCTCCATCAGCGTGCATCGATTAATATAACAAATGACGGAAAAGAGAAAAAGAAACGAAAATGATGGCCCCGTTTAAACGCGTCTCGCTCGGACCGAAGACAATCTAAATAAAAAGCATCCCTAAATGGAACGCTCTTTTATCCTGATCGTTCTTCTACCCGGTGATCTGACTATGGATGAATTATGGGTAACACTTAAAAGAAGATTTGCCAACCGGTACAAAAAACTAGAAACACTCGTTTTAAACGGCGAACACGTTGCCTTTAACTCGATTACCGTTGTCCGCTCGCAAATTGGCCGATCCTGGGACGCTATAAAAGCAGCCAGCACGAAAACGTCGGCCGCAATTTCTGTCCTTTCTCTAAACGGTCGTGAAAGAATGGTAAACGAGACGATATCCGCGATTCTAGCAATGTAGCTAGAAAGTTCGTTCAAGCAGTTCGACGATGGCGTTTTTAAATCGGACCCGGCACAACGTCCGTGTATCTACCGTAATTAAAGCCACTCGCGCGCGAATCAACGCGAGTAATGGGATTATAATGACACCGCGAGGATTTTCGACCCGACATCGACGAACTTAAACGCGGATTCTAATCGTCCCGGGTGAGTAACACCCGTTAATGCGCAGAACGTTTAATCGATAAAGCCAGACGAAAGAGATTTCGCGTTTTTCTGCTTTCATTACCGACGCACTAACGACCGATTACGGCGATCCGTGCTTCTTGCGAGAAAAATGATCGATCGATCGAACCATTAGATCCGCGGATTTGAACTCGCCTTTTCTTTTTCATCTTTTTATCCGTTAAACGATCATTCTACCTAATTACGCTGGTCATTTTCAGGTTCGTTTGAGATCGATATTTTAAAGCGAACGACGTGATCATTTTAACTATGGAGTAAAAAGGAAATGCTCCTACGGCAAAAAAGATATATCTCTTGTCGCGTGGAACTAAGAGAAAACTAGAGAAAAAAAGATAGGTATTCGGAATCGCGATTCTTCCTCCCCCGCAGAATTATTAGCACCGGCGACAGGGCTGGTAATAATAATTCAGAACGCTCGGCGGCTCGTAGTTTCCACGCGTACGAATTAACACCTCGTTTCAAGACAAACGGAAACCGAAAACACCCACTAAACGTCAGTCGACGGCACGCGCGAACAAATACGTTAGGCCAGCTTAAAATATGTTATTGTTATTATGTTCCACGCGTCATCTAATTTTCCCGCATGGCCACCGCTAATGAATGGAACTGCTCTAGTCGTACATTTTCACGGCTCTGCGAGATGCAGTTATGTATGTCTGAGACGTTGAAACGCTGTTGAAGATGAATCCTTATTGTTCTAAAAATTGATCGATATTACTCCTATTTCATAAATTTAACCACACGATTACTTAAAAAAAAAAAAGTCAAAATTCTGTGTCAGGGAATCGCGAAAGGAATCCCGTAGATCTTCGAATCCGACGGAATCGGTACAGCTAGGAAGGTCACTAATGGCCCGGAATGGCACTCGCAACAGCTTCTTTATCGATGTAAACAACCGCTAAATTCACCGGGGCGCGGTGCGTCGTGCCAAAGTGCGGTCGTATTTTTGGAACGCACTCTCATGGCGTCCCACGTCAGCACGCCCTCGCTCGAATCGCCAGCCGTCTTTTCCGAGCGTTGGCAGAAAGAGTCGCGTGAAATAACTCTCGGTGTACTCGTTCGAAGATCACCAACTCGATGATCCTTTTCCATGGCAAAAGGCGCCAAGAAATTTATTTCTTCTCGCGATGCTATAGAGAACCGTTCGTAACGTTCGTCGCATACTAACAAGGAATATTAAAAAAAAAGAGAATTCGAATTCGAATACAATGAACCCTCAACACCTCGTACCTTTAGGGATATATCTTTCGGTTAACCAGCTTTTCCCTCGTAGCGGTCCACGTCGCTTTTTATCAGTTCTGATGCGAAGTTAATTGGTTGTCCGTGTTGCCACGGCGAACCGTCGCTACCGTGAAAACCAATATAACGTTTACGAGTGCACGTAAGACGTTCATAAATCAAAGCGGTGAAAACGAACGAAACGATACCATTCGTTCTGGGTGTCGCTTCTCTGGCTGGTTCCGCGGGCCTCGAAGCGCGGCGGCCGCGATGCGTCCAAATTTTATATATATCGATGTTTACAGGGGAAAAGTAACTAACGACCGCTGCGAGACCGTTTCTCATCCTAGCCCGAGGAAAAGAGAATACGCGTAAATCATCGTGGAACCGCGAAATCGCGACCAAGCCTGGCCAATGACTCGCCTAACGAGGCGTCGATTTCAATTTTCCTCTGTCTGAGACCGTTCGCCACCGAACGAGACCCTTTTCAGTTCCTTTTTGCACGTTTTGCTTCGGTTCGTCTAACCAACGTGAATCAAATTAAGGGAGAATGTTAAAAAATTGAATGATGCCTTTTAAAAAATAAAAATTGTTATAAATTGTAAAATTTGATTTTGGATTTTTCTTCTTCTAGAGAGAAGATAAACGGTTAACAATTTGAAATTCATTTTCGCGAATAGGAATTGCTAGTTCGAAGCTGAACATAAGTATAGTGTCTACTATGGAACAGCAAAACTTTACGTTGTCTCGAGCGTTCAACGATTACGTCTAAATTGGCACTATTTTTGAGACGGTCCTCCAGAACGCAGCCCGTTGAACCGCCTTCTGACGTTTACGACCATTAAGAGCGCCATAAATTTCGCGGACGCTTTTTGCGACGTACTGTACACATTTAAATAAACTTCTTTCAGAGGCGTTAATTGTATCAACTTAACGTCTCCATTCAAATAGACAGCACATTCTGATCGAATTTAACATTCTCTGCTCCAAAAAATTATACCAATTATTGTTATCATCAGTAACAGCTGCCCGTTACATCAATTAATTAAACGTCGACTAATTAGCCAAATTACTTTAATTCTACTTTATCTCAAAATAAATAAATACCCTCGAGTACAAAATCCTCGTCTACTTTAAAAAAAAAAAGTAAAATAGTGAAAATGAATTGATATTCGACTCACATCGAAGGAGATCAATTTTCAAAAGGGTTTGATCCGGTGGTCGCGTGTTGCGCGCGGTCGTAGACCACCGGTCCTGTCTATTATTGTCATCGGAGTTGCAATAGGAGCGCAACGACAAAGTCCTCGGCAGCCACGGGACGCTACATTCATCCGCGTTCAGCAGTCAGCCAGACGGTAGTTTCGTTCACTAGGTTCACCATGGCGATTCATAGTCTCGCGGGTGTTCCATTAATGAGGGGTCCCTCGTTGCGGCTAGCCGCGACTGTTATTATAGCTGTTCATAACAGTGAAGCGAGGTGGGCAGCGGAACGAGGGGTTCTGGCAGCCGTGTCGCGGCGTCTTCTCACTATGAGGCATTGAGCGTCTATTTTCACGCGAGCGTCGCCAACAGCGTCGTTCCTTGTTGCCTGATCCATAGATGTATCCAGCCGTGGACCGGTGCGTGCACCTCGTGCAGCAATTAAAGCAAAGTGGACGAAGAGATTCGTTCCAAACGACGTGCGAATATTTGACGGATGATCTTTGATGCAACGTATAATAAAAATCCTTCTACGTTTTGTTCGTTTTAAATACGCGAAATACATATCAGCTGTCAGAGAACCTCCCATACTGACAGTAAGCAATTGCACGCGTGTATTTATTTCGTAATTATTCAATAAAAGAGACATCTAACCACACGGATGACAAGAACGTAAGAGATTTCGTTAATCCGCTGCGAATTGAAAATGATTTGCGATAACCAGCTTGCAAGTTGCACGCAAAGCCTGACATAAATGTTATCAAACGAACCGCGACTAGTCGAGAGCTGGTTGCCATCTCTCCCGATAATTATATCATTTTATTAATAGACTCAAGCGCCACCTTAACTTTCCCCTTTTTCTAACATGATTTTCATCGTCATTGAACTTCAAATAGCGTGCATGTATGGTACTCGTTACGTTTCCCTACGACTATATGAGCTTTTGCGATTACGATCGTAATCTAACGACTGAGAGTATAATGATTCGAAGTTGATTAAGGTACCTCTTAGCCTTCGAACTCGTTCGATGATGTTTGCTCTGCGATTAGCTGAACGTTTATTAAATCGTCTGTCTAAAAACGATCGTAGCCGCAGATATTTCAGGGGTCGTAATTTTGTACGTTACCAGAGATCTAATCGGGCAACATAGAAACACTCTAAAGCGAGTTAATATGTATGTAAAGTAAAAACAGATCGATCGGAAGCAACCATCAGATAAGGCAATCCTTTGCGAGTTTCTTCTTCGTTTATCGGAACGTCGAATCGCGGAGTGGAATGAAAAACTGGGCGCTAACTATTATCGAGCAAACAAAACGATCGTTTCAGTTCGACCGGTCGTGATCGTGACTGAGAAAGACGAGATCCTACCGTGTTCCGTCGCGAGCGAACAAGTAAAAAGAAACGCAATCAAATCAGACCAATCATTATCCCGACTGATTAGGCCTAGCAAAATAACCTTTGCAACGTTTAACTCCACGCGAGGTGAGCGTAATTTTATATTGTACCACTTATATCACTTGCCATTGCAATTTTATTCATGCCGGTACAGATAAGACGGCTCATTAACGTCATTCCCGATCGATCGGCACACACCTCCGTCCGTATAAGGATGACACGTCGGTCAAAGTGTCAATTCCCTAACGGTTTCGATCCGTCGCGTCGTACGTGGTTTTCGTTCCCGCAGGTGCACGACGCGCCGGAAAATATACTCGAACGATAAATCCATCGCGGGTCGGCGTTAACATCCTCGTCAACTATTTTCACGGGTCGAGTGGGCGAGTCGCATTAAAACGATAAATCTCGACTTTAGCATACCCAGTGGCGCATTATCGCGTCGTAATTCCTCCGTGTACCAGAAACATTTTTCGTCCGTTCACCGATTCGAGACGCGACGACGCCATCCTCGTTCCTCAGAAAGAAGCAAATTAATTTACTCTTCCGAAACGTTCCCGCGTAATACAGGCGTCGAGAGGCTGGCCGGGGCAAAAGGAGAAAAGGACCAACAGGCAAGGGCAAAGAGAGAAATCCGGCCAGACAGTGGAGGGCGTGGGAGATACATTTATAAACTCTCCTTCTGTGAGCTTGGAATCGGCTGATTTACTGGCCACGGAAGGAGATCTCGTCGCGTTCGCTTTATAGAACGGCTCGTGGACTTGCTGCTCCGGCCAATTGAAACTTTCGCGTCGAATCTTTCGCTCGATCGATCGCCCGTGAAATTGACCGATGAACCGGCCTCTTTTCGGATTCTCCTTTCAGGGAATCCGTTCAAAATAGACAACGCATAACAGATACAAATTTTATAGACAAATCTTACAAATACCTAGTGCGATAATAGTAAAAAAGAATTCGATGCGATTAAAAATTGATCAAAGTCTCGAATAATTCGAAAAGCTCGGTTTACACGAAACGACAACTCGTGGCACTTACCTCGTTCGTTGCTTCTAAACTGGTCGACGGGTTGTTTCGTAGGAGGTACCCGGAAGTCACGGAGGCGGTGTCGTCGAATTCACCGGTGCAGAAGAAGCGTCTCGACAAGCTCTGAGAATGGATACCCTATGGGTGGAGGATTGTCAAGGAGGCGCGTGCAATTTGACGTTCGTGGACATCGGGACGCTTTGTACCGGTCGGATTTTAACAAGCCACTTCCATTATTTCTCTTCGAGTATTGTAATACTCGGTGCGTTCCATCGGAACTAACAGATACCCTCGCTATACATTATAATCTCCGCGACGCTGGAATCCCATGCTGGTTGGTATTCGTTCCACGCGAGGATCAGGGCAGGGCCGACTTCTCGCCTCGTTGTCCTCGATTGTTTCGTCTACCAAACGTTCACCGAGCTCGATTGTTGCGTCTGCCGTACATCAAATCTAAGTGTTGCCGCGTGTCGGTTCTTTGCGAATAAATCGGCTATTTGAAAGGAGAGCATATAAACATGTAAAGAGTTCAACTGGTTGGAGTATCGCTGCTTAGCGTTGCTAGCGGTACGAATTGAAAAGTTCAACTTTGCTCTTTTTGTATAAACCCACTTCGTGATATGATATTTATGAACCGTGATTAAATCATACGATCGGTGTTGAATTACAAGTCAAAGTTAGAAAATGGAAATGAAAAAGAGTCTAAGCCCATTAGAATATAACATGAAACAGCGCGATATCGTAGGAGCAAGAAAAGAACGAGATCTTAATACTCCGATCAAGTGTAAATATTAAACTGTCATGACGAATAAACTCGTCATGCGTGCATCGAAGTTGCTTTTACAACGTTCAACAAGTTGAATTTCCTATCGAGTACGTACTCGATAGAATCATCGATCTTGCTCTATTTTGTCGAACAAGAAACAGCTTTCATTGCGTTTAAAATCCTTACACATTGCATGCTGAGAAGAAGTATAGGAAATTCTTACGCGAAGACTAAAGGAAAAAACATATTTGGCAAGGTAAGCAACGGCGATGAATCGAACGATAATTAGCACGTCAACCCTTTTCGTTCAAACGTCCCGTATTTCCAAAGTATTTATGTACCTCTCCCACCCACCTATTTATTTGCTCCCTTACTCCGAGATCGCTTTTAATCTACATTCCCGCCGAGCAGCTTCTCGATGTTTAATTACGTTGACTAATTTCAGCGAGCGGCTGTGCCCCGCTCATTCGATTACCGGGCAAGATTGAAACTCGACGATAAATTCGATGAGGAAACGGAAGGGGGCGAGAGCGGTGGTCGCGATAAGAATGTCACTAGAGAAAGAGGAAGAGGAGCAAGAGGACGAGCAGCTAGACACGCTCTTTGCTCCGCTTTACAGAATGGCATGACGTTGCTAGCGCGGGATCGCATCAGACACGGCTGTCGTGGATCGCAGAAATAGCTAGCACGCATCCGGGAAAATCAGGGTCCGTGAAATATATGTCGCTACGTTGACAAAGCGACTTCACCGTCAGAAACTTTGAAAATTTCAAGTATCATTTGTTAGCGGTTTCAGGTGGTGCGTTCGAATCAACATACACACGTGTCCGGCTCGCCTTTCTATCGTTCTCTTACTCTTCCACCGAAGTGTCGTGTAACCTGTCAGGCGAGGGAGTGTAATCCTATGCCGAGAAAAGCAATTGAAAATGTAGAAAATGTAAATCTTTTCATCGGACAGAACGAACGTTTCGCGATTACGCAAATCTCTCTTCAACTTCTGTGTATCAAACGTCGCTCCCGCTGAGATGTTTCTCAGAATTATGGCTGAGGATTTGCATGAAAAATAGTTTGTTTTCATCCGTAAGCATACGCGTAATTGTGACACGTGACAGAATTATTCATTGTCGGGCACGTTAATGCGAGAGTCTCGCGAGCGTAAGCCGCGATTTCCGAAACGCATTTCGCTCGTCCACCCGCACGACACGTGGCCTGAATTATCTCGCGGAAGATCGCGATTCGGAGAAAGACTACGTTTGATCTTCCAAAGGGTTACTACTCCTCAGTTACATGTATCGTTTCTTAAGAAATTAATAATAAAATTAATTATTTCGTATCTGAATAAATTTTAATTAAATCACCAATATTTTTTTTAATTAACCTATCTCCGTCTTGACATCAAATATCTGTCATCCAAGAATAAATAAAAAGAAAAAATGTTTGTAAAACTAATTTCACAGTGACAGTGATAGAAATCGAAATCACGATTCCGAGAAGGCGTGTAACACAGAGGAGGCACGAAAGTGAAGAAGCAACAAGGCGTCGCGACTCAGATCAAAGAAAAGGAAACAGCCGCGAAATCTCGGACGGTCATCGGTAACGCCTAACTAGGTACGAGATGAGACACCCTCGTTATGATATCATGGAATTCCTTTCCGCGTTCAGCGTGTCTCGCAGCGGGGATAGGGGCCACGATGCGCGTAAATCTTTCGCCGTGGTTACAGCCGCCGGGCATTACGTTGATGCACTATTTATAAACACGTGACATCGAGACGAGTGGTAGGTGCGGGTGGGCCAAGAGAGCCCCGACAGGCCTGCCGCCCGAGTAGTTTCGTGTTCTCGCCTCTTTCACGTCCACCTGCTCGCGTCCTAACTCGCCCTCTTCGTTCCTCTCCACTCGTCATTTTCTTTTTCCGCCGTTTTATTAAATTCCCAACAACCCGTACGTTTCCTTTCCACCTCCCTCACTTCCGAGGAAACTGACTTGGACACCTCTCGTTGCTTCTCTGCGCTTTCGTCGCGCTCGAACATCAGGATCACCAGACGAGGCGTCTTACATGATTTATGATGAAAATTTGGGTAGATTTAATCTTCTTGTCGATACATAAAATTATTCAGATCGTTTAGTACAGAGGATGACCAGATGAATTCAACGATTAATTGCTCGCGAGTTCAGCAGCAAATTATTTAACGAGCCATCGACCTGACGCAAAAAACTCGCTCCAAAATGTAATTAAGTATTCGATATTAAAGTAGACGGTATGTTCAGCGTTGACGCCTCGCTGGAGGATAGACAAGATTGTCCTTTCACCTAATTACCCCGCATCACCGTTGCCTTTCTAATCGATTTCGCTCCAATTAGGAAGGACAGGAAGGAAGAAGCTAAGTAGGCGGGTTTATTAACGCGCGATCCTTTATCGGGCCGCTTTCGCGTCGGACCTTAGCCCTTCGATACGCAAAAATTATCGCCGGTCGTGGCCGTAATTATCTCGAGGCTACCGCGATACGGTGCCCACACCGTGTAGATCATATTTCTTGTCGGCTTCTGCCTTTCTTCGTATATATACACGCCGCTTCGCCAACGAGTGAGACGTTCCAGAGCCGAGTGCATTAATCTCCGGCGACGGTTGCGTTAATGTAATCGTTTAATAAGTCCGGTTTATTAACTGCGCCCGCTCTCATCGGCATTAATTCACCCTTTGCCGGGAGGCTCGCGTACCGAAAATCCACCAGGCCGAACGCGGACCGAACAGAGGACAGAAGAGGACAGGGAGAGAGAGATGCACCAGAGGATCACGAGTTGTCCCTGTGCTCGCGTGCAAGATGCACCGACCGTCTGCATCGTTCCTCCTATGTACCGTTCGAGACTCAAAGGCTGGTTCCCGTGATCAAAGGACACGGGAGGATTCGAGGAACCGCGGAACAGGTTTAACGCGACCAAACTGTTTCCCGGGAAGAGAAAAGGACCCGGTTCCTGAGACTCCGTCGTGGATCGGTACAGATTTTTGATAGAGACTGGAGATTTTATTTAACTAAAATATGATACCTGTTGACAAATTTCGCGTTTCGACAATTCGCCTTCTTAATTAACAACGGAAATTCGCTAGTTTAATCAGTGCGTTTTCGTTAACACGGCAATTCAGCAAGAAAACTAGAACGCAACTAGAACGACTACTCGTCAACAGGTACACAGGGTGCGCGGAATGAAAAAAAAGCAAAAAGTTCTGCAAGGTGAAAACGAACGTGCGACAAACGAGGAAAACCGACGTTACGACAGCCAGTAGCCTTGTTAATCAACGGCAATCGATTCTTCTCGTTTTTTCGCGGATAATTTCCCTCGTCATGCCTTCGCCAACCGTTCCCCGACGTCTAATGAATACAAAACGCGGCGATTTATCTCTGCTCATTCGCGGAATATTAATTATTAATCGGTGCCGCGAATATTTATAAGGCATTACGGTACGCCGGTCGATCCATAATCTCTGCCACGTGAGCGAACCACCGATCTAACGATCGATTGATAATGTAATCAAAATGGCGATCGCTAAAACGGCAAAAACGCGGCGATAATGGACAACGCAGGTGACACGCCTCGTCTCGTCGAGCCGTTTGCAATCGAGTGCGCGAAACGCACTTGTTCGCTCGAGTTATGCGACTCCCCGTGGCGAAACCGTGCGACGCGGAGAGAAGGTCGTTAATCAGCCAATTGCAATCATTGCACGGCACAGGTACAATGCTGTTGATTGGTCGATTGGCTGGTAACCGTCTCCTGTGTCGCCTCTACGCATGGTATACGCTTTAATAGAGGCTAAGCCTCCCGGCTGAACACTCTTGATACTCTGAGTCGATTGCTACGAATCGTTTGCGATTCGATTCGAATGATCGCGGAGAGAAAATTAAAAGTCGACGAGTATCATTAGCTTCTTCATGAACAGTCCATAAGATAATAGCCGCGAGAGATCGAATAGAATAATGGATCTTCATCATTAAAGTAGAAAAAAATTAACAGATCGTTTAAAGGACAAAGGTAGGTGAATTTGGTAGTAGGAAATGGTAAACAGACGAAAAAACAAAATCACCCGATCGTTGCGGTCATCGTGACCGATCATTATCAACCATAAAATTTTCAAGTTGATTGTAAGAAAAATCTCTAGAACATGGCTACCGAACGTTTGAAAGCTGCTAAAGGTTAGAGTCCCGGGAATGTTGGTCGGTAAAAAGAATCGTAGGTGTAAAAATGCGTCAGCGGGCAACGGTCACGCTCGATTGACCAGTGTCCATCGAGACGGACATCCTGCGGCGATGGGTGATGGCTCCCGCATACAAAGCTTGACTATCTCGAGTTGAACGATGGAATTCTCTGCGGTCGTCGGTCCATCCAGCTCGGGAATCTCTTCTCTCCTTTCCTCTTTATCCAGCAAGTTCCAGTGAAAGCGGTTCCCGGGGGACAAGCGAATTCCATCCAGTAATTATCCTGAAGCGCGACATTTGTTAGCCCGCCGTCACCGCACCGGTGCAAACAGACGTCGTTACTTCGGAAACAAAAGGGGTTCGCGATTCAGCACCGTGACGTTACAAAGTTACTCGTTCGTGTCGTTCGGAAGAGAAAGAGGGATCGGCTTTTTACCCGAGAGCCGCTACACGACGCCTCGATGAAGCAATATCCCGCGGGGTTGCTTCGAATAATAGACCGACAGCGGACGTTTTATCGGTCGCGGAATGCGGTTGTACGGCGTATCGCGTCCGTGGAACGGGCAACGAGCCTGCCGGCTGGAGATATCAATAAAGGTTGGCGTTTCTATTCGTCGAAATAGGATCGTCGCACGAGCTGGCTAGGTTAACCGCACGCCGATGATGTATCGCTGCGACGCGAGAAGCGATACATAAATTTCCCTTCCGCCTTGGCCGTAAATATTCCACGCGCGTTTGTGAATTACCGTTTCGCGTGTACGTTGAAAAGAACCTGGAACAAGGGAGGAGAGCGGTGGATAGACCGGTTGGAAATCAACGCGGACGGCGGTAAATCGGATGAAAGAAGGGAAGCCGTGCGACGACAATAAAAGCCCTTTTAAACGGTTCGAAGACGGTGCAATGCGTACGCGGCGTGCCGTTTCCACTGTCCTAACCGAGACGTTGATAAATAATCATTGGCGTATAGACGCGAGCCGGAGCGTCCGCGTGCAGGTGTACAGAGGTTCGGGCGGGCAACGCGGCGTGCCGCGACACCTGGTGCTGATTAACGAATCGGGGGAATCGGTTCTGGTCAGGTAGAAGGCTAAACGGTCGGCTAAATTGCCACGTTATTCTTGTAAACCGCGGCACATCCCCGACTATCCAATTACCGGACGAGGTGGCAAGATGTCTCGAGCGGGTTACACGCGTTCCACCAGCGTGACTCGGAATCGCGGCTTTTTTTAACGCCGCCGACACCATTAAGGGCGGCTAATGAGCACGGGGGGGAAAAAAATTAATCGGTAAATTTGCCGTGCCACCGAGCCGGCTGCAAAACTTCTTCGTTACCTTCTGGATCACCGAATTTTTAACAAGTATCCGGATCGAGGCGAGCCTTAACGATCGTTCGGCTTGAACCTCGTCTCTTCATCTCGTTAATCGAGCTCCATGGACCCCCTTCCATCTTTCGATGCGAAATATCGAGCTGTTCGAAAATTTGAAAACTGTTCGACGAATCGTTTCCAGGAGAAATTATTATATTACAAGCACACCATCTCGGTAACTCGATCGACGAGCTTCTGGCTTTCATACAAACTAATAAAGCTTAACGCAACTTGTTGCGTACCGTGTTGTTCGGGAAACCGTAAAATATAACGGTTCGATGAAACAGCCTCGATAAGGGAATCGATTATTTCGGATCGTTCGATTCTCAACGGTATCCGTTAGATACATAATATAAATTCGAATGACGTTTCAACTAATTGGCGAGACATTTACATTGGAAACACCGATTCAACGATATCGACGAGTCGTCTGAGAGACACGAGAAAAAACAAGTCGAGGAATTAATAAAGAGGAGACAAGACACGATGATATTTTACACCTTCGATCGATCCTCTAATACGCTCGTCCTCGTTCGTTCCGTCCCCTATCTTTACGATTCTATTCTGCCTTCCTTATACATATTTCAATCGTGTAGTATGGTCCAAGAGTGGTATTTCTCAAGAAAAGATCCATAACGATGCATCTAGTCCCTAGTTCTCCAGCAATCAAAAAACCCAACAGGATGTTCCGTGAAACACGCTTAATACCAATAAACTAGACTGGGCAGTATATAAAATATGTAATCCTATGTGATCGAATGTGATACACTTTGAATAAGATGTAGATTTGCATAAATAACCCCAGTATCCGATAATAATATCGAACAACAGGTACGGTCGCCCGTCATGTCGCGTCGTTCGAATAGAAAACGCGAGCGGAATCGCGAATCCTTGCGCGACAAAAACGAAGCACGGGAAACGCAAACAACTCGTCAACTATCTTTGGGATCGCTAACGAGACGTAAATTATTTCGCGGTTCCCTCGCGTCACGATGATTTTGGCAAATATCGTTCAAATTTTTTCGTGATTATTTTATTCAAAGTGTGCGAACAAAACGTAGAAGTCTAAATCCCTTGTGAAATTCAAATGTGCACCGTAGTCTGGATAATCGAGCTCCAGCTGCCGGAGAGCTGCGCCGACTTTGGAGGTCTGACCTTTTTCCACATTTCCGGGACCTAATTCGAACAATCTACTGACCCAGAAGGGCACGATTCGGTGAAGAAGGGCAGGGGAAACGACAAAATGGGGAGACAGGTGCCGAAGATGTCGGCCAGGGTGGTCAACGCAATCAGAAATCTGCGAGAGGCGCACGGCTCCACGTCTAAGGAAATTATGAATTATATCATGTCACAATACAGCGCGCCGGAAGCGACCATACAGCGACAGGTATCGTCCATTTAAAATTATGTCATTTTTGAGTCATAGGACACGTGGAACACTTTATACATTCAATGTCCTACTCCGTGGAAAAGAAAAATTACATGTTAGTCGAGTATTCGAGGCCTAAGAACATAATTAGAATCGCCTAGGGTAGGATATCGAAAACGGGTCGTTTTGGTATCTCCTCTGTTCAAACTTGCCTGAAAAGGAAGACGCATTAACGAGAGACAGATGGTTGAAGCGATAACCGTCCAGCTTTTCGTCAATACGTTCGACGATATCAGGAATCCGACAGTAGAATTATCTCCTACTAATGAAACTTCCACCGTCTAATGAATTACTTCGTATATCGTAGTGTATCTTAACAAACACGTTTCCCAGATGCAAGCAGCGTTGAAACGGGGCCTGGACTACGGTATCCTGAAGAAGAACAACGGCCACTACTTTCTGAACACGGACACGGACGTGGCGGAGTTGGCCTCGAGCATGGCTCCCGTGGAAAGGAGCAGAAGACGAAGAAGCAGACGAAGAAAATCACGAAGACGTAGCCGAGGAAGGAGGCGTAGGAGAGGTCGCAGAGGTCGATCGCGACGAAGGCGGAGACGAAGCGGCAGGAGACGGGCTGCTACGACCAGACGGATAGGATGCACCAGGTGCAGGTGCACCAAACGAAGCAGAAACATGCACGTCCTGAGGGACGAGCCGGTGGAACAACAAGAGGGACCGACCTGCGACTGCGAGAACGAAATCAACCAGGAGCGTCAGAACAGACAGAGTAAGAGTCGAGAACGTAGCCTGAGTCACAGTCGATCATCGGCGAACAGCGATCGAGATGGTGCGGACGATCGACAGGAGATTCCTGATCAAGATTAATGCACCGAACGACGGCGACTCGGTTTTGTGCCGCGATCCTGAGCATCGTTAGTGGCGACAATCTCTCAGCACATTGTCAGCGTCGCTCGGCTTAAAGACGTCGCGACGTCTCGAACCGTGTCTCCTCGTTAACTATGTCTGAATCGTGTACTTTGCCAATCGTATTATGACCGTACCATGAATCATGCCTATCATTTTCATGGAGTGATGTACTATGACTGCATATCCTTTGTATCACAGAGATCCGTGAATAAAATTCCATTGTGAGTCTGTAACGCGTGTCTATTTTCTGCTTAGCCCCTAATTGCATGATTTTTCAAGAAATAATCGTGTGCTTTGAAATTGCTAATTTAAATTCCGCTAACGAATGACGCGATGTCGCTGCAATTACTCATGGCTGATGCAGCGCCATTAGCTTTATTTAGGGATACTTTCGAATTTCTTCGAAAAATGTACGAATCGCGCATTCGAATGCATGCAATTCCAAAAATCACTAACATTTCAAGGAAACGAGATGAATTTCCAATGAAAAGTAACTCCGTCGACGGTTTCGCACCTGTCGATTTTTACAGGGTAAATTTTCACGGCTGCCCACGTGTGCGCAACGTATCCATACGAACGAGAGTCCAAGTCCTGACTGAGGTAGCCTGAATAAAACCAACGGCCATAACTCTTCCAGCGGAGGGGTCAAGGTGGGTTAGAAAGGATCGAGAAGTGATTAGTGGTATTTACCGGTACCCACTGAGAGAGAGCCTGCCGATTCCCGGTACCGCTCGGACATCCCGCGGTGTCCTGCGTACTCGTCACAATACCGCGATCTAACTGCTCCCTATTCTTTACCAGGACTCTCTTGGAGGTCGGCGCGACACAACCGGGAAATTCAGCGGACGATATTAATGCGCTTCTAACGGTGGACTCTTTGCGACGGAGAACCGTTTGCTTTTCGTACGTTTTTCAACTTCTTTGGAGGTCCACCTTTAACCGGTCGACGAAAACGACTCGATATCTTAGGATCTACAAGTGGTTTTATCTTGATCTACATCAGAGGCTACTTTACATTTTAACCAATGAATAATAATTCTGAAAGAATCTACTACTACATATATGTTGGTTTCGAACATATAATCTTTGTTTGATACGGTTTTGATTGCTATAAATTTTGTATAAAAACAAATTACACGGAAGCAGAGGAACCTTTCTCCATACGAATGTTACACCTTATTTAACGAGCGATCGAATTCTCACGAGTCGATAAGGTGCAGCGAACAAATTGAAAGAAAGATAATTTGCAGAAGGGGAGACAGCCTAAAAATTCACGTTACACCACACTGCCGACAAATTTACGAGTTCCTCGCTGAAAGGCCCGTTATCGTTTCGCCTACCTCTGGTCTCCGACTCCGCCGATCTCGCAATTAGTTCACAGGAAGACCAACTTCGAGAACAGGTCGACCGGCGAACTTTTTAGATTTCCTGTCGCGTTATTACACCTGCCGCCGAGTTTACACGCATCTGAAAGTCTCATTCGCGTTCATGTCCTCCCGTCTAATCGCTTCAATTGAAGCCGATAATGACGTGTATAGAGAGCTCGTTAGTCGAAACGAATCTAAGCAGTAATTAAGAAGCCGGAGATCTCGAGATGTCGCCAAAGTAGCGCGCAAAAGTGGTGAAAATAAGGGCGTAGATAGCATCTACATCGTTCAAGCGTGAAGCAAGAGTAGAAAAACGAAACGAGCGTATAAAGTAAAGGGTGAAAAAGTCGAGCGAGTAGCGGGCATGGTTAAAGAAGCGTATCTGGGAAGGAATCGCGAGCGAAATCGTTTCTGGTTGCTCGAACGAGCAGAAACACGAGAACGCGACGAGTGTAAGGATGAAAATTTCGAGGCTGAGAGGAAGCCGAGCCACCGGGTCATCGCGACGCGAATCCGCCTAAACGACGAGAGGGCAGGCTAGTGAAGGTAAGGGTCGCAGAAAATCGCGAACGATACGATCTTCTTCGCGCGCGATTGCTCTTACGAGCACCGTACGAAACGTAGCTGGATCGAGGTGTCAAGCCGTATTCTCACGTGTACCGAGCCGAGAGATAGCGTCACCCTGGCATTACGTGCGATATCATTAAGGTAGATTTATGTTGTACGCACCGGAGGCGGCTCGGCCGTTGGGTTAGGCGTCAGCCACTTCTCTCTACTGCGCTTTATGCTTACTCGTACTTACACGCGCGTGCAACTACGTAAGTACATCGGTATAAATTGCTGGCAAAGTGAAAGACAGCTTGGTTAAGCTTAATTCGGCGAGCACGATTTGCCGTACGTGATTTGCGACTCTAATTGAAAGCCTGCTAGACGCGAAACAAAATTGCAGCTTACGCGGCCATTTTTAACGCTGACCGTTGATTAATTTCTGCTCGCTGCTCGTTTGCGCGAACGCTCGTGTTAGAAAGTACGGGTGAAGTGGTATACCGATCGTCGGACGCCAGAAAGAAAGTTAAGAACGATAGATTATGGAGAAGAAAAAGCAGCGACACTCGCGATCGCTTGATACGACCTCGTTCTTGTCTAATCCGGAAACATTCTCGTCTAATCAATAATTCTCTATTAAATACAAAAACGAATGTTAAATTACATAAGTCATAAATTCCACGAAATGTGTGGTCGTCTAAGTGTTAATTTTAGAAACAATATCCTGCGGGCTGCGATTCTCTGAACAAAGCCGCAATAATTTCGTAATTAAAAGAGATCAATAAAACGATATCACGTATCCACCCATCTTATAAACAGCTTGGATCAGCTATAAAAAAAGCGAAACTCGTTTTTTGCTCGAATAAATATTTGAAAGTCTCCGTTACAACGACAGACAGATACGTATCAATATACAGGCTACTTCGTATGTACAACAATGACAACAAGAGGAGAAAAAAAAAGGATAACGGAGGCGTTTCAAAAAGAGATCGTCGCTAGCATGAATCGTGTGAACGTACCCGGAGTCCAGTGCTCGAGGAATTTAATTAGTCACCACCTTCACGGTTAATAGACTCTCTGCCCATATGGGTGAAACTTTAATTCGAGCGATCCGCGCGGTTGATAACTAGCTGTAAACTAGCCGCTGCTCGAATTAGACTACGGTCGATGATACAAAATCAGCAGGTGGCGATCTAAGCATCCGATTAGCCAAGTAGGTATTCTTACTTCCTCGTAGCACGGTAACTAGCTCGGAATCTAGTAGTACCGCCACCTCTAAAGGTGATCGTACTGGAATACAGATCAAAGTTTTCTTCTCACGCCCTTTTTACTTTTTTTCATTAGAAGATAGTAATTAGCATGGTACGTTTCTTCCGCGTAAAGATTTTACTTCGGAGTGTGGGTCGATCGTGACCCACGACCCACATTAAGTGTATAATTTTCAAATGAAAAGATTTCATATATCGGAACAATAATTCTTAAAGAAACAGTGTAAAACTTAGTAAATGAAAATAACAAAATTACATTATAAAATTGTGACTCTCTCCATGGTCCGTCGTTCGAGGGTTAAGCTCTCCTCGAATCCTAAATTGAAAGAAATTCCTTTAAGCTTCCACACCCTTTTTCTGAAAGAATTTTTACACGAGTTCAACAACGATCCAGCAAGTTTAATGTCGCGATTCCAGAAGATTTAACGCGTGTTTCAGAGCCTTTTTCCAGCGACATTTCGCCAGGCGGACGTTCATTATCGCGAAACCGTACAACCGCTTAACTGTTTTGTCCTGGCTGATGGATAGCGCGTTCGCACGTTATTACCGGACACACTCGGCCCGTTTTACGAGTCTAGATTGGTACACGGTTCCGTGTCGACCTGGCAAGGGCTACCAATGGCAACGTTAATAGTGTGTTTAAGTGTTTACCGATGATGGTGTTCAGGATTGGTCGCAAGGTAACCGCGTTCCCCGTTGTACCTTAAACATTCTGATTATTTTCCCGTCCACTTTATCTTACTCCGGACATTATAAAGAGATGAATAAAGCTTATAGAGTGTTGGGTTTTGTAATGAGCCTCACCGCTCATTTCCATGCACCTGCTTTGAGCACGGCGAGAGCCGTGTGGCGAGCTCGTTTCATTGTAAATCGGGCAGCAAGCATTCAGATTTACAAATCATCGCACTCCAGACGAAACGGTACACCTTCTTGAGATTCGCATCGCGTGAAATTTGCATCTTATTACTTTAGAGAGGAATTTAGACGGCAGATTGCCGATTACACGGTGTAATTGAAGAAAAATTAAGATGTATCGAGTTTTTGTCACTTTACAAATATAATAGTCGAGTAACAGACATATTCTGTCCTTTTTTGAATTAAAAGAGAACCGGTGTCCTTTTTTGAATTAAAAGAGAATACACTTATTAATATTTACTGAACAATATATCATTTCTATCGTTACTAATGACCTTCTCCTAGCGTGATGGTAATTTGTGAATTTCATTTCTATAAAATGATTAATCTTTGAAAATTTGGGATGACATTATTGAACAGAAGTTTCCGGTAAACAAATAATAAACAAATTGTAAAAATACCCTGCATATTGATTTAATTATACTAATATAATAGAAAATAAAAATTTTTCTTCATCGAAGCTACCCGTCTCTTTAAAATATCTCCTTTAAGAATAAAGAAACCGGTATATGCTCTTTAAGCGCCGAAGTTCATCAATGGAAACAGTGAACACGGGGAAGATACTGAAAAAAGCGTAAGAAAAAGTTCGAGGAAGTACATAAAAAACGATGTCATCCTTGTCTGTTCGGCGAGACGGCGATAGAGAAAAAAAACTGGACGCCGCGAAGCGCCGAGAGATCTCAGATTACCAGTTGGAAAAAAAGCAGCGAGCTCGATGTTCGTGGAGCTCGAGCACCATTGTCGTAGGTATTTGACTATTTGTAAATGACCAGTGTGAAATCTGATTCATTCGAGGGAAAGAATCTATTTGAAGCTTCGAAAAAATATTCTTCGCTATGGTTAAGCCTATGCAAGTAGAATGAAACGAGTTTGAGAAGAATGAATGGCAGGAAAGAGACGGCCAATTTTCGTGAAACCAGAGTAACAAGTGGAGAAGAAAGATGCAACATATCGTGGGCTTAATAGATGAATAATACACCCAAAATGTCATTAATTTTGAGATTTCATTAACAATTAAATCTAAGAGGGGGCTACTCTTATTAGGTGCATTCAGAAATCCCGTTTTGAATCTTTTGCATCATCTACAAATTAGCTAAATTTTGTTATTACTAAGCGGTTGAGGAAATAATAATTTTCTCTATTTCTGAAAAAATTCACTCCTCTGAGAAATCGACGATATGATATTAACTGCGTTCCTAATTCTATGAATTCAGAATCAGATGCAAACATAAGTTAAATAAACTAGGAAGAAAGCAAAATTCTTTAATCTCGTTACATCGAAGCTCATCGAGATATTAATAGATGTCGATCCATAATCTTCTTCGATTTACTTGCAAATTCAATAATACAACGGATAAAGTGTCCTGGTTTCCTTAATGTTAAACTAACTAGAACTTCGATATAGGGAAAATATCGATCAGCTTGGATGTGTACATAAAAGCATGCAACTACCGCCTTCGACCCCATCGAACCGATAATTATCTAAAAAATCTATTCACCGAGGGCTTCGTACCGGTTTTTGATAAGCACGACATTAAGGATAAGTGTGACATTAGCTTCTAACACGACGATTATCGATAGCAGAGTAGATCAGGTGGTTGTTTTTCCATGCCTCTTTCGTTGAATAATAGTTTTCTATTAAATATGCCAGCAACGAGTCGGCAGATAATATCGTCACCAAGATTTATAGCAAATTATGAACTTGTTAAGATACGATCGAAGGTTTATGAAGGATCCGTGAATAGCGTCAAGTGCAACACCAGTTTTCCATCAAAATGCAAACGAGACCACGTGAAAATATTTGTTATTCTGCTCTTTAAAAAAGTAAGTAAAGTAGTGTATCGAGTTGCTCGTTATAGAACATTATGATCCCTCGAGGCGTTAATTACGCAAGATATCAAGCGGAAAATTTAAACTAAAAGATAAAAGACAAGATTCTGAATAACGTGCCTTACCGGCAAACGATAAAAGAAGCGTAAAACAAACATAACCGTGTAATTGATATAACTGTTCTCAACGAAAAGGTGCAGGTATCTCGTGTGAAGTCACAAATTGCGAAACACCCACCAGGTTACGAGATCCAGAAAGTAAGATCGCGAAATGAAAAAAAAGAAAACGACGAGCGAGACATATTTGTCTCCGTTGCGAAGTGCAGCTGGCACCACCCCGGATGTCGTGCGTGCGCGTACCGGAAGCCCTATCGATAATTATTTATCCTGAGAGCTAATTAACTTCGTTTTAGCGGTGCTCGAGATAAAATTACGTGAGTGGCCGCGATGAAACGGCGGACGGCGAGGATCGAGGACGGCACGGCAGAACCGCGCAAGCATCGACCGGAAGGCGAAATCCTACACCTGCGATCCGCGATTCAACGGATACGTACCGGTGGCGTTTTTGCGCTTCTAGGTGTAGGCGTCCTCGCCACGCACCGGTCCTCCTCCTCCTCCTCTTTTTGTCCTTCGTTCACGCGAATCGCATTTGCATCGTTAATTAACCGAGTCGCCCTACGCCCGATACCGGCCGCGTCGATGCGGACATCGATAGCGGTGACCGCTCTGTTTTTTTTCACCGGTCTCGCACCATGAATTTTAATTACGCGCGATCAAAGACGCGTCGCGTCGTCGAGCGCTCCAGGATCTCGACGATTCCGTGGAGGAACGCCGTCGGACGGGATCGCGGCAAGATTCGGCGATAAAAGCGAAAACGAGCAAACGAAGAAAAGTCGAGGAATTTACAACGCGACGGAAGCGTTTTAGTCGCCTCGGGATTGCGATACTCGCAGGAGAGCGAACTACGCTTCGCTGATCGATCGGTTCGCGATTCATCTTCTCGGGATAACGAGTCGCGTGGTCGCGTATAGACGCTAGTCGGTTAATTAGACGCTTAATTAGACACGTACCGATGGTTGTTGGCGGAAATAAGAGCAACGGAAAATGGTTTGTTTATGATGTATTAAAGTGCACTCCGTTTAGCTACGTTCCACGCGAGTAATCTGTTCGTTTTATCCACCTTGATCCTCTCTTTCCCCCTTGTCCCATGTGTATAATCGTACATCAAGCAGCGGAAAAATAAAACGCCTCGAGCGTTTATGGTAGGCCAGTAAAGTCGCGTACGCGTCGTAATTCAATGACATAATTTTTAATCGAGAACAGTGCGGAGAAGAGGGTCGCTGCTGCCTTCCGGTATCTGGAACCGGTAACCATCCGCACGGAACCACCGGGTTACCGGTCTTGTATTTATATAAAGTATAAACCAACAGCGGGAAAGTAACGGGAAGGAGGATGGACAGGATGGCGGAGACGAGGAAGGAGAATAAGAAACCCGCAGGTTCTTCGGCTACTCACAATGGGTCCGTGCACCATACAGACGGCTCTATTCAGCTCCAAACAATGTAATCACAACTCAGCGCTTTCCGCGGCCGTCTGCGACGTTCGCTTATCGATCCATCGATGAATCGCTAGTTGATCGACGGATCCCGGTTTGGATCGAACGTCTCACGGTCCGTGAAACTTCGCGTTAATTAATTAACCGCTTGTCCACCGGACGACGGACCGAATCACTTCGACGCCTTCTATATCCCTGTCCTTTTGTGAAATCGGTCTGCTTTCATTCGTGGGAAACGGGAAAGAATTACAGATTTCAAAAGTTCAAATTTCTATACGTAATCTCCAACTCGATATACCCAAAAACACTTTCGAAAAGCAAAAAGATCGCAAACGAGCAGCTCGTGACTGAAAGCAGTCCGTGAGCCGAAATATCGTAAAAGCAGAAGCAGAAATTAGGAGTTCGGAATGGAACTAAAAGCGATTTCAGCGAGGAAGCCGCTCGTTTTC
Organism: Osmia lignaria lignaria; assembly: GCF_051020975.1. Classification (NCBI taxonomy): domain Eukaryota; kingdom Metazoa; phylum Arthropoda; class Insecta; order Hymenoptera; family Megachilidae; genus Osmia; species Osmia lignaria. Next base: position 11,348,387 of record NC_135040.1, read on the forward strand.
ACGCTACGTTCCGCGACGAGAACCGCGGCGGAACGGGCCGGACGAAGTCAAACGTCTTGCGAGTGAAAAAGGAGATCGAGGAATCGATGCTTTCGGAACTGGCCAACACGCAAGGCCTTCGACCTCCTTCGAATTTGAATTACTACGAGTCAGGCGAGCAAGGAGGTCGTTAATCGAGCCAGGTAGAGAAGAGGCACAACCGCTCGGTTGCTTGACCCAAGATTAATCCATCTGGTAGCGATTGTGCGATAACAACGATCGTTAATCGTCAATGATATACCCCGACGATTATCAACTGCTTCTTTGTTTTGTAATTGAACGCGTTGACAACTAGCGGCGCAGCAGTGATAATTTACCGGCTATCGCGTTTACGAGCAGTAAAATACTCGATGTTAATGTATCCGCCGCTACGACCGCGATACATACTTGCTATTTGAGGACATAATTGTACGGACATAAAGTATTACTGCTCGTTGCTTTTTCCATTCGACGCTGTTCAATCTAATTCGTCGTTCCTCGAACGTGTAATTTATCGTTCTTTCATCGCAGTTTCACGGTAACATCGATAGGAATGAGAGTAAAATTAATCACGCGTGCTTGTTATCGACACACCATCTTAAAAACTGGTGTTCGCGAAAATAAAACCCAACGATCCGCTAAGTAATAAAATAATTTCGCTCGTAAAATCATATTTGCGATGCGGCACGTTCTACCACAGCTCTTTTTATACTTTATTGCTAGAAACGACCAGAGATATTTCGCAAGAAAAATGAGATTCACGATCCAGCGCGGACTTTTCGTTTCCCGCAAGCTGTCGGGTCTTTCTTGGTCGGCGAGTGGCGTGATCAAAATCAATTACTCATTAATCGTCCTCGTTCACCGATACTGCCCCCGCGCCCGTAATTAACGGTGATTAATTGGTTCGAATGCCGGTCGAGCATATTTTACACCGCGTACGAAATTCGCCGCGAGCCACAAACGGCCCCGGCTTTGGCCCGGTGTTTGCGATCGAAATCGAAGGAAACGGATAACCCCGAGCACCGATGCTGACTGGAAAGGCAGGATTTGAGTAATCATTGATCGTCATGCGATCTACGTCTACTTCTTTTTTTTAAAACCAAAAGTATTTTCTTTCTTAACTCTTTCATGGACACTTGGACATTTTGCGTAGATGTTTATATTAGGTCGTCCCATTAATCATATTTTAGATATTTAATTTATAGCACCGATCAACGTGGCAAGAGTTGCGTCAGAATACGAAACGAAATTAATCGTTCAAGTGACATATATTTCATTTATCAAAGAAAGAGTCGAATCATCATTTTCTCCGATACATCCAGATAATGCGTGTACATTAACATCTTCCAAATGGAGTCGGCTAATTAATTTCACCATTAACCATACGGGACAAGGAAGATAGATCGATTGAAATCGAACGAACGTTGTCGCATTAAGAGGGTCTTATCGGTCCAAATGATCCGAATCTTCTTGCCGAATACGCAGAGGACGATCGTTTATAATCCTTTTCCACCAGGCACGTGCCTGGACACGAATCAAGGACACTTTAAAAAGCGTGCACGACACGTGGTGTGTCCGTTATCGAAGAAGGTAAAACTCGCGTAATCGAACGATGTTTGACGCGCGACGAGCAATTTTCTATTCCTCCGCTCGTCCTTTCGACTTAATTACACACTGGAAATGTCGAGCGCGACAGCAGCACTTTGATCTTCGTGCTCGTTAAGCGAGCCGATGAGAAATCCGGAACGCCTCTTTGCTCGTCCAATTTACACGAAAAACCGGAACGCGGTTCGCGTAATCTCGACAGCCTAACCTCTCGTCGATTCGTGTTGCGAATCTGCTTTCCTTCGATTTTGCTTCCAAAGATCATGTGAAACAAGGATTTAGAAATAATTTTCTTAGGCAATACGCTTCCTAATAGATATTGCCAATGGCCGGAAAGATTGATGTTGAACAGGCATGGATCGAAAAAAGGTAGACAGATCGGTAGTCGTTTCTTTCGCGGTAACGAGGACGATGACTGTTCGAACATGGATCATCGATGTTTGCATAAGTAGATCCTCTACGAGAAAGAAGCTGACTCGTCAGGTTTGAGATAATAGTTGCATCGTTACCGATGGAAACTGTAACGGGAATTGGCCGCGAGTAACTTTCTATGTCATATGATCGGGCAGGAGAGTAAAACGAAACGAGCGCTACACCTGTCGATGGCAATTTCGTGCCGAATGTCCGCAGCCGGAAATTATTTATACGCGTTAATTGACGGTAATTAGAGGCGAGTCTTTCGAACGAGATACAGTTTAAAACGTGCTTACACGATGGCCGATCGTAAATTCAAACGAGCCTCGACAAAATTTACCATAAATTCGCGAATGTGATCGATCCTTATCAACCCGGCTCTGCAAAAATTTCCGATTAATCGTTCTAGTCTTGAGGGGATAATTAATTGGTTTCGCCTTGACTTGCCACCAGATGTGTCGGGGCGAAACGAAGATGAAACTCGATAACAAAGCTTCTTCCGCGAAAGAAATTTATGCAGAAATGCTAAAAAATCAGGATACAGTAATCGATAAACTCTCTCGAGAACGACAGTATGATCTATGAATTGATAGAGTGCAGTACTACAGTTTCGAAATGACGGGGGCGATTAACATTAGATCAAGAAAATCGCCTATGACGCGACCCGTCGAGACATTTAAATCAACCAACACCCACATGCTCGCACGTGTGAGCGAAAACGCATCGAATGCTCTTCTGATTTGAATGAACAACGAACCGAGTCGACGTTATTTTGCCACCGACTGCAGGAACAATGAAATCGATGACAATAGGTATTATCATGGTATCAGCACCTTTGATTTTAATAACTATTTTACTGATATTGCGAAGCAATATCGCGAAATTGACTTCGCAATCATCGAAGTTGATATATCAGCAACTCCTTTCGTTAAGAATACTTACACATATTAACGAGCCACAGGTGACAACGTTACACATGTCACGAGATCGAGATAATATTTTCCTCGTCTCGTAGGTGAAAAAAAGCAACGGAGGTGGACATCTTTAAGCATCGAGTTCAGCCGCGAGCGTATAATGCTTCGCGTCGTTCTTTTCGACGAAGCACACTTTAAAGCGTGCGCACACGCGTAGGCGACGCTAAAACGCCCACGTAGTCCGTACAAATATTGAACAAATATTAACATAATGTTTGTACGTTAGGCTTCAACTATAAATATGAACGACCCACCTGCAGGTCTCTTTTTCCGAGAAAAGAACGGCACACGAAGCGTAGAAGAAAAAGACGATCGGTACATCGGGCGAATCACGAGGCTCGTAATCGTTTCTCACGCCGATTTTCCGATCGGACAAGAATCTTCATAACGGCTTCCGCGAACAACCACTCATTTCGATACATTATCGTGTGTACTCGATTTTAATTATGGGATACGTGGAACAGAGGGAAACCGATGCGTGGCTCGTGGCAACGGATACAGAGATCGGTCGACTGAAAGCGGCAAAAAAGTGGCTAATCATCGATAAAATTCTCGAGAACTTCTTCGACAATCGTTTCGACATATCGCGGAACGATTTAGTTGATAAACAGGTGAAAACATTGGAGAAAAAACTTTGCTTATCCGGAGAAACTCCGCAAAAGAAACATGGAAACTGGATTGAACGACGTGAAAATCGTTTACGACGATATTTCTGAACTCGTAAACTTAAGCATCGCCCGTAAAGAAAAACCATTACAGCCTCGATAATCACGAGACGCCGAGAAAAAAAATGAAATCGATGATGTAATGGGTCGAGTTAACTTTCAGCGTGTAATAAAATGCCGCTAAAAAGAACATGATTCTGTAATTCCTTAACGTCGTTCCGCTCGCGAGCAATGAACAAAATCAAACGTTTACGATTTAATAACGGCACCGATAACCGACACCAATTTATTGGATCTCGTAACACGACATTTCTAAAGTATTCTAACACTTAAGCGATATTCAAATTAAGGAATTGATAGGCAATTTTCATGGAAACAATCGTGGAGAAGGTGACGCGGAACCAACCGTTGGGACTTTTTCCTAATTTCCCTGTCAAGCTGGCGTCGAGCATCTGCTCGTTCGCGTTAGAGCGTCGTAAAAGACGCTAAACCGTGTGCTATCACGCTACCGAGTAAGGAAACAGAAGGGTAACGGGAGATAAGCGTGCTGCTTCGTCCCGTCTCGTTTGACGACTAAGGACAAGAGATATTACACGCGAGGAAACGATTCTCCGCTTCATTACGACGCTCCCGGCAGTTGGATGATCTTTAAATTTAACGTTCGCCAACCGAATTCCAGCTTCCATTGCAAAACAATAAGGCAAATAATAAACGCGTGATGTATTCCATTGCAAAATGGAAAATTTCCAATTTCCATCTGGCTAATTCCAGATGACTAGTTTAAATTCATAGCGCCTCGTTTGTAAACGCAAACGATGCCGTGATACGACAGGAACTGCAACGCTGAAAAATCTGTTGTTCGCATGCGGATATTTTTCATCCGCCTTCTTACTGTCTCTCGACTCAGAAGCGTTTTACAGGAACGCGAGTACCTCCATCCGCGTAACGACCTAATGGTTCGGAGAAACTACCATCGTAAGAAGCTGTAATGAGCAACCGCGTAAGCGTTCGCGCCCAGAACACGCTGCCGGTTCATTCGTCTGAGTTGCTCGACGAAAGAGGAAGATAATGCTCTGTCGCGCAATTATATTCATCAACCATACGACCGGCTGTTCGTGAACGGGCCTTGGCTATTAGCCTAAACGATGAATCTCTTAATCTGTAATTAGGTCCCGGTGCTGTAGGCAAATTGTTGCGCGACGAACGAGACGTACAACACTAGCAAAAAGAAAATGTACTTCGCGAAGTCGAAAATTCATTTTCAAGTACTCTGTACGTCAACACCATAAGTCAGAAAAATGGGCTACCATCACGAGTCGTTCCGCTTTCATACAGCCCTCATGGCGATGCATATTAATTATTATGTTTGGTATTGTGTGGCCGCTCGTCGAGATGCTATCTCGCGCCACGGGTTCCAGCTTGCCTCTCGATGTCTTACGATTCACCGCCTTGAGATCCTTGCGATCATTACGATATCGTAGGATGTGACAAGATCGCAGCGAGATATCGCACCGGAGGAAACTCTTTGTCCCGAACACTTTATACTCTATCATTTCGATCGCGAATTTCATTCGAGCTAAAGTTTCCAATCTTTCTATGAAAATTCTCGGAAAGACAGAGATTAAAGACTCTTGCAAATTTAAAATATTTTTAAACAAAGTTTCCAAGTGAAACATATTTCACTTTCCCTGATGTAATGATATTGCTATCAAAAGCAAAAAATTGAAGAAAGTATCTATGCGTGTGTATCGACGTACAGAGAATCATACTGCAGAATAGGCTGCATTCTGTTCCGGTGGTGTCGGCCGTGTCCGCGTGTTCCTCGTCGGAATTACGTATTCCGACCTGGTCCGGCAGGTCAGGAATGCGGCGGGGGGATCGTAGGAAGCATTGCGGGTGTACGATGCGGTAAGTTGTGGCCAGCAGGGTCGTGGGTCGTCGCTAGGCCGTCCCGGCCTCATGAGAACAGGCTTAAACCCGGTACCGTGCTCGCGGTCGGCTCTTACACGCGGAGACTAGCTGATGACCATCGTCCACCTGACTCCTCGAGATTTATCGCGCTCACGATACGTACCTACAAGTTACGAACGTCCGAGCGTAGCAACGCAGGTGGACTCCGGAGTGTGCGTACACCTAATCGACCCTCTGCCAGGGGTACGAGCAGAAAAGTCTACCTTTGCCTGGATAATTAAACTCTTATCATCCTCAAGACCCACAATTTTTCCCACCTTTCCCTTGCTTTCTCTTCGCCAGCCGTCGGTAATAACGTTCATGATACATATAACACTCGACGCGGCGTGAGTAATGCGCGCGAATCGCGCCCTATTGAACCTCTGTCGTGTAATAAGCGGAATTATCCGCTCGCGGAAAGCGTGACCGAAACCTCTATCCCTCTGACGTGCAGCAACTTTGATCCGTGAAATCGTTGCGCCACTGACGGACACCTACGTCGCATTGTTTCTCTCTTGGGAAGTAAGGAGGATAATCAATTTGCGACACCACCTTCGTCAAAACGTCGTAGCTTGAGACTTTCAAGCTTACTTGGCGGTAGAAACGAAAGTATAACCATTCAGCGAGATTTTATTTTATTTTACGACGTTTCTAGAAAAGAGCCTCAATGGTGGCTGCAACAGCTTCCATCAAAGACCCACACGGATACGCCTATTGTCGCGCGTTCGATCTAGCAGCGAATCGGAAACAAAATGGACGTGGTTCGACGCAAAAGCCGGCTCGGTTCTAGCGGCTTATCGAACGTAGCGGAAAACGTTAGACAGGCAAACGTTCCACATTTTAAAGGACCGTGATCGATTGCCACGTTGACGTGTACTATCGACGTACCGGTCGTATATCTCGGCTGCGTAGGTACCAGGACGCGAGCGTGGAAAAGGTTTTACGTAAGCTCCGCAGGTTTGACGACCTCCAACGCGCAAGGGAACGCGTTTCGTCGTCTCCGGTGCAGCAATCGATTTGTACACTCGTCAGAGGGGACTTTGTTGCCGTTCAGGGACCGTTTCACGCGACAGACTCCGATAACACCGTCGACAGGACGAAATAATTTATCGCGGAAGTAACGTTTTCTTCGTGCTAAGCGACACACGTCGAAGGCCGCTGCTCGCGGACACCCTCGAACCGCAGATCCGCCTGCAAAACCGACACGTGTGGGCGCTTAAGATACGCATGAATACGCTTTCTCGCACCTATTAGATAGATACGGCTAACGGATCGGATGTATCGGACGATTATCAGTGATTAGTTACCTGCTACGACACTTTTTTTCGCCGATTGATCGACAGCTCCGGTATCGTTTATCTGCTGGGAGGTGTAGAAATATAAATTATTCTTGCAACTGTGTGAAAAGGCTTTTAAAATCTGGCTCAAGTGGACACTTAATGCGACAAGTTCTATTACTACTTTGATAACTGAATACTTTATAAAATCGATAACTCTTGTCATTTTATACTCCTTTTTTTATCTATAAAGAAATAAAAGTGACAAAGGTTGTGGGGTGTGCAGGATGCAAAATAAATTTCACTATCTTAACCTTGGCACACCTTTATTGCAAAACCAAAATACTTGCGCTATTATAATCGCGAGATGTGATCCGCACGAATTCCTGGTTTCTAATCAAATTCGCATCAGCAGAGAGACGCGTGCCGGGAGGTTACCGTTCTTTTGTTCTAAAACGGCGCCACATACGGTGTATCATTATGCCATAAATCATCAGTTGATAATACGCATCGATAGTGCAGGAACCAACAAAGGTCATTTATTCTATAATATATATGCTCTCGCCAAATTGCAAGAAATATGAATATGAATTTCTCACCTCTTATCGATTAACAGATTTACCAGGTTCTAAATGACAAACTTAATGAATAGTTTCAATGTTGCAAAGCAACAGAATTGCCTCGATGCTCATTCATGCATTCATAGACCGGAAGGCTTCACCTGTCATTGCGATAAAACCACGATTCAACGACATATAAATAGTAGAACTTGTCGGTCAGTGATGATCATATGCATAATCATACAGGCTCATTACTCCGTAAAAGCGTCTTATCAACCATATCATCGAGTTTTGTATCGCAACTACAGCTTCGATATTTGAACATGAAACTGAGGACAGGTTCTTCGTGTTTCAACCAGTTGCACATGCAAATCGCGCACGTTGTTGCAACTTACCCTTCTCTACTGAAACATCCTTCCATGATATTGCAATAAGTAATAATACATTGTACGGCCCGGTGTAGCTATAAATGCAAATTCAACACCGATACATAGCCTCTCTGTTCCCGGAAATCTCAGCTATCATATACCGGCTGTTCGTGATAATTGGCGCTACTTGATCAAGCATGTACTTAGAAGCACCTTCACGCTACTTGCAATCAATGGAAAAAGAACCGACCAAGGTTTCATTTATACATAAAAATTCAGGAACAAAAGTCCCAAAAGTATTTATTTATGCAAAATTTAATCAAATCTGTTCTAAAGAATCGTTTCTAAAATGCAAATCAACATTTCCAATGAATCCATTAATGAATTCCGTGCATAATACGCGTCGTTCGTTTTATTCTCACGCACCGGTGGCAATTTTAAAAGAAACACGATTTCTTTTCCTCAGAACAGTGCGAAAGAGGCCCGCAACGGTGGCATAATGTCGGCGACGATTAAGAAACTCGCGCCCGGGTAATCGGCAATTTCCCTTTCGTGCTTTCGAATTACGTGGCGTGATTACACGCCAGCAGGTCGGCCAGAAACAGATGTATCCTGTAATAAAACAACGATACGATCGCGAGGTCCGTTTATACAATTCGCGAGTTCCACGGGCTAAAGGAGAGAGGCCTGCGGTTAAACGGAGCTTAGACGGTTTACTGGCGAAGAAAATTTCCAGACGAGCATTAAGAATCGTCCCGAAGGCGCGACAGCTCTAACGAATGATTTAACCCGCAATTACCCAGACGTACGAGAGGATTAACGGGAGGAATCAAGCGGTAGTCGCTCGTCAGAAAGCTGCCCGCGGCTTTGCTGATCTTTCGTCGCGCCGGGGATCGAGATGATGATCAGGCAATGCTAAAATGTTTCTGGAAGCAACGAAAATGTTGTTGAAAAACAATAGATTGAATATCGTATCCCGCGATAAAATGGGAGCGATTAAACTCGCCAAATAAATGAAAAAGGGTAACGAGATGGCTAGTTTCGATATTCTTGGACATCGAGCATTTGTTACGAGAATATCAGATTAATATTGCTATATTCTCTGTCATTATCTCTCTTCGCACCCCGTACACGCCGAATATAATCGTCGTGCGACGTGGCGTTGGCAGCCACGCGAAACTGGGTCATCGTTTGCGCGCGAATTCACACGGGAGGGAAAGTTTTATGTTAATCGCCGCGGTAAACTGCCCTGTCACGGGTGAATATTCGTTGAACAGTGTAAACCCGCGGAAACGACACCGGGTTCCGGCTTTTACACTTTGCGGACCGCCGACCGTGCAGAATCGTTGCAGCGTGAAAACATTAACTCGCCCGATATTGTAGGCAAATGAGTAAGTGTATTCGATGCTTTCAGTTATGAACATGAAAAGAGGACACCGATCCTAAGCAAAAGTCTCAGCATCGATAATATTAATTCGCGTTTCAGGATCAGTGAACAAGAATGCAGGCCGATGCAGTATTCCCGCTATGCAACGCGGATAATAACGATCATCCAAAGCGAATCGATCGGCCAACAATTCTTAAAAGCGGAACCATAAAGTAGGTTCATTTCTCGACCACACGCGGTTACCAATGTTACATGGGCGCTATTACTATCATTTAAGGAACGTGTATCGCGCGGTGTCACGTAACGTTACTCTGAATAAGTTAATAACCCACAAAGTCCGAGACAGAGACACGAAGCGGTCTGTTCCTGACTCCGACTCGCCTCTCAATTGGGATAGAAGATTTAAAGCGTTCCGTTCGATACCGGACAGCCGGAGAAATATGCTTTGGTCGGGCTCCGCTTGCTCAATCGCCACGCGAAATAATCGTAGAACGATCTATGCATTCTTTTTTTCAGCGGCACACCGCGCCGCAGCCAAGAACGGCAATTGGCCACGAATTCTTTCAATGCGTGTCCATGCTGGCCCTGATGCAATTGTCCGACGCGGAGAGCGCGCCGTCGGAGGACAAGAAAAATGTTGCCAATTAGGAGAAAACGGACCTTAACACGCCCCTCCGTTCCGAATACGCACCTGTGCGCCCTGAACGTTGCCTCATTGTCCGCCGACAGGCTCGACGCGACCCGGACGAAGAAGAAGCTGCCCGAAGAAGCCCTGATGCCGAACAATGAAACACTTTTGTCCTATTACCGAACCGTCCAACCTTTCCATCGTATTTCAATCGTGATTTTTCTTATCAGAAATATAATTAAACTAGAACAATTTTATCCAAAGATAAGAGACTGGCGCCAGTTTACGAGTACTCTTCCAATTACGCGTCGAAACGTCGACGAAGTTCCCCGAGGAACATTCGCAAGCTTCTTTCTCGAATAACCAAACAGTTGAAGGACAGAAGTGGTAGTCGAAGAGTAGTTGGCCGTGGATAAAATAGGAACAGAGTGATTATAGATTACAACGCGATACCGGGTGGCGAATAAATAACTGTATTACCGAGGGAAGAGCGTGGAGGACAGATAAGATCCAGGAGCGAGAACAGCAGCAGCAACCCCCTTTCGGGGATTACCCGATAAAGCGGCACGCATCAACGCGCATATTTCTATAATTATTGCCGGCGCCCTTTGATCTACCTTAAACCGACGGTGGCCGCGACGCGGTCCATGCCCTCTCGCCTCCTCCACCCCGTGCAATGGCGCGCGTCCCTGAATCCACGTTTCTCGCTGAAAAGGCGAACCCGTATCACAGCGCGAGACGCGGCTCGCGTCCGATCGGCAACGCGCTGATAACGAGATTCCGAGCCGACTTCACAGGACCGCTCGACAATGAAATATAAGCGAACATCGGACTACCGGGCGGAATTTATCATTTCTTCGACTTTTTCGTTAGCAAGGATGATTTAAACGCTTGATTTCTTTGCTTTGAGAAGAATAAGAAGATTGAAAAAGGGAATTGGCCAGCTCGCAATAAATAACCTTCGTATCGGTAATTAAGCGGAATTCGAAGGGACCGTCGCCGAGTGGCAAAGGGGTTGGACGTCATTAGGGGTACGATGGTGATTAGGTGAGCGTCTACCACTTCTGTTCGGTAGAGAACGGTAGCAGGATTCACCTGCTCCCGATGGAACAGCTGCTACCGATTCGTACGCGTGCTTCGAACACCGTACCCTGGCCACGGTGTTAATTGCCCGTTCGCGCAAACCGCGCCTAAAATCCTACCCAACCGTGACCTATTATGTCCGCGAATTAATCGACCTGTTTCACTTATAACGTCCGGCAACAGAGTTATAAAACGTTGCACGTAATGGTATATTAAATAAAATTGCATCGGGGAGAAAAAAAGTAAAACGAGATAAGAAGTTGCAGAAGAAGGAAACGCAACTTAACGATCGGTCCAAGTTGCTCAACGACATTCAAACGCTTCAATTAATCGACCAATAACGATGAATGATTATATGCTTATACATCGCGCGTTTGAGTAAGCGCCACGCCTATCTATAATTACAGAATTCACCTTCTTTCCTCGCCTTTTCTGAGGAAAGAAGTCGTTTCGAAGAACGGACTCACCAATTTCTTCTCCTCAACATCCGCGCGACTGTCGATGGGTCTTTTTTTACTCAGCAATCAATTTTCAACACGACATGCTATAATTGTAATTATTTAGAATACGATCGTTTCATTTCTCAAATTAAACTTTCCGCTCGTTATTTTCTAAAACTAATACCGAATGTTTTTACACTCGCGTATATCGCGAGTCTATCGAACGCACTTTGCCGCACGAAATGTGTATGCAGGTCTTTTGCATGCACGCGAGTATCATTAAAGCGTCATTTCGAAGCCACTCTATAAATATTGCTCGATTCCTGCTGGCGAGTCATCGTAGGGGCAGTTGCAGGCTTGCAAGGATGAAGTTCAATGTAGGTCACAGCTGTAGAAAGTCTATTTTTCCATTCAATTATAAGAAATTGAAATTACAAGTTGTCAAGTTACATTACACTCAATTCGCCTAAGGGATTTCTACATATTTAAACAAAGGACAATGCCGAGTTCCGCGTAACTGCGGACAGTCTCGCAGCAATTTCTATGGTTCACATTGAGACAACGTTGACCCGATAAATTCCACGTGCGTTTGCAGTGTCGGTAGCTGTGCCTTCGTCCTACATGCGAATGCCAGCCGCGAATATATATTCGTTCGGTGTATGGTGAACTCTTTAATTTTAATCGGTGGAACATTGTACCGGACAGGTACGGTGTGCGCGGAATAAGAGATCTAGCCGACGGTCGTAAATACGTCGTGCAATATCGAGCAGACAATCTGGACAGATATTAGAGTATCGTTAAATACGTTTTCTCGTTAATTCACCTAGCACTAGGATCTCTAAGAAATATTATGCTAAACCAAGGATTAAATATTATCTTTACTTGTTTCATACGTCCGGGAAATATTCATGGTTCTTAAATCGCGAAGTGTTAACACGTTCGAGAAACGAGGAATACGAAGGAATAAACCAGCAAGACTCGAACTGAATCCGTTAGCCAGGATTTAATAAAACTAGAAACGTATGGAAAGCGAACGGTTGAAAGGTGAAAGAGATCGAGCCGCGACGTATCGAGAAATCACGTTCTCGAACGGACAGCCGTGCCGTGCCGTTCGATGGAAAAGAAATAATCGAGAACGATGCTAATAAGAGAGGAACGAGTGGTTAGATTCTACACTTGTCGATTTATCCAGTTGCCGCAAGCCTTCCAGGTCGTTAATGCAGGTGTATAACGGCGCTAACAACGTCGGCGGCAAACGGATAAATAAAGAAGACGAAGAAGAAGAAGAAAATAAAAACACAAAACAAATCGATTACCTTCGACCCTGAATAAAAAAGAACACGTTGGTTGCGCAACGCGGCTGGAATCGTGGCGTCCGGCATAATCGAAACGCATAGGCTCGACGAGTGTTGCCCGATCTTTTGCCTCACAATTAATCCAACCATTTATATACACGATCGACAGCGGTACACAGTCGCGGTCGACTGGAGAAATTGATTTTTTTCCGTTTCAACCGAGTCGCGGGGCCGATGGAACGAAACCTCATATGCATACACGCGTGAAACGAAAACCGATCGCGAGATTCTCAACAGCGTATCGAACCTATGACCCGAGATCGATTAATCACATTCCCTCCGGGCCCTCGGGCTTTATGAATTCCCTCGATGCGCGTCGATTCTCCGACAAGCTCTATTCGACAGGCTGGCCTGTCAATTAAAAAACTCGCGATGGAACGAGCCGACCGACTACGTTCAACTAATTCCGTTATTTTCTTCGGCTTAGAACCTAACAGCTCATTACCCGTTGTAATGAACGCCACCAGTACGTCGTTACAACGTCGATTTGTCGTGAAAATCATGTCCCCTCGATCGCCTCGCGTCTGATCTTTCAAAAAAAGAAACAACTTCCTGCTATCCAGACAGGTATACAACTTCCGTTCTATTTCTCCAAGTACACTCGATACGTTATTCTATCGACTCGATAGGATTCTCGAGAAATGGGTCCGCACCTGTGGAAGAATATCAGGTACGTCCCATTAAAGAGACGCCTATTTTCAAAGAGACGAACCGAAATTATTCGACGTACGCCCACGCATCCGGAGCCCAACCAGTCCTATTTAGATAATCCTGTTCAAAATACTATGCTTTACGAAAAGTTTCTCACGGTAAAACTGGGTTCAGCTCTGTAACACCCTGTTTCAGAGGGCTAGATAGTGATTAACTGTTGGAGCTGTCTGGTAATTATGCTCGTTGAATAGAGAACAGAAGAGCACCGCGTCAAACATCTGACGGAAAATAGTCGGTTCTTTTGTTTGATAGAGAATTGAAGGTTCCTTCTGTCGATCAAAAGATGTTGCGTCTTCTATTTCGGTAATATAACCCTCCTGACGGGAATTTGAAACGTATAGAGTAAGAATCAATGATTTTCCACGAAGCTCGCGGATGAATTAAAGGCGATCGCGAGAGGGGGTTGTTTCCGTCCGAACCGGGCCTAATAAATCGGTAAGGTTAAGACGCAGGTGTGAAGGGCAGACGCCCCCCCGTCGACCGTGAATTCGTGAGTTTCGTCGCAAAAATCAGCATTAGTTCCACCAGCGTTCATCTCTTTCACCCTTCCCTATCTTTTCTCTGTCCTCCGGTTCACGCGTCAGCCCTGACGACGACCTCGTCGCTCGTAATTCGCTCCGAGATACCGGTCCTTGGCCGGAATTCCGGGAAATTATTATGGATCTTTATCTTTGGATCTTATACGCTACATTTAATATTCATCGCCGGTATGCAGCCTACTCTCGGGGCTCGCGATTAATTGCAACAGTCAACCGGCACTCTAATGACAACATCGGCGACTATCGTAATCGCATTTTCGCTTGTTCAAAACGAATCGAGTACCGTAATCGATCGTTCGAATGATCGACGTTTCATCGTATGATAAAAATTGATCTCTCTACGATCGAATAGAAAGAAAAACATCATTGGACTCACCGTTTCGATGATGCGTAGCGTTTAGCGAGATAGATCAGCTCACAGCCGTTAAGCTGGTCGTCTTGCGTTGTGTTTACCGGTTGTATGCATCTCCTGAAAAAGCACAGTATGCATTACACATAATAGCCACTTAATCGCAATCAGGCAGCTACGTTGGCGGGCGAAAGCACGGGCGCAAACGCGGAGCACGCTAAATAAAGTTATCCAGTCGCTCTTAAAGCGGCCGAGGGACGAAGAGAAAGAACTGGAGAGAGTGTAGATAGGATTTCCGCGGGAAGAGAAGCGGCTTGCACGGCAGGGACCATTAGCCGATGCACATCGGGCCGAACGCATCGGCCGTGGATGAAAATTACGAAGCCCATAAACGATTTTGCTGGAACAGAACGAAAATCGCCGTCGGGGAATCACCGAGACGGCAGCTACTTCGAACCACCGTTACTACACGGATTATTTCGCGTTACCAGCGGCAGCCATACGTCACGATAACGAGTACAACGAGTCTGGAGAGAGTCGGATACGCTTCGAATACCTCCTCGCGTATTCGCGTCTCGATCTCGTACGCCATCAGGGTGTCCCCATGATTTACGCATCCCTGTTCCTCGGAATCAATCAGTCGTAAATCGATTGAATTTTGCACCCGATGTGTCCCAAACGTCAATTTAATTCATATTTTTATCTGTCGTTATTATATACTCCACGGATGATGTAAATTGTGTAATGATAATTCGGGGTGGTCTCGAAAGAAGGCGAGCGTAAAAGCGCGGCTCCTCTCGTGATCCATCGAGGCAGAGCCGATACGGATCGTGCGGCTATTCAACGGGCACGCTTCTCTTCCTTCGGGCCGTGTCCGTTCCGGAGCGGGCGACCTCTTGACCCAGAGGAGGACGCCGCCTGCAGGAACACCCGTGTGGATAATATATTCCGGGTGTATTCCAGGCAATTTTCGCGGGGCGGTGTTGCGTTGATTGCGGTCGTTCATCGCGGCTTCGCCTTCATTCCTCCCTCTCCTTTCCCGTTTTGCACAGCCTTCCTCTTCAAACTTTCTCCTCTTCTTCTTCGTCGTCCTCTTCTTTTACCTTTTCAGTTGCTCTGACTCTCGTCTTCTTCTTCTTCTTCTTCTTCGTCGTTTCTCTGAGTCTCCACTCGTTCGTTTTCAAGAGGTGCAGCAGTACACCGCTACACTCGCGGGTCTAATTTGCGCACAGCAGGAGCGACACGAACTAATGCACGTTGCGCACGCCGGGAGGGAATCCGTAGGATCTTTGTCTTCGCGCACTCCCGCGCTAACGCGCATCCATCATCGTGGGACCCTCGGGACGAGCCGGCTCTGTCCTTCGTCTTTTCTAGGACGTGCTTGTACGAAGGACGGGAAGAACGTTAACGAAGCTCGCCGATAGACGCTCGAAAGATGTCCGTGGACGAAACTTGGATCGACGGACAGGATTGTTCTCTCACGTAGAGGGAAAAGAATCATCGAGAACCGTTTGTGTTGTGTTAGAAATTTGTGAACGAACGCTCGTAACTGTTGGAGACAACTTAACGACCGTTCGTTTTCCCTGGCTAACGAGCTAACTATAAAACGAAGGGAATAATAAAACACGGTAGTAAATGATGCTTGGATAAACGAAAATATCGATCTTTATTAACGTTCGAATTGTAAAAAGAACACCGCTTTGTTTACCGCTTGACGAGATTGGTCAATGGCCAGGATAGCTACGGGCAAGGCTTCAGGGTCGAGGAAAGCTGGATCTTCTTTAATAACAAAATTGCGAAGGTTTTACGGGGAATAATCATCGAACAATCGTGGTCGTCCAGCAGAGTGAAATAAAAAAAGAAAAAGAAGAAGAAGAAACAATCACCTACTGAATCCTACGGGCACTTTTGCGGAACGAAACACGAGTTTCGAGAGGCTGACCAGAAGATCATGGCTCCGAGGCAGTCTACTACTATGTCAGACACTCCCGGGGTAACGCTTCATCTTCAACTTTTGAATGCTGCCTTCTCAAAGTCTGGGTAGACAGCCACCTGACTCGACAGCTCGAGGGTGCAATCATGCGCACGCGAACCCATGAAACGCCCGCGACTCGGCCATCTTACGCTCGTTCGAGCTTTGCTTCCAAACATTTGCCACTGGCACCCACCGAAAATCATTTGCTACTTTAAACGTGTATTTAACCTTTGCTCTCCTCCGATTGCTATGCACGTCGAGTAAAACTCATATTTAAATAAAAGTTAAAATATTAAATCAAAGTTTGATGTAATACGATAATGAGTAAATAAACGTTTTATCAATATTCAGTTGCAATTATTTGCCTCGAGAAACCAATCATCATTTCCATACTGTTTATATTTCCAAATCTCTCCCCAATTCTCGCATCCTCCAGCTGCAAATGCATCCACCCTCGAGGGTGCAATTTGAATAAGCAAATCTAGAAAATCGAAGGCCGAGGATGTTTGCGTGACCGGTTGCGTTTAGACTTTAGACGAAGAGAAACGGCCGCGAGATCCAACATATGCCACAAGTCCGGCACGCGAACAAGTTCGCCGACATACATATGCTCTCCGTCGGGGTATCGTTGCGAATCGACGAATCGGCACGGGCATACGCGAGTTTATCGCGGGACGTGGATAAGAAAGGGTCGTTTGTCGCGTCTGGTGCTGCCAAGAGACGTCTTACTTTCGCCGATTCGCGGCCAAAGATTGTATCGGAGTGAAAGACAAAATGCAACCGATCGATCTCCGAGAGCGGCAGGCTTGCATCGCACGCGACATACTGGACGTCAACCTGGACTTTTACACCTGTGATACCGTCCATAAATATATACGTACATTTTTCGAATTCAGGCACCCAAACACCGTTCGGCTCGATTATCGTTACGATCTGATCGTCTCGTTTGCTCTTCGAACGAAGAGGAACCAGCTGCGACGAGGTCGAGAGCTCGATCCACGATTAGCCCCGGCCCAAAAAGTCGTCTGCCTTACATTCGCCACCCTTTCTCGTTAATTGACCAACGCGTTACGAAACACACCGGCATGCCACCGTCTCACGTTTTCCTTAATTCCTGAAACAAACATTTCGAATGTTTTCCCTAACGCGATGCGACGCAAGGTATAAAAGAGCAAACGAAACGTAAACGAGCTAAAGCGTTATCGATGCGCGTAATTTGCAACTAGGGCGGCTAATTATGCAACGCTGATAACGCCGATTCATTTCTTCATTCCTGTCTCCTCTTCCCCAAGCTCGCTCTTCATCAAGCTTATATATTCGAGAACGCGAATGATGAAGCAGCTGCTTGGCTGGTCGAAACGAGAGCAATCGAGCGATGCACGCACCGGACGTCGGGCACACAGCTTGATCGATCGATCCGTGAATCGACGGATCGTGCAAAGGGGAACAATATTTGCCAGCGAGCAGGATAAGGCATTACACCGAGGACCGGGCACGCGGTAATTAATTACATCGTCCCGAAGGAAAATGAATTGCTGCTCGCGGCAATAACAGCGGTTAATGCGGCAACAATTATTGATGATGCCGCAATAAGTGCTGCATGTCGAAACGGTAATTCATCCCAAGATTAATAATTGATCATGGATTGATTTTAATCTAAATGTTCTTCTAAACGGCCCACTTAATATCCTCATCAGTGCTCTGTCCGCCAGGGCACCGGAAACGAAATCCAGCTGGCTTCGTTACGTACCTTCGACTTACATGCTGCCATAAAATTGCATCGTCTAAAAAATTTAGACTATTTTTAAACAAAGGGACAGTAACTAATTAAGATAATGACTACATAATATTCTGACTAATCAAGAATAGTTTCATTTAACTGCCTAAGGGTATGAATTTTTAGGACAACCCAATATAAAAATATTGATCCAAGTAACAAACCTGCTGCCCACGCTGCAAGTATTCGAACATGGACCAAAGCCGCGTGTGAGCCGCTAATTAATACGTGAAAGTCACATAACCCGTGGGCAGGAAGATCCCGCGTTGATAAAGCGTCATGATTAAGACAGGAACGGTTTCCCGAGAAAAATTCGATGCCAGAACACAGACGAGGAAGACGCAGTTTCAGAAATATACGTTTATGGTGTCTCGGGGACGGGAACAATCCTACGCGTCAGATTAGATCTAGCGTCGAATTATGGAAGATCTTGGACCGAGAGCTTCCGTCTGCTGGATACGATACGGTGCATTCTTTCCTCCACCGTCTCTCCAATTACTGGCCTTTGACATTAATTTGTCGACCGGCTGACCAACGACGGCAGCTCGCTGCCGCGTCACGGTGAGAAGAGAAGTCTAATCGTTCCTTTAACCAAGAAATGGAGATGTCCGTGGTCCATGGTTAAATGCGACTGCACTTCGTCATCGTCCTCGGTCAAAGACCAAAGTATTCTTTCTCGATTAAACGGACAGTGATTTCCACGCGAACCGTTCGTGCGTTATCCTCGAGAAACGTTCCTCGGTGACGAGTTCGTCGGTAAATCCCCGGATGATGTACGAGCGAGGCACGCTTTCCTCGCAACGAGGTCGACTTTTACCGAGAAACTCGGATTTCGTCTGAAAATAGCTCGACAAAAGAGTTCTCGTTCGATTTGCGAAGGATACTGCTTTCTATCGTTATCTAGTTTCACATCAATGCATCCTCGAAATCTTCAACGATTTATCTACAATGTATTGATCGATCAGATACGTAGTTCGTGAAGAAAAAATTAATCTAACGAACAGTTGCGGTAGCGAATGTGTTTTGTTAAGCAAACCACGAAGGAAGGATAAAAAGAGGAATGGATCGAACCAAGAGGAATGTGTTGATGATAGAAACCACGATTGCGAACATACGAAAGAAATATAATAACTATTCATCAAAAGGTGATTATTTCGTAAAATGTGTTTGCAACAGGTTGCAAATTTTAATAAACACTCCTATGAAAAAATTTCCAAACTATGTAAATTGACACAGAAGAATATATTTCGCGTGAAATGGTTTTGAAAAACCTTGCTCTAAACAAAGGGAATAGAAGGGCCATTAGAGGCAACAGATTCTACAGTGCAAGGCAGTACAATAAAGAGTTTTAAGAATAAAACGGCCACAATTTTCTTTTCGGGTACTCAGGTTAGTCCCTTCTAGAAATACGTAGAATAAACACATTTTTTCCGAGCTGTCATAATTAAATTTAATTTCAATATATTAAGACTATCCACCGCATAACATCGCCCTTCGATCGGTAATTACCTTTTGCCGAGTCTCTGAAAATCGCAAGGAATTCGATCAGACCGCATCTAGAGGATGCTGGTAGCGTCGATTGCTGCTGGTCGCCGCGATGCCGATTTCCCTCTCGCGACTTCGTGCAAGCGAGTTTCTTCTTACCTTTTACGTCTACCCGAGCCCGTAGTATAACCCAGGGCTGCGGTTCGCCGCAGTATCCAATAGTTACGAGCACGTCATTATATCCCCAATCGATATCGAAAGTTTTGATCGGCGCGGCAGCTGGGAAGATCATCCTCGATGTGGGATCGAGTGCAGGGTATACCCTCGTAAATGTAGCGACGCACACTCGCGTGCTGGTGCACGCGTTCAAGGTAGCCACGCGGCGAGAGAAAGGACGTCGCAGGTATCGGAGAAGGACGCGTGGCGTCGGGATGCCTCTGGTTCGCGTGATTATCTGCCCACGCCGTCCGTCCTCTGCCGGCGCTTATCCCGACCTGCTTATTGGTTTTGGATCTGATATGGCCAGCATTAAGGCCGCTTTCCACTCTTCGTCCTCGAGCTTGCCCGTCGCGTAATGGAATACGAGATAAGGAGGGAAAATGGCGGGTGCACTGTCAGAGGCAACTTGATTACTCGCGCTGGGTAGGCCGCGCGCTGATGAGCGATCGTTAAGTGCCGATGGACTTAATAAGCGGATTTAAAGCCGGCTTTACAATGGTACGGTAAGTGGATTAATTATTGGTTGCATTAACTTCGAAGGCAGTTAGCGATCCGGTGTACGCCGAATGAAAAAGTACTGATATAGATATAATTAGAATAGTAGTAAGCAGAGGAAAGTAGACTAACCCATCACTTAATTGGCAGTGAAATAACGACACCTATGATTAAACCGAGAGGATAATAAAAATGTATAAGTATTTGCATAAATATATGTAGTTTAATCATAAATTGAAGAATATCGAACGAAATATTCATTATATCATAATTGAATAGCTAAAAGATACTTAGAGGTGCTCGTTAAATTAATGTTACACGAAGAACCATTGATTCTTAGCGATCGAACAACTTATATTTCCGTTCTCGAGATTCCTACGATTGGAATACTGTTAATTCTTCGATCTCGCCGAGGAAACGGGAGTAATCACCGTACACCCTCTTAAATCTCGCCTTCTCTTTTTACGTCTCTGGACTTCATTGATTTTAATGACCATTTTGTCGCGATTAAAGAGACTTCCTGCGGCAAAACGCTCGGCCGACAGTATATTAACGGGAGCAGACCAGTCTGAACGATCCAGTCGGACGTCGAAACGATCGAATATATTCTACTAATCAAACGCGTGCGCGCTGCTCGCGGCGACTTAATTACAAAATCGAGTATCGTCGTGTCGATCTGTGTCCTTGTAATGGGCCTCATTACAGCGGATATCGAGTCGCGTTAACGGTCGAAACGTTTTAAAGGCCTTAATCACCCGGATGGATCTTCGCGACGGACGAAACGGGACAGGAACGGAGAGGAAATTCGACGAAGATTCCACGAGTTTCGTGGCAGCAAGTGGGCGAAACGTTCAACGTTCGTATCGAATCGAGATGCGTACATCGGCTGGAGATCCTATCGAGATGACGCACTGCGTACGCACCTGATACCGGATTGTACGCGCGTACGAAACGACGAGACACGCGGTCCACGACTTATTCGTCGCCGGGTTTATTTTAGACGACGATGCGCCTGGGACAAAACTGTCTACGGCTTTTAATCGCAACCGCGGCAAGGAAACAAGAAATTTTCTCCATTTTATACCTTTGAAAAAATTGAGAGAGAAATGAGGCGGATAAAAATAATTACAACATCGGAGAATGCTGGCGTCAGCGGGAATTTCACAGAGCCTACACGTTTAAGGATGTTGATAGGCGTCATTTAATTGGTATCGTTTTAATAGCAGGCTAGCCGAGAAAGGCATTCGTTACCTTAATGCGGCTGTGTAATTAGCGACGTATCCAGAGCTTTATCGCTTTTGCATGAAGCACTCGGCGAGGGAATCCCGTGGCGATTACGTCTTCATAAGTGAATCGCGCTTCCGATGATAATGTTTCTCTGGCCACGGCAGCGAGCTGATAATTTATCTGGTACAAGTGACCAGCCACGAACGTTAATCGAATGACTCGAAAACGTTTGACGATATAATTGGTTCGCTCATTCTTTCAGCCCGCAGCTGTTCCCCTGTTATTGATTACAGCAATTCGAAACTTCGATTCCAATGTCTTTTCCCATCTTGTCGCGTTTTGACTATGAATTATGGAGAAATTGTGCTGATAGCGAAGGATATTGATTAATTATTAATGATAGTATTCAATGAATCGAGAAACCGAAATGGTGAAAAGAGTATCTGCAGATATATGAGAGATTTCAATGCAGTAATCTGATCATTCAAACTTTTCTACTTATAAAAGTAGACAAGACAAGTAAAACAGTAGAATAGATTATAACCGAGAGTAACAATTTTATTTTAAAATAAGATTTTGAAATGTTTATATATAGTACTTCATAAAAGCCATGAAAAAACACGCAAGTACTTTTGAAATGACTTGATATCTGCTATAATATTGATACTTGTTTTTCAATTATTATTCTTCGACTTATAACCAACACTTGCGTAAATGTCTATAATATATTTGAAAATGTTTAACATGTGCTTTGGACTGGAGTCTACCCTGCTATTAAAGTTCGTTTAAAATACCTGGCAGCAAAGAGCGTAATCGTGGCACACTGGCGAATCGTTTCGAAGAAAGTCGCAATTATATGGTATAAGGGAGGGACGTAATAAAAGACGGCGTCGTAAATTACCGTATCAATCCCTCAAACAGATAGGAAATCGCTAATGGCAAGACCGGGAGCTCATTACGATTACCGATCCCACGGCTTACCTAGCCTACGCGTTATTAACATCGGTAATTAGTTCGGACCGAATGAAAGTTAAACCACGGTGAAATTAACCAGGCTAATCACTGGACGGCGTTTGCAATTCGCAGCTTCGTAATCCTTGAACGAACGATTCGCGTCATCCTGATGCCAATCTCGAAGATTTTCTCTAATGTCAAACTTCCTCCATACTAGGCTGTAAATTCATTTTACACGGTTAATAATTATCCATAATATATACGCGTAAAAAGTTTGAAAAAGAAAGCATAAGGAATGGAATGAAGCGTTTCCTTACTGTTGAAGGAGGTAAATGTTCTTACATAAGCATACATGTAATCATTTGTAATTATTTCGAAGTGCACGAAGAAATTAGAAATTCGTGAAAGTTTCAAAGTAAAATAAAAAAAAAAATTAATGATTCTACCATGAGAGTGCCAATGCAAAAAATAATGTATCAATTTTATCAACTTCTCATTTAATATTCTCCTTTTTTGTCGACACCCTATAAAGAGGGTTAACAATGCGAGAGGAAGGGTTGAAGTAAAAAAAAATGAAGACGGTGTTGGCGCGATAAAGGATCGACTGCAAAGGAACGATGATCCGGTAGCGAGGACCGCTCGTTACCAAAACGAAGGGACCCAGCTTGTAATTGAGAATAACGCTGCGGACGATGCCTCCGAAGAGCCAGAGGGAAATTTCAGTGACGGAGGTTCGTACCCTCTCGTGGAAGTTGATTATTATTTACGCCCGACAGGGGAACGTAAATCGTGGTCGAAGAAGCAGGCAAAACATCAAGCTCGCGAGTTAATCGTTTGTGATTCGTGGCGACTGACGGGTTTCGATAAACGAAAATTAATCATTCAGAATTTTGCTGAGTTTCTGTAATTACCGCGTTAAAGAATAAATTTTCCTACCTTGTTAGAGAATGCTTTATGTATCCGGAACTCCATATTTTATATAGATAAGAGCGTGATAACTAATCTAAACGGTGGAAGCAATAAATACTGATTAATACAAAGAAGAATTTACATACGCGTAGTTACACAATTTGTACTACAAATAGTAAGAGAACGATTCTGCGCAAGAAAATAAGCTACAAGAAGAGTCCTAATCAAAAGAATACAAATATGTTGGCAACATTTTTATAAATATCGGTTGTTTCGCGTGGAATTCGTATAGCTAAAATAGAACTAGGTATCTCTAGCCATAAAATATAAGCGAGCGAAGCATCGCGATAAAATCCCATCTCGTGGGCACTTAAGACGGAAACGTTGATCAGTTTCCAACGCGTGCTCGTAAACAGGTGTTTATGAAAAGCAGGAGAAGAAGGAATAATCGCGGACAAAGCAGAGACAGAGAACGACAACACGTCTTTATTTAACGTAATCACACTCCTGTTTGACAGATGGTAATAAGTACGATACTCACGATAATTCTTCCTATCGGATCGCCATCTTGTCTACAAGTTGTCGCCTCGTATCGCGAGAAAAACAACGGGCAAAAAGTGTTTCCTTGAAATATTCACGAGCTGTTTCTCTATTGCTCGATCAACGAATAATCTGATACTTTTCGTAGATTCGACTAGCCTCAGCGAGAGGCCATTTTATTACAAGTTATCGAAAGAATCAGGGATCCGTTTCAGCCTGGGACAATTTACCGGATTCCACGAAACGCTTCCAGATAAAATCGTACTCGTCAACGCGCGTTTCCATCTTAGTTTCCGTTTTCAGTGCGCGGGCAAAAGGGTAACAGAAGAGAAACGAGGCGAGTTTAATTGGAAGAACGCGTCTAATCGCGAGCGCATCGAAGCTGTCGAATAAAAGTCAACCTCGCGCCAGCTAGCTCTCTGCCTTTAATACATTTATCCCGGTTCGTAACTTTTGAAAGGCTGATCTCGTCCTGTTAATTCGCTCGTTAAAGCGTCCCGAGGGGAGTTTCGTAAAGCAACGGCAACGCTCGTATTTCCACTCGCGGACGCGCTCCCTTATCCGCGAGCCGGATCGCATAAAATTTATCTCTTATCGAACGATTCTGTGCCGCATCGCCATGCATGCGATAAGCGAGCGTTCTTTTTCGCCATCTGACGACCGCAACGAACGGAGAAGCAGCTAAATACGGACTGCTTCCCGCGGAATAGTCGATGCTTCTTCCACGAGGAGATTTAGTGAAACGCCTGGCTTTTTCCACCGCCGAGCACGATGTTAAGCCGCGCTAAACGACGTCGTTAGCCACGCGGAATGACTACGTAAAATCACACCAAACCACGGTAGTAACGTTAATCCTCGCGCGGTTAGTTGCCCTCCCTAATAAACAATTCGACACCGTGTCCAATATTCACTCTCTGTTTCTTCCATCTTCGTTTCTTTATTTCAATTACCAGCGAACGAGATTGGAAAAAAGTAACGTTATCCTCATTACAGTATCATTAGAGTGAAAGAAATTTTCTGTCTATTCTTTCGTGATTTTGGTAAGAAAAAGAAGATACTTTGCTGCAAGTGAATCGACTCTCCTTTGGAGTCTTCTGATCGTCCCATTTCGAGGGCAATTTGCACGCAATTCGAGTCAATTTGTCGTTGTCCGGCCCACCCGAATGAGATCGTATAATCGATGAAATATGAAGACATTTTATCGATCACGAATGCACATTGTTGCGATGAAACAACGAGTTTACGATGTTAAATTCGGCGCGTGACGGCCGACTGAACGAATTATTTGACGCGAACAACAGTCGAGGAGCATCAATAAACGGGTATCTGGAATCGCGATCGAAGGATCCACGGTATCGATCGCGATCGATTCGATCGGGCACGCTTACTTCTCTTCGACGTTAACCACGCCTCGAGTTTCCAGGTAAGACCCCGCCACGATGGACGATTCATTATGCACAATATTCACCTGCCTTTCACGAGAAACAGAGGGAGAAAGACGGCGAGAGGTCGGTAGGGTGGACACGGGCGACGAGTTCCCGAAGAGAAAAAGAGAAAGTGGCGAGTAGATGGCGGAGAAAAAGGAGAAGAGGATGATGAGGAAGCAGAAAAAGAAAGGAAAGGGAGAAGCAGAGCGAAGAAGGAGACGGCGGCAGCAAGCGTGCAATAACGCAGCAGTCTTTACGGTCATTCTTACGAAATAATTACGACAATGCGAGCGTAAATAGCCGTTTAAGGGACCTACACCTGTGGAAAGGGGAGCTGGTCGGAGGAGTAGACCACGCGCACCTGAGATACCTAGCTGCTTCGCTATGTTAATTATCAGGGTAATCGCCCTCGCCTTTTTTGTCCTCCATCGACTTCGAGTCAACCGCTCCGGGAACGTTTCCTTAACCGATCGACTTCGTTCCATCGAGAATGCTCTTCGATGGAAAACAATGTCGCTTTTTCATCTCCTCTTTTCCCTTTTTTCTTAGAAATTCAAGCGATCTTCAAGATCAATTCTTTGAAGTAACAGTACAGCTAGGAATACTTGACGAAATACGACAAGCTTTTAATTGATTATCTTACGTTATTATTGATTCGACGATGATTCGAAAAACAATTTCCTACGAAACAATGGCGAATGCACAAAAGGCGGTCGCAGCAGGTGCGCGTTGATTTTATACGTCAGACTGACCGTGATGAAACTATGAGATTCCAAAGTGGTTCCTTCGTCAGAAATACGTCGCATTCTATTGTCAAAAGATCGGTCAATTGCATCGTACGTTCGGCGACGAGCATCTGTCGATCTTAGGTAAGAAAAAACGGTACGATTCTTAATGGATTAGCCACCCGTTAAGGAACGATCAAGGGCGCTTGTAAACGTAATGAAAGATTTATTACCCAAAATCACCTGGTCGAGTGGAAACCTCTTTCGAGGGAATATAGGAGCGCACCTTTTGCTCTTCGAAACGATAAAAATTGCTGTGTATTTCGATAAGAGATAAGCATATCTAAGAAAATAAAATTGAACCAGAGGTGCTTAACCTTCATAAAGCCATATGCTGTTAAAAATTATCCCACTGAAAATTTTATTCGTTATAATTAAATTTACTTAAATTGTGCCAAAAGATACATATCGTATATAGGTGACTTCTTACGAGAGTTAAAATGGTAAGGGGAGAAGAATCGTTTGAAATTCGGCGGAAGATCGAGACGTCGATTACTAGGCATCGAGTTGGGTTAACGAACCGATCGTCTCGCGGGACGTGTTCCTCTTTCGCGAGGTCCCAGAGAGCAGTCCACCGGCGAGCGGCGCCATTATTAATATTTCATACGGTTTATGGACCGCTGAGTGGCAGCGCTCGCTGTTCCTCGTCTCTGCCTTTTTGCTCATCGTCCTTTCCTCCTCCTCTTTCTTCTTCTTCTTCGCGTCGACTCGTCTCATTTTTTTTTTTCTTTTTTCGCTGGTCCTCTTCTTACACACCTGTACCAAGTTTCGAGCGACAACACTTGGACTTCCTGAGACAATATTAAAGTGCATTCGAAACGATCGCGATTTCCTTTCTGTCCCTCTTTTCCGATCAATCTTCTCATTTGTGTAGCACGCGTTTGCTCCAAAAAGACAGCAGAATCGATGTTCTTCCACTTTGTGGAGTTCGATGTTCAGCCATCCATTACGACCCCAGGCTGAACAACCACACCTAAGAAACAGCAGTGCTATCCGTGTCCTAGATCTGTTAGCACAACGTTACTAATTATACCGTTGGTGCTTTTTATCGGTTGAAGCGCTTATTAAAATTTCAGCCTGCAACTATGTTAGTGGGCTAAAAAGTAAAAACGTTAATAACCGATCGAAACAGCCTTTTAGTAGTGTAAAAATCTCGACGGACTTCTTTTTCCCTGTAGCTGGGTGTTTTATCACACGCGACCGTGACTAATTACACGTCGGAAGATTCAACAGCATTTTTACGCTTCTTCTCTCCTTCTTCTCCCCTTTCCTCCTGCATCGTACGAGCCGAACGTCGGATCTTGCATAAGCACGGCAAAGGGAAAGCGTGGCCGAGGATGATGAGATTATTTTGTCGCGGCATTTGTACGGCAATCTACATTTGTCCCGCTTATTACGTGTAATTACCCGGCTGCAAGTCGTAGAAACGTCCGAGAAGAGGGTGGACAATGAAGGACCACTCGATTACCAGCAAGAATTACGATTCACAGACGCGAACCAATCAATTTAAACGTCTCTCCTCTTAACTAATACGTAGATTATGCTGGCTGCATACGATTAGCATCGAAGTAATAGGTGTTTTATCTACGGTATCGTCGACGGAAACACCTGTACCATCGCACGTGTCTCGGTCCGAGAAAGTAGTTTTCAAATTTGTCTCTCGAGAATAACTCGCGATAGTTACACTCAAATGAACAAGTATCCTTAGGTAACGGAAGTAGCCGAGGAGGAAATAGATAGCACAATCGATGCCAACACGGAAGCTACGGTCGCGCCGTTCACGGAGCTCAGCTTTTACCAAACTTTTCATCGCGAAGAGAAGGCCCTTCACTTCGAGGTGAGCGGTCAACACCGTGGATAAATCGAACGTTGCAACGATCATAAAGGACCCACTTTCACCGTGGTACGCGGTTAATGCAAGTCACCCACGCCAGCCCGTTGTAAAGCGACTTTTTCTTCTTTCGCGCGGCAATCAAGGAGGAAAAGAAAGGCGAGCCTGACCGCGAGCACGCTCAACGAAAGCGCGAGATTCGTGGCCGTGTCGTGGCGTGATTAACGCGCCGCAAGCAGCTTAATGCCCACTTTGTACATCATCGTCGGTATAGCCGAGCGAACCGGCCAGGGGACAAATGAGCGTTAAATAAAATACGCGATCATTATCACAAATCACACCGGCAACGAGTGCGACCTATGATAGACGATCGAAGGTGGATCAGGAAATACCGATATCTAAAAATCTGCACCGTATTCGAGAATTTTACTTCCCGTTAGAGGTCAATGGAAGGCTAAATGGTGGAAGAGGAGCGCGCTCGACTCGCATCGATGCGTTTTAAAGCATCGGCGTCGAGAGTCGCGCTCGTCCGCGAGGAGAGGGCGGTTCGTCCCATTTACATCGAAGGCGGCCCACGGAATGGCAGTCGAAGCCACGAAGGCCGGCAGCGATAAATAACGTAACTCCGCCCAAAATATAAATTGAACGCTACCGGTGTGTGGTCCCGTACGGATGCCTCTCTAGATACGAGCTCGCGAACTCGCGCACCCAGCCACCTATTAAAACCATCGTTGTCCTGTGCTTCTTCTCGCTTCAATTAACTCGTTCATGTTACAAACTACGAAATCGTCGAGGAACTGAGTGCTTTTACTCTATCGATGATTAGGCGAGATACCGATTTAACCTATTTTCATCCAACAATGGAAGTGTGTTAAGACGTTGGAAGCGACATTTTATTGTCCTCGCGCGATTATCAGCACCATATCTTGGAGAACAATGATACCAAATAGTGTAAGAATAATGACAAAGGGATTACAATGGAAACATCGAACCTATTTGTACGCTTGGAACACAAAATACACGTAATTACCTGATATAATTTTTGTTTGCGTTATATAATGGTGCTCTGTTGGACAATAATGTTTGATAGATTTCTGATAAATCGTGTCGCCAGGGGATTAATTTTCCAGCTGAATCGAGAAAGGAGGAAGGGCACGCTTATTCGTTTTGTCATGGACGGATACCGCTAGCGAACACTTTTTGCGGTAAGATGGCGAAGCACTAGACACGGTTTTCGCGACGCGGTCGAAGCCAATATCCCGGCTGCCAATAACCGTTTTCCAACCTCTTTGTCCACCACGATGGGTATATAGCCGCGCGTACACGGAACCCGTTTACACGACGTGTTTACAACGTGGAAGTGATTCCCGAGTGATTTTACACGCTGCGAGAAATTCGCGCGGCCGACGCCCGGAACGAATTTACGAGTCTCTCCATTCTTCGCCCAACTCGACCCGAGAAACCGACTATTATTTCCGTACGGCCGCAGATTTCCCCTCGATTCCTCTTCTACTTCGTGTGTACGCTCATCTCGAATTCTCAGTGCCAAGGAAACCAGAAAC
This sequence comes from Osmia lignaria lignaria, assembly GCF_051020975.1. NCBI lineage: Eukaryota > Metazoa > Arthropoda > Insecta > Hymenoptera > Megachilidae > Osmia > Osmia lignaria. Next base: position 11,377,896 of record NC_135040.1, read on the forward strand.
GCCCCCTTCGATCGAGCAAATAATCGAGAATCAACTGACAGGGGAGCGCGATCGCGATTAAACAAGTCGAACCGATCGCGATCGGATTTATGATGTCCCGCGCACCGTGCTAGACGTTCAATTAAGACCACCGCAATTTCCATCGCCATGCATTTCTCGCGATCTGTGATTTACGAATAGGACGTTACAAGGCGGAACGTGGTAGCAAGTTGAATTAACTACCGTGCACCACGGACGATCTTTTAAATCGATGCTTGTTTTAAATGCACCTTGTCGAGCCTTGATCGGTGCATTGATCAGAGAAACGAAACTGTGAAACAGGAGAGAAAAGGAGGGTAGTTTAATCAGGTGGATTGAAGAAGGAACCGTTTCGCTAAGGGAATTGCACGATGTAGATTTCCATTTGAATTGTTACTTTAATTAAGTAACACCTAAATCAATAAAATTCCAATCCTATTTCAAAAGCTGCATCGTCCCAGGTAGAAACACCCTCCGGCAATTAAGCGTCTTAGCAACACGATGGACGAAGTAATTAATCGTCCGCGGAGAATAAAACAATGCTGGCGAAAAAGGAACGAAAGAACAGCGCGGAGAGTCATGGTGCATGAAGGATTGTTCGACTCACGGCTAGGGCTCTTGTTAATAAATAAATTATCGGCGATCTATCGGGGTACGGCATGGTCATTTTGGCCGGCTAGAATCGAGCAGACGCCTCGATCGTTTCTCGGTGGCAGGTGCATCGTGTCGTAAGTTGACGAGGTCTCGACCGGCAGGAGGTACCAGCAGATTACAAGAGGAAGACGCGATCGGAGAACCGGCGCGGCAGCACTCCGCATTTAACCATCGTCCACCATCCCACCGCCACCTGGTGCGAGCCTCGTATCTCGCGCGGTACCGTGGGCCACATTAAAAGCTGCTAATGCGAGGTAGCATTTTTTAAATATGTCGCGTGTCTGTCGCGGTGCCGTCTAATACCCCGAGTCAATTAGTAGTTGCTGTCGGTGTGAAATACAATCGAGCAACAGGCCTCCTTACCGGTCGGTCTCATTTAGCGTTGATTATTTTTTTCATTTCGCGAATCTTAGTTTGTTAAGAACTGAGAAATTTATCTGTGACGATTGAAAAGTCAAAATATTACATTTTTAATTAAACGATTAAATCGCTTATGAAATATTATCAATGGCGCGCTCGACACCATGCTTCATTATTCTTGTTTTTCCTTCCATTTGCATTCGTATGGAGTCGAGCGAGTTGCAGCAATTTAACAGAGGAAACTGAAGTCAATCGCGATACTCGTAAGAATGTAAATAGATCCACTTTTATTGATGTTCATTGCAACTATTTATTTTTCCTACATATGTATGTAAGTAAGTAACTGCGAGTTTTCCTCGATCCTGTTATTTATTCCATACTGCCTTCGATATTATATTTTCTTGTTTACCATTTTCCTGTATTTAATATTACTGTCATCTCTTTATTGTCACTGCTAAAATATACTGTTTCATATATTTTTCACTCCGGACGTATGTACATGTTCAACGAGCCATACACTTCTTAAGAAGGTATCATTATTCTAAGCGTACGAAAGCCAGACCACTTATATCAGTTCATTTCGTAAGTCATGTTTTCATGTCTAATTTTAATTAAACAAAATTATCACCTTCGGCTGATTAATTAAAATAGCTCAAACACTAGACGTGTCGATGCAATTATTAAATTAGATGATTAAAATACAAAAGAATTAAAATCGTAAAGTTAACGATCATGAACATTATTCCTCGATAGGTTATTTCCTTCGCTGCCATAAATATCTATCGATCGATCATCGATTTTACGCGTTGTACACCGATACAAACTCATCAGTATTGTTCTTGCATTGCTTTTGAACGTAGGTGGCCCCGCCTAATGGACAACGAAGCGATGCGTTTCAGGGGCGGAGTAGGCGAAGGTGCAACCAGAGGTTTTCAATTTGGAGCACCTGCCGTCAAATTGTTCCTCAACATGATTGGGGCCGACCCAGAAGGGCGGAAGGTACGGGGAATATCGATGAGACATAAACTGCCTGCACCTTACACCCTTTCATCGTATATTTGACGCTCTCCCTATGAAACATATCTCACGAATCCATTCAAATCCTCCCAGTAAGGTTTTCTTATAAATTCGAGAAAACGCAAACGATTTAGCGAAATCCAGCTAGGGATCTGATTGATAGAATTTCTAATCGCGCAGAAATATTTATCGTGGCGCGTGCTCGTTCGAAGGGAGCGTGATTTACGCGCGATAGATTATGTATCGCGTTGTCAGTACGTTCCAGCAGCCACCGTTAGAAATTAGTACAAACGAACGTTGGAAATACAAGGTTGCCGCGTTCGTCGTTTACTTTCATTCGCACGGCGAGGTATCAGCGCCGAATATACACGAGCTGGATATTTAATTAACAGCGATAAACCGTCGAGTTATGAAACCAGCTGCTCGCTGTAGATTGGCCAAGTTCAAATTAAGAGACCGTAAGGGAGGATCCTTGGCGTAATATAAATTTTCGAGGGGAAAAAAAAGGCCAAGAGACGATCTTATTCCACTTTGAATCGCTCTGCCACGTTCCACCGAAATTAATGAGAAACTCGCGAGTACTTTCACCGACGTCACTTTCTTCCTCGCGATGAATCGATCCTTACCCGCTCGTGAACCTTCTCTTATGAATCTGTTAACACCGACGGTCGTTGCAAACTCACCGAGACAATCGTTTCAAGATGCAATTTTCACCTGCTATAAACCGGCCGAATCGACGATTACCACCGGTTCTTCTCGACGTTGTTTCCATCTCGAAAGCTGAAAAATGCGATAACCGGTGCTGCGCCTTGTAATTCCACGCGTGGCATCCCCGATTTTACGTCACAGATAGGAAACGAAGCCCCTCGTAAACGGACCGACTTAACGGAACAATGTGATTCTGCTTGGTTAAAACGTACGCGCCGGGATTCTTTCTTCGTCGGGCTGACTGAAAATCGCGCGTTTATTTCTGCGCGAGTCCGTTCGACGGAAACGGTAAGGGTAATTACGTTGACTCGTACGAACGCGTCGATGAATCCCGCGGAGCAATAAAACCGCGTGTGTTAATATTAGGCTTAACAACTGGCTATTTTATTAGCATAAGTATGCATAAGTTTTCATCGTTTTCGAGGCAATTATCCCCGTCACACTATATAAACGCAGTAATACTTCTAATGGAAATATTGATTTTTTCTAGCGATCAAGTAAGAGATAGATATGTTCTAAGAAAAATCATGCTACACTTCTCCCACGTTAATTAATTAATTGACTCGATTTTTAATTTTAATATGCTGCCATTCGTGAAGAAACGTATCGCTAATTCTCGCAGTAAATTATATTGAAAGTATAAAAGAGGACGTGTAAAATGCCATTTACAAATATTAGCTAATTTTGAAATATAAAAAGTCCAACACGATCTGATGACATCAAAATACCGTAAAATTAAACTTGTACTACATTGCTATAAAGCTTTGAGTTTGATAATTAATATTTTTTATAAGCAATCCCTATATTTAAGTGAAATCAGAATGAAATAAGGAAGGTAGATTACAACGCGATGATTGAAGTATCATAATGTTTCGTCTAAGCTCCATGAAAGTTGTCGTAGAATAAATTAACGACGTTTCGTTCGATATACGGTCCCCTTCTCGCTAAAGACACTCCCGATAATTTCATCTTAATCGCGGCTGGAAACGCGAATACCGCGAGGATCAAAAGTTAACTACTCTTTAACGCTTGCTTTCGATCGAGCATTTTATCTAAGTCTTTATCGTCGTTTAATGAAGCTTTCGTGTACGATTATCTATCTTTGCGTTTGCAGTGATGTACGAAGATTACTCGATAAATTTTACGACGCAGTTTAACGAAGTATAAATAACTGAAATAAATTGCAAACATTCCTATTTGAGCTCTTTAACAGAGTGGAAGGAAAGTTACCAGTCAAGCTTCTTTCTATTTACACAAAATCTTTAACGGTAGTCTCGATTTTTTAATACAATAGCGAAAATCCATTGTGTCTGACACAGATAACATTGTTAATAATTAATGAAAAATTACAAATTGAGCTTTAGTATTTCAAAAATTTATATATTGATATATTCGAGAAATTTGCGTAATATTTGCAACATTTCAGAAATTTCTCTAGCTGCATAATGAAGGTTAATTTACACTAAGATCTTCGTTTAATCAAGACTCGAGCATTCTGCACCTTTGAGACAAAAATTACCAGGTATGAGATATGAAAACTTTGAAGTATGTACTATTTCCATGAATATATTTCCTTGCTATCATCCCAGTATCTCAGTTATCTCAATTACAATTAGTTAGGTAATTTTATCTAATGGCGCGGAAACGAGCCGATTAACGAAAGCACGATGTCGATTAATGTTTTATACCAGAGGAAGGTCCGTTTGTCGGTCAGCATGAAAAGAGTCAGCAGGCGGAACGCGATGCACGATGTTGGCCGTAAATCGAGGAATCGCGGATGCATTCCTATCATTGTGTTTGCCCGGGATAAGACTAGAATTTCCATAAGTCACTCGGTTGCGATCGAGCTTCGTTCCTCGAATATTAACATCGTAGGATATTTACCTTCGATCCGACGACAGGCTTTATTTCACCGCGACCGTGACTACAAATTAGATTTCCCAGCTACGTAATAAATCATTAAAGAACGCGGGCAAGATGGTTCGGTAATCACGTCGAAACGAATCTGTCGGCTCGTAAAGTGGTCGCATCCGTCGTGAGATAGCATGTGTCGAACGAACGTTTGCGCAAGGTGTTTGTAAGGACAATAGAAGGGAAAAATCCGAGCTCTATGATGACGGTCTTATGGTGGCAGCTGGTAGTCGTCCACGTCCCGGGTGATATAACCGCGACGGGTCTAGACATTATAACCGGGAACCGGCCTTCCCCGAACGCTTTACGAGGGTGTACACGCGTGGGTCCCGTGTTTTCGTGTAGTTAGCACAATGAAACGACAAACTACGACTCGGTGACGCTGACCGCTTGACCAGCTAGCTACAGTCGTTTATCAAGTGAAAAGTGACCGTGTCCAAACACGGAAAGCCTGCGAGGGTGGTCGGAACGCGTTACCAGCAATCCCAACAAAAGCCATTGTACTCGCTAAGAAGTATTCGAACCAGGTGTACACCGGAGGATTAATTTCCCCGATTAAATCCAGAAATTGATCAGAACGAAATGGTACAGCCGGTAACGACAAAAGTAACGAGACTATTTTTAGAAAGATTTGTCTACGTTACTGTTCATGACTGGGGATATGTTAAGTCTCGAAGACAGGCTGTTCCAAAAATATATATAAATCATGAAAGAAAAGCGAATGTTGTCGCCTTCACGAGGAGAGAAGTCAGGCCTCCGGTGAAGACTCGAACGCTGTCATTCGTTTTCGGATGACAGCGGGCCGACTGCATAGTTCGATACGATCGGGTCAAGATCGGCTGGGAGCCAAGCAAAAGGCCGCTTGGCAGCCAAGAGCAAAACCGAAAGCGCAGCTGCAGTTGATCGGGGCCACCTCCTTCCCTCTTACGTTGGCGCGTGCCATCCCCCTGTCTCGTATCTACCGTTTTTTTTTTTCTTCACTTTCTTTCCCTACGAAGGGGCTCCAGGTAGGAGATTCTTATACGTTACCGGCTCGCTTGCGTAACGTACGTTCCGCGTACCTGCTAAGAACGCGCGAAAGGACCAAGGAAGAGGGGTGCATTGTGCGCGCCAACGAGAACGTGCCCTTTAAACGAATTATTCGATGCCGTTGCGTGGCAGCCGCGATTTCTGTATAGAAAACAGCTCTCGTACATGAAATTATTGATAAACTGATAGCGGAGATAAAAAGATTGAAAGATTGATATTCAAAACGTCGATGACCGGAAATTTCTGTACCAAAAACCAAACGATAGCCTATAAAATTCTATAATGAACCTTCAAATATTAGGGATGAAACGCGTCGTTTAGTTCGACTTTTATGACACCCATATATTTTCGTGTGGCTGTTGAAAAATCCAAAGGAAAATGCGATAGTATACACGATTGTATCTGCGAGAATGAAGGTAAGTAATTGTTAACAAGTCCAACGCGTCTTGGAGCGACGATTCGTCAACGGATATTCGAGGGACGCGTGCCAAAATCGGAAGTCTACCGGGTCGAGGCAGAACAGTGCCTAGGAGGGAAAAAAGAAGATGAGACGACAGAGGAGAGAAACAGCTGAGACGCTTTGAATCGTGCCGCGCGCGTGTGTATCCAAGGCATTCGCCAACGGTTCAGCTTCGAAACCAACGTATAAAAGAATCTTGTCCCGTGCCTTCTTTCCTTTCAAACGATCCTCGTATTATATCCCCTAAGCTTGGCCCCGAGACCCGAAATTTCAGTTAGACTACCCTCGTGGCTTCGCCCCACAAGATAAGCGTACTTTTGCAACGACGCGTCGAGGGGTGGCAACGGATACGCGCGTGTCACGTTGTCTCCAAGGGGAGAATCCAACGTTTAAATATGAAACGTTACTACAATCTAGAATTTTCTTCGGTTTGAAATTTTCCGATACTAGTCATCGATGACTACTAATTGACATTTCCCGCGGTAATTACCGCGAAACATCGAATTTTCAGCCTCTCGATCTTCCTCTCGTAAAGTAACTCCCACGTCCGACCTTTAACAGCGGCGTCGATTAGTATTCACGACGTGAGCGACGTTTTTTAACGATGCCTCCGGTTCGGGACAGGTTTCCGTAGTCATCGGGAATACGACTCGTGTCGTTTCGAATGTTCGTTCGGGGGACGGGGTTTCCTATTAATTGGAATGCAGTCATCCTAAATATCCACGGGCCTAGAAGGAGTGTACGGTCTTACATAAAGCAAAGCCGATGAAATTTATTGCGGCCAGTGAGCGCTAACGAGAAAGGAAGAGAAGCAGGAAGAAGAAGAGATACGAGTGGAGACGATAAAGGCTAACGGCGCTCGAAAATACGCTGCAACGATCGGATAAGATACCTCGCGCGTCCGCGGGTAACACGCCAAGCGATTCCGATTCAATTTTCACCAATTGCTGCGTGCAACGTTTTGTGTCACGAGTTCAAGCTGCGTCGCACGTGTGTTTTACAATGCCTCTGGAATATGGAAATCGCTCTGATAGCACAGAGTGATTCCTAGATGAGATAACGATCAAGTAGAACGAGTTTCTCGCCTCGATTTGCACGATCGTGGACAGCGTTTATTTTTAATCCTCGTTATACTAAACGTTCCCTGATACGTACATTCTCCTCCATAAGTCATAGAACACCTTACCGTTTCCGAATAAATCTGAATTATATTACAGATTTAGTGATTTATTTCGATAATTTCGTGTTTATGCGCGATAATAGCCTCAATTACGTGGCTAGATAGTGCGCAAATTACCTGGAATGTTGCAATAACACGGAAACTTAAGATTAATGGGATAATAACAAAGTTATTAGATGCCAACCTTATTGATGACATAATCAGTACCTTTTGTTAAAAAAAACAGAAATTCAGAGGGAAAGCTGTTCAGTATGTACATCGTGTAAAGGAATGTCGCCAGTGTTTGATAGTTCGTTAATTTAAATGTAAAACTGAAACTAATAAATGTTCCCTGACTTATGAACGGGAGTGTCTAGCTAACAGATCGTGTTACTTTGCGAAATCTTATGCAAACGTAATCAAAATGGTGTTCGACGTGGTGGAATGATGTTTCGTAGCTGGAAAGGTTCGCCTAAGTCGTGTGCCCAGTGTTCCGAGTGAACGTTCGCGGATCGCGTTGGACACCTTGAAAGACAGTCGATCCTAATTGCCGGTAAAACCGGGTATATCCTAGCAACCACGAAAAATAACACTCGAAAGATTGATGGACAGTCACGGTCGGTGCTTCGATCGGTGCTCCAGCGCGTCGGAAACTCGTGGTTGTCGAGATCCTCGTCGATCGCACGCAGCCACCGCCGCGTATTTTCACTTTGAATATCATTACCATACAGAATGAACCTGAGCTGCCCCCGAGGAACCTGCGTTCATCTACCGAACAAATAAACGACCTTTTTCGTCGTCTCCCGCTGCTTTTCCCCTCTCTTTCAACCGGTGTATCTCATCACCCAGCGTCGCGGATGGGTGGACCGCGCTCCTTTCGAAAATCGATCGACCAGGTACCGAAGCAGATGCTCCCTAACCCTTCGGGACGATGAAAGCTCGAGAGGAAACGTCTTGATCCTCGGTCGAATTCAAAGAGCAAGCGTGCAGGTCCTTTAGCATATTTATTAGAAAGCACCGACGCTACGCGACGCGGCGGCACGAGGATACGATGAATCGTCTCTAGGTGCATCGAGTGCAGGTGATCGTTACGATCTACCACCGATTTCCGGCTCATCAAATATTCCTCGTATACCCTTTCGTCAGCATGCGATACTTAAGATTGTCCTAGTTTCGATAGAACCTACACGCGAATCCGGATGCAGGCGATTGGTATGGAAAATCGGTACGATCGAACGGATGCTGTATTTTGAATCAATCCGGTCGCTCGTGTAAAGCTTATCGAATTCAAAGATTATTCGATACCGCGAACGAATAGTAAGGTAGATTCTTTAGATTTTTCCACGAGCCAACTGACTATCGTCGTGCTATCAGCATATTTATCCTATCTCCTACTGTTGCATCGTGCATCGATGCTATCGGCTCGAATTTTACGCGTTACTTCTATCCTCCGTTAATCTCGATTCAACGGAATCGCTTGCACGATCCATTTACGAACAATAAATAAATACATTATCTCGAGTGCGAGCAACGAATCCACGCTATTAATTGTGCATCCTTAACGAACCGCGAGAAAGAGATACGAAGTTGGCGAGCGAAAAAAATGTTGCCGCGGTACAATGTACTACTACGCTTCCTCGTGCGACGTTGTTCCTTTTGCCAGGTACGGAACACGGCACTCTCCGAGCGACCGAGCGAACGTCGCTCTTGCAAAATCCCATATCGTATATCGGGTCCGGCACCCTCGAAAAATTATCGACTGCACGCGGCGTTACGGCGTTGAAGCCGCGCCGCGATATCCCGTTTATAACCGTCCAATCAGATCGGGATATTATCTCGGCAATATACAGCAACGTGGCCGCCGATTGGAGCAAGCCCACGCAACTGCAATCGTCTCATATGCATATCTGCACGCTTAATAGTTAATGGTCCGCCTCGTTGTAACATTGTGGTAACACTTCCCCACCCTTTCGTACGCGCTTTTCCCCTCCCCGTTTAACTGGCAACAAACGCCGTTTCGCGACCTCCTCGTCCATTCCGTTTTGCTTCGCCTCGTACGGCGTCGCCGGCCACCACTTTCGACAACGATCGAAATCGATATAATCGAGCGTTCGCTATCAACGGACCACCGTGACTTCGCCATTAGCTTCATTACGCCTTTCATTCCAACCGAGTACTCGCCACACCGACGATAACGCGACTCGAGCATCTCAAAACGATCCACCGAAACCTGTAATTATTGCTCTGACCACTCTTCGATGTAGCACCGTTAACGACCAATCGATTCGG